>NW_006408700.1:5856541-5872413 GCF_000296735.1 Chrysochloris asiatica
AACTTGAATTGGCTGTAGCTCCTTTACTTCTTCCCCTGTTTTAAATCATTTCCATTTTATCAGAAGCGCATTTTTCCCCCTCTAAGTAGGACACATTTAAATATCATTTATTGCCTTTCATGTAAGTAAACAGCTTGTGTAAAAGATTTAATATTTAAATATTGGATACTCTTATAAACCTTCTGATCCTTGGTTTCTCTTTTCTCTCAGAGTCTCTTACAATATCAGTAAGAAAGAAATTGATGCTAATATTTGGTGCTAAGTAAAAATGTACATGTACTCCAGTCTGTTTCACAGACAGGAAACATAGATGGTCCTTAAGAGGGTAGTGTCACTTAAAAAGTCTTTTACACCTATATTCATAATAGCAAAAGGATAGAAACAATCTAAGAGCCCGTTGTGGGCACTTAGAATGAGTGTATGTATGAAACAAAATGTGATACACACTTACAATGGAATACTTGTTAAATGCTGTCTAGTCATCCCGACTCATAGCAACCCTTTATAGAGTTTCCGAGAAGTGATTGGTGAGTTTGAATCACTGACCTTATGGTTAGCAGTTCAGTGCTTATCTGATAGTGCTACATCATAACTCCAGTGGAATACTACTCAGCCGTAAACAGAAAAATGAAGCCCATCAGAGACATTGTACTGAATGAAATAAGTCAATCACAAAAGGATAAATGCTGTGTGATCTCAATTCTGTTAGTAGCCCTTTCCTAGGGGCAGGGGCAGGGACTCATTCCTTAGGAAACAGCAAGTTTATGTCTGTGGTGATGGGAAAATTGTATCCTTTAAGGATAACGGTTACATAACTTAACTGGTATCTCTAAGCTTTAAACCAGAAAAAGGGCAAAAAGGCAAATGTGTTATAACCTTATAATAGCAACAGTACTTCCCCCCCTCAAAAAAATATATAAATATATAAAATGGAATTGCTGATACTAGGGTACAACCAAACACCTCATGGGATTAGTTCTCTTTGTTCAAAGGCTTTGGGTCATGGATTTCTGCGGACTGTCCAGCCCACTACTGGTTTTGAGTTTCTGATCTACCCCTTAGTTCTGTGACAAGTGCTTGGCGTCTTAAAATAAAAACTTGTTAAATGTCATCCAAGATATAACAGTTAGTCTCTTTCCCTGGAGGGACAGGAAGGAGACTTAGGAACTGGACTACAGGGCTTGGTGGCACCATGGGCCACTTTTGTCAAAAGACCAAAACTGGATGGCCGGGGTCACTATGAGTCCACGGCACATAACAACTAAGCGTAGATGAGTAGTTTATGAGCTAGCGAGTCTAAGTCAAAAGCAGTGAATTTGCATGGGTAGAGAGTGGAAGGGTGATACAATATGAAGACTGTAACCATTGTCATTGAACTGTACATTCAGAAATGATGAATGGGCTTATGATGTTTCATGATGTTTTTTTAAGCTGTCTCAAAACGTTTAAGGCTACTTAATAGAATGTGGAGTTCTGAAGGGATGAGTGGGGGTTAGGATTTCAGGATTTTATGGGAATTGTTTTCCCCCTGAAAAACAATTCTAAGACCCTTTGAATGAAGAACCTTCTGTGGCCTGGGTTACAGTGATTCCTGACAGTTGCCTAGATTTCAGATCCTTGCTTAAAATTTTAGAAATTAGTGAATTCAGGAAAATGAATTCAGAAAGGAGATAAACAGAATGTTCTTTTTCAGAATTGCTGGGAGAGCCATAACTTTCTTTTAAATTATGTGTTACTTTGCTTCAAGAATGACAGGGTCAGAACAAGATTCTAGAACATTGTTCAACTGTGTAGATTGACTTGCTTTATATGTAAATACAAGGAGCTTTAAAAAAGGTTCATGGAAAAATTGCATTCTCTTTCTGTTTCATTTTTACAAGAAGGTTTTGAAGCTCTCTTGTATGAGTGTAAGGAGCCATGGTGGCACAGTGGGCAGAATGTTGGGCTTAATTACAAGGCGAGCCACTTGTCAGGAGAAAGATGAGCCATCTGCTCCAGTAAAGATTTACGGTCTCAGAAACCCTAGGAAGCACTCCGACTCTAGCAGAATTGACAATAGTGGTTCTGGGTTTTGTGGTCCTAGGCATCTTCAGCAAAATGTGAATAATCAAAGTGTAGGCAAATGAAGTTGGGTATTTGTTTAAAAGCCTAGTGTTTTTATCCTGTGTAGGACAATTGTCTATACTCAGAATGAGAACAAGAGGTTTCGAGTAGAACTGAAGGGTAATTTTTATATAGCCACTTTGTGTGGAGAGTTAGAAATATCATATCCCCCACTCCCAAGACTTACAGTGTTCATCCAATATAGGGTTGCTATGAGTCAAAACTGACTCAAAGGCACTTACCAATCATAGTAGGAAACAAGTAACTGAGAGCATCAATACTTTAGCCAAAGAAATGTTTTCAAATACAGTATAGCTTTATTATCGTGGTGGCTCTAAGAGATAAGCACTAGACTGAGCCACATGGTTGGCAGTATAAGCTCACCAGCCACTCCTGAGGAGAAAGATGTTCTCTGTTCCCACAAAGATTTATAGCCTCACAAACCTTTTACATGGTTGCTATGAGTCGGAAGTGACTCAATGACACTTTGCAACATAGCCTTCTTAATTGTGGATTTTATATTTCCTTCCAACTAGAACTAAGCAGAATTCATCCTTTTTTAGGAGAACTGGAAGTATGATGAAATCATAAACTTTGAATATGGTGATTAAGCTGTGTATAAAATATTCAAGTCTATGTACAAATAGAATCTCATCACATGTGGATTACTAATGTTTAAATTTTTAAGTCTCAAATATATTGTCACAAGTTCTTTGTTAAATGATTAAAATTTTCAAATATGTTGATTATTAGATCTTTTAAACACCTAATATTTTTGTTTTCATGGAAATTTTGTTAAAATTAAAATTCTATTTGAATTAAAAACAAAAACAAAAACGGAGGCAGCCTAAATGCCCATCAGAGAAAATGTAAGTAAAAAAAGTATATGCACCAGAATTTTGGTATATTGACACAATGGAATACTATGCAAAGTTGAAGAATAATGATGAATCTGCACAACATCTCATAACATGGATGAACCTGGAGGACATTATGCTGAGTGCAATTAGTCATTCACAAAAGGACAAAACTGCATGAGATCACTATTGTAACAAGTTAAGAAAAAGTTTTCTTGATAAAAGAAACATTCTATGATGGTTATAAGGTGGGGGAAGGAAAAAATTATTCACAGGCTAGAGGGTTGTTGTGAAGTGGTTTTGAGTTGGTTCCAACCCATAGTGACCCTGTATAGGGTTTCCAAGGAGCAGCTGGTGAGCTTGAACTGCCAACCTTGCAGTTCAAACAGCTTTGCAGTCTGGCGCATTAACCCACAGCGCCACACCAGGAATCTATCACAATAGTAGGCCAGGGTAAACAATATCCACAAAACTGTCAAACACCTTAACATTGTTTCCCTTCCTTTACCCATTCAGACTGTGTCTCGATCCCTCTAACACAGAGCCCTGTTTTCCCAGGCTGTGCATGCATCACACTCTACCTCTATCCCATTTGGCACATGCATACCTCCCTAAGTCTATCCCTATCATTCCTGTTCATCTACTCTCTCCCCCTTTTTGTGCATTGCCCTCCCCTTCCTTTTTATTGTCCTTTACCATCATCACCGGAGCTATCAAGTGTTTAGTCCCTAACCTGTGAGTTACTAACAGTAACAATGTACATTTGCAGAGAACTTAAAAAAAAATGCATTGGGCTTTGGTGGTGCCTGTCTGACCACTAGCAGGTTTTTCTTTGCTGGCAGAGCCCAAATTTGGTGACAACTCCATCTCCTCTCTCCAGTTGTCTAAAGCAGTCATGGGGATCCTATTTCCCTTGCAACTGAGTTTGGAAAAGGCACGTGAGTCAATCCTGTGACAAGTATCTTTTGGGGGGCTTCTAAGTAAGGTTTCCTTGCTGTTTAAAAGAAACATCCAGAAAAAACAGTCTTTCTTCTTCTTCTGGAAATGATTTCTTTTTGGGAGATCCAACAACCAACTTTTGACAATGAGAGAAGCTAGCCAAAGCAAGTCCAATGAGCCAAAGAGGCAGAGGGAACCATGACAATACCCTGGGCCCTTTATGACATCATTGGGTCACAGTATTACCCACCCCTGGAGCTTCCTGTTTTGTGGCCATCTAACCATGTGAGAACTACAGTGTCCCTGTTGTTTTAGCCAACTGAGTTAGGCATGTGTGATTAACAAAGTTGAAAACACCCTAACTCATTCATCAAGCATCCGCTGAACATTTTTGGGGGGAAAAGGCATGGGTGTCCAGCCCTGGGAATTCAAAGAGACATAAGATACATCCAACCCAGAAGGGCCTTATAAGCCAGTAGGAGTCAGGAACCAAAGACAGAAAGGAAAGGTTCCAGCTATAGAACCAAGGCTGGCTGAGTGTACAGACAATCACTAGGTGGGTGTTGAGATGCGAGAAGTGAGAAAATGTAGGGTAGTCAGTCATGCAAGGCTTCTAAGGAGCACTCTAACTGAAAGAGTTTCTATGATTTCAATTTTTCTTAAAACTGTGATTTACATATAGAAATTAAGAAAACCTAATACTTAAAATAAAGTATATCTGAAGTAGGCTATTTAGACCTGTTTGCAGTCCCATTCTAAAGACAAACATAATGGTGACCTTTGAAACAAGTGCAGGAATCCAGGCGATGGAAACCCCCCATTGAACACATTTCACAGCTCAGAAGTTTCATTTCACACCAACTTCTGAGCTGAGATTATAAATGTCAGATGAATACAATGCCTGTGAATAGTTACAGCCACATCACAAATATTAGATAAAAGTGAAGTTTCTCAGCCTTGGCACTATTGACATTTAGAGTCCAAAATCAGCATTAACTGTAGTAAGGCTGACCTATGCATAATGGTCCCTGGGTGGGACACATGGTTTACTCTTAACTGCAAACCTAAGGTTCAAGGTTCAAATCCACACAACAAATACCACAGAAGAAAAGCCTGGTGATCTGCATCCATAAAGATTACAGTCTAGAATACCTTATGGAGCAGTTCTACACTGTAACACATATGGTTACCATGCATCTAAACCAATTCAACAACAGTAGCTTAGGTGTGGTTTGGTTTGGGTCCTGGGCATTGTAGGATGGTCAGCAGCATCCCTGACCTCAACTCATTGGATGCCAATAGCCCTCACTCCTATTAGAACTTCAGTTAGAACAGCCCAAAATAACTGAGGACACTGCAAAATGTCCCCTGGGAGCACAAACACCCCTGGCTGAATGAAGTCCACAGCAAAGAAGCACAGGGTTTCCGTGAAGCATTCGAGGGCTTGTGAGTGAAATGCTATCCCAGTTAACTTTTAACGGCTCAATCAGAGTATTTCAAGTGAGGAGGTGGGAGACAGACAATCTAGACACAGGCTCAGAATCACAATCATGAGCCAAATGGCTGGGACTCAGCACAACAACTCAGTTCAAGAGCAACTTAAAAAGCATTTATCTTCAGGCATTTTCATATTTAAAATAAAATTAAATGAATTGTTAACATGGTCTCTCACACAGAGACTGTTTTGTGAAGGCTCCTGGGTCATTGTGAAGCTTCCAGGTTGAAAAATTCCAGCTGCTTCATTGGGCTCGAGGTTGATAAATTCATCCTAAGCCAAGTAAGGGCCTGGTCTTCCAGAGGTTATCGAAGCTGTGAAGGATCTTAGACTTTTTATCAATCAGCTGAGAGTAGTGATCTTTCATGGTTCTCCTTCTCCAGCCTTGGCTACTAAATTCGCTACCCTGTTATGTACTGTCTGATTTGGTGACCCAGAGCTCAAACACTTGCTTTGTGTTTGGTTCTGGAGGCATTCTCCACTTCGATGTGTTTCTGTAATCTAAGCAAGTTGGTACTCCTTGAAACTGCTGTAACACAAAGCTCCTAAGGATTGATACTGATTCTGGGAGACCCACTTTCCGGCAATTCTCCACACACAAAAAATCCATTACTAGGACAAGACCAGGAATCAAAAAACAAGAAGAGTCTCTTCCGGTTTGGAGGCGGGAGAAATAGAGTCAGGTGGGACAGGCTCCTTGGGAGAGGCGTGGAAAACCAGAGAAGGGGCTTTCATGGAGCAGCTCCAGAGCTCTGGATCTAGTAGAAGGTGCAGGCCATCAGTTTGCTGCACCCACTGGTGGAAAACTCTGACTGTAAAAAACAAAAATACAGAGACTTCTGAATCAATCAAGATGCAGCACTCTCCCTGCGGCCACTCAGCCCGGGCTGACATCAGAGGGCAGGGCCACAGCCGGACTGATACAGTGATAGGCGCTAAAAACCATGCAGTGGCATTTGAAAAAAGAGGTGTGGGGGATTTAACACATTTCTCTCTTCCTCTCCCCTGTTGCACCCTCCCTACCCAGACTGGACACCTTCAGGCGGATGGGAGCACACTCCCAAAGGGTCCAGTGTTGTGCCCCCAGTTTTCCCATGGCACACGAAGGAGGAGCTCCATTGGTCCCATGGGCTGATCCTTTGGCAGCTACTTATGACTTCTGACACTGGGACCCAGCCTTAAATTTGACCTGGGTGGGACCTTCCATTTCTGCCTACCCAGCAAGCAAAAGCAGGTCTGACTATACGGACAAACCGTATGAACACTCTGTAAAATCCCAACATAAAAGGCAAGAGCCAACACCAACTACTACACACAAGGATACAACTATTTTGAGAATTACACTGTGCACACACAGATACCTAACTGAGTTTCAGAGATAAAAATAGTGGACAATCTTTCTTCCATTAATTTCTCAATATTTATCTGCATACCTCTTTGGTGGTAAGTAGAGGAGGGGCCTGAGCAAGTGAACACCCCTATCCACTGCTGGAGGTTTCTACTGTGCACACACACTGACCTGCACAGCAAAGGCTACTGGTTAATCAGCTGCGGTTTTATTTTTGTTTTTGAGTGATGGTTTTTGTCTCTGCTTTTATATTGTTTTGGTTTTGGTCCTTTTGATCTCCCTTTTTCCTGTGGGTGGGAGCTTTCTCTCCCTACATTACCCAAAGAAGAGGCAGCAATCATGGCCATATAGCCAAGCTACAATCATACCCCATATTATCCTGCCATCAAGACAGGAGCCAACACCAGCTACTAGGCATTACACATGAAAAGAGAAACCTATCTCCAGATCACATCCACCATAAAATAAGCCTCCATAAATTTACAAACATCAGTAAGCTTAACAACACAGCAGCATACATTCATTTAATCACTGAAAATGCACCTAACTACTGAAAATGTCATAGAATAAGTATCAAAAAATTTCAGCACATGTCCAAAAACAGAAAAGAGTAACTGAGACAAATGAGCTATAGGCAGTCATAGACTTTCCACAAGAAGAGCAGGTGTTTGATTTGCCTGAGAAGGAATTCAGAATACTGATATGGAGACAAATCCAAATGCTTCATAGAGGAGTGGAGGAAAATAAGGAAGAAGTCAGGAAAGGGCTACAGAACCAATCAAATAAGATAGATATAGCATTGGAAACACTTCAAAGTCTGCACAAAGAGATCCAGATGATTAAAAATAAAATATCAGAAATGGACAATACATTGAAAGGGCAAAGGAGTAGATATAAGAGATGGAAGCCAGAACTAGAGAGCTGAAAGACAAATCTGTCAATACTGCTAAGATAGAAGAGCAAGAAGAAAAATGGATTAAAATATCCAAAGAGAGTCTAAGATTCATGCTGGATAACATAAAAAGGAATAACTTAAGAATTAATGGCATTCCGGAACAGGAAGAACCACAGAAGTCCATAGTTGAAGAGCTACTGGAAGAAAATTTCCCTAACATCTTGAATGATGAGAAGATTAACATTCAAGAAGCTGAACAAACCCCAGGAAGAATAGAACCAAAAGAAAATCACCAAGATGTATAATAATGAAGCTCTCCAAAATCAAAGACAAGGAGAGAATCCTAAAAGTAGCCAGGGAAAAGAGAAGTGTTACTTACAAAGGCAAGGAAATCAGATTAAGCTCTGACTATTCAGCAGAAACCATGCAGGCAAGAAGGCAATTGGGAGACATATCTAAAACACTAAAAGAAAAAAAAAAAAAAAAAAAAAAACTGCCAACCAAGAATTTTATATTCAGAAAAACTGTCAATCAAATGCAATGGTGCAATCAAAACATTCCAGGATAAACAGAAGCTAAGAGATTTTGTCAAAGCCAATCCAGCACTTCAAAACATCCTAAAAGGAGTTCTTTGGACTGAAAACCAACAAAAACAAATAACAACCAAGATTGACAGATGTGGCAACACGACCCAGAACTCAGTCGACACATAGGAGAGTCCAGAACAGAACAAAATTACAACAAAGCATTCAAAAGAGCTAGGAGATCAACCAAAGATCAAAATAATAGCAATGTCAAAGAAGGGGAAAATACAGGAACAGAGATCCAGCTGGTGAGGAGGTCAGGTAAATTGCAGGGTACAATAGACTGTCTTAAATGGAGGAAAAATTTAATAGACTATAGGGTAACCCCAAAGAAAGTTAATACTTCACAACTTACCATGAAAATGAAGATCCAAGCAGAATAATGAAACATTAAAACTAAGAAGAAATTGACAAGAACTAGCACAAAAATATGAACTCAGCACAAGAAGGCATGCAGAACAAAGGAACAAATAGCAACACAAAAAAATTAACATAATGATGGCAATTAATTCACTTGTTGTTATTGTTAGGTGCCATCGAGTTGGTACTGACCCATAGGGACCTTATGCACAGCAGAACAAAACACTGCCCGATCCTGGGCCAACCTCACTACTGTTGCCATGCTTGAGTCCATCAATGCTACCACTTGGCCAAGCCATCTCACTGGGGGTCTTCCATTTTTCTCTGACCCTCCACCTTCCCAAGCATGATATCCTTCTCCAGTGACTGGTCCCTCCTGACAATATGTCCAAAGTATGAGAGACGAAGTTTGGCATCTTGGCCTCCAAGGAACAATCTGGCTGCACTTCCTCCACAACAGATCTATTGGTTCTTTTGGCAGCCCATAGCACTTTCAATATTCTCCTCCAACACCATAACTCAAAAGCATCAATTCTTCTACGGTCTTCCTTATTCACTGTCCAGTTTTTGCGTGCATACGAGGTTATTGAAAATACCATGACTTGGGTTAGGTGCACCTTAGTCCTCAAGCTGACATCTTTGCTCTTCAACACTTTAAAAAGGTCTTGTGCAGCAAATTTGCCTAATGCAATACTTCATTTGATTTCTTGACTGCTGCTTGCATGAGTGTTGATGGTTGATCCAAGAAGAATGAAGTCCTTGACAACTTCAATCTGTTCTCTGTTGATAAGAATGTTGTTTATTGGTCCAGTGGTGAGGATTTTTGTTTTCTTTATATTAAGATGTAATCCATACCAAAGGCTGTGCTCTTTGATCTTCATCAATAAATGTTTTAAGTCCTCTTCACTTTCAGCAAGCAGAGTTATATCATCTGCATATCACAAGATGTTAATGAGCCTTCCTCCAATCCTGATACCACGTTTTTCTTCATATCACTCAGCTTCTCAGATTATTTGCTCAGCATACAGGTTAAATAACCTATCAAAAATTACACTGAATGTCAATGGAATAAATGCACCAGTGAAGAGAGAGTGGTAGAATGGATAAGAAAACAAGACCCTTCAATATGCTGCCTGCAAGAGACACACTTTACACACAGAGACATAAATGAACTAAAAGTTAAAGGATGGAAAAAATATATACCAAGCTAATTACAATAAAAAACAAGCAGGAGTGGCAATACTAATCTCCGATAAAGTAAACTTTAAGACAAAAACCAGCATAAGAGATAAAGAAGGACACTACCTCATGATAAAGGGTAAGTTGAGTAAGATGACATAACCATAATAAATATCTACGCTCCCAATGAAAGAGCACCATGGTATATAAAGCAAACCCTACTAGAATTGAAGAAAGAAATAGATAAATCTACAATTATAGTAGGAGATTTTAATATGCCACTTTAAAAAAGGGATAGAACAACAAGAAAGAAACTTGACAAAGTTACAGAGGAACTAAACAGCACAATCAGCCAACTTGACCTCATAGATGTGTACAAAGCATTCAACCCAACAACAGCACAATACACATTCTTTTCCAGTGCACATGGAACATTCTCCAGAACTGACCCTCTGTTAGGTCACAAAACAAGCCTCCATAAATTTACAAACATCAAAATACTACAAAGCATCTTTCAGACCACAATACTATAAAACTAGAAATAAACAATAAGAAGACCCAGGAAACAACGTTGAATACATGGAAACTGAACAACACCCTATTGAAAAGTGACTGGGTAAAAAAAGAAATTAAATGTGAATTCACAAAGATCCTAGAAACAAATGCGAACAAAAACACAACATACCAAAATCTTTGGGACACAGTGAAAGTGATGCTGAGAGGACAATTCATTGTGATAAATGTGCACATCCAAAAAGAAGAAAGAAACAAAACTAACACATTAACACAGCATCTTCAACAATTAGAAACAGATCCACAGAGGGAACTTACAATTACCAAAAGAAAAGAAATAATAAAGATTAGAGCAGAAATAAATGAGATAGAAAACAGAAAAACTATAGAAAGAATCAACAGGAAAAGAAACTGATTCTTTGAAAGGATTAAAAAAAAATTGGCAAACCTAACAAAAGAAAAGAGGGAGAAGACACAAATAACACACATTAGAAACCACATGACAATGTCACAATGAAACTTAAGGAAATCAAAAGGATAATGACAGAATACTATGAAAAGTTGTATGCCAACAAATTGGAGAACTTAGAAGAGATGGATACATTTTTCGGAAAATACAACCTACCTAAAATTACACAGAGAGATAGAAAACTTTAACAGACCCATAACAAAAGAAGAAATTGATCAGGTCATCAAATAACTCCCAACCAAAAGAAGTCCAAGTACAGATGGCTTCACTGGTGAGGTCTAGCAAACATTCAGGGAAGAGCTGTCACCAATTCTACTCAAATTATTCCAGAATATAGAAGAGGATGGAAAACTCCCTAATACATTAAGCAAGTATAACCCTTATGCCAAAAACAGGGAAGGACACCTCCACAATAAAGAAACTTATATCCCATGGTATATAAAACCACAGGAACTCTAGGAAACAAATTGTGAGCAACTGTGAACAATTTCAATCTATCTATCTTCTCCACCAATGATGCTAAATATAGATCAGGAATCTTTTTTCTGCCATTGCTAAATTGCTCTCATATTATCTCATTTGATTTTTCACAATAAACTCTGAAATAGGTGGAAGAAGTATTATTACCTCCATTCTATAGACAAAGTCAGGGGGATTTGGTGATTCCTAAAATAATCCAGACAGTAAAAGCTGTCCCAGATCTTAAATTCAAGTGTTCTGGCTCAGAATCCCAAGATCTTTCTACCACTTGCCTTTGGAGGCAACAAATAAGACAAAATCTTCTCCTTTTTCAGGAACCAGAGGTCTTTTCAGTCTTACTCTAAGCTCCTGGTAACAAAGCAGAGAAATACCTCTTTTGTAACTTATCCTTTAATACAGTATGCAACCATTTTTGCAGTACTTTGTGTAGGGCTTCTCAGTGTCCTATGCAGAATAAATTAACAATGATACAACTTTTTAATGACACATACAGCATTTCTCAAAAAGCCCTGTACATCTACCCAATGAAAAAGGAATAGGAAAAGAGGCAAAGCATAAAACTGTTCATTCGTGACATTTCCCCTAGAAATTTTTAATTAAACCTAATTAGGAGTTCTGTGCTGGTAGGTTAGGACAGTCATAGTCCCTTTAGTAAAAAGAATAGCTGAGATTATTTGATTTTTTTTTTAATGACATTTTTGAAAATTTACGGGGATCTCCATCTTCTATCATTTAACAACAGGAAGAACAAGCTTCTTTAAAATTTCCCATCAAAACAGGGTTTCAAAGCAACAGTCACTAGAAGGTAAAGCTTCTGTGATTTCGATTTTACTATTATCCATTATGACTCAATCTAGCTGGGTAAGAAATGTCAATTTGAAATTAGCATTTTTATGAAGAGTGGAAAACAAAGATATGAAACATCTAATCCAGTAGCCAAAAAGCAACCAAAATTATTTAAACAGATTAATTAAAATATAATTGCTGAACCTATCTAGTTTCTTTACTTTAATAGTGCCCATCAAAATCTTTGAAAATTTAACTGGTAAGAGACATTAACTTGAAACTTTATAGCAAAGTACAATTATTGAGACATTTTAATCTCAATTTTACTATTTTTTCTTGAATGACAATATATATTTATGGCTGAAACAGACAAGATGGCAGATCAGGTTGAAATGCAGTGAGGAGCTCTGTCAGCAACAACACAGACTACCAGACCAAGCAGGCTCAGGAGATGGTGCCAGAACTCTGAACCATAAATATAAAGGAATATTTAGAAGGTTGAAAGTCTTACAGCTAGGGGAATTTGTAGCAGAGGCAAGAAACCCATAGCTTTCTAATCCAAGGCGATCAGCTGCTCCTAGAGCCTCCATTATGGGCAAGACCAAGCAGGCAAAGGATCACAGCAGCCATGTATGCCTGACAGAACCATGGAGATAAAGGTGTGGACATTCTTTTTTTTAGTATCTGTTTATTGGTCTCTCGTTGTCTGCACACCTCCATTCTGATAACTAGAGCAGGTGCCTGAGCAGATGAACACCCCATCCCCACCGCCAGAGGGTTCAACTACACATGCACACAGATCTCCTTGAAATTTAAGGGCACAGTTTCCACTTAAAACCAAATGGCAGAGCAAAGTGGCCACAGCCGGTCCTGAACTATTTATCAGTAGGAAAAAAGGCCTAAACAGGGATTGTGGAGTGGGACAGGTAGACTGAAAAGGAAATAGGCCAAAAACTAAATCCTGAGTTACATCATAACGACCCACAGTGGCATCTTGAAATTTATCAGGAAGAAGAGTGAAAAGGGAAGCCCAACTCCTGATCACATCTACCTAGAGGCAGTCAGAAAGCATAAAAAATACCAAGATACACATCCATCTAAGTATTAAGTCCAGAGCTAACTCCTGAATATGCCCAAAAAACAGAAACAGATGACCATATCAGCATATGTGCAGAAATGAGATAATATGATTGAGGCAAATGAGCTGGAAGTAGACCTACACTCCATACTGAAAGATGGGAAGGCTTTGGAAATGCATGAGAAGGAATTCAGATAAATGATTATAAAATGTATCAAAACATTATATAACGGAGTTGAGAAAAATAAGGAAGAAGTCAGGAAAGTGCTACAGGAACAATCAAATAAGATAGATACAGCATTGGAAACAATTCAAAACCTAAGAAAGAGGTTTAAATGGTTAATAATAGAATATCAGAAATGGACAATACATTGAAAGGGCAAAGGAGTACAAATGAAGAGAAAGAAGCCAGAAATAGTGAGCTAGAAGATAAATCTCTCAACACTACTAAGAAAGAAGAGCAAGCAGAAAAAAAGGATTAAAAAATCTGAAGAAGGCCTAAGATTCATGATGGAAAACATGAAGAGGAATAATTTAAAAATTATCGGCATTCTGGAACTGGAAGAATCACATGAGTCCACAGAGGAGATAGTTGAAGAACTTTTGGAAGAAAATTTCCCTAACATCCTGAAAAGTGAAAAGATAAGCATTTAAGAAGTTCAATGAAGCCCAGGAAGGATAGACCCTAAAAGAAAATTACCAAGACATATAATACTCAAGTTCTCCAAAATCAAAGATAAGGACAGAATCCTGAAAGCAGCTAGGGAAAGAGAAATGTAACATACAAAGGCAAGCAAATTAGATTATGCTTGTATCTCTCAACAGAAACCATGCCGGCAAGAAGGCAATGGGAAGACATATATAAAACTCTGAAGGAAAAAACTGCCAACCAAGAATCCTCTACCCAGCAAGGCTGTCAATCAAATACAATGGTGCAATCAAATCATTCCAGGATAAACAGAAGCTAGGGGATTTTGTCAAAGCCAACCCTGCAATGAAAAACATCCCAAAGGAAGTTCTGTGGACTGAGAACCAACAAGAACAGACAACAGTCAGAGATTGACATACGTGGCAGCATCACCCTAAACTCAATCAACAAATGGAAGAGTCAAGAACAAAATAAAATTATGAGAACAAAGGATCTGGGAGGTCAGTCTATAATCAAAACAATTACAATGTGAAAGAAGGTAAACACAGAGGAACAGAGATCCAGGTGGTGAGAAGGTCAGGTAGATTATAGGATAAAATAGACTGTCTTAAATGGAGGGAAGAGTTAATGGAATGTAAGGCAACCACAATGATGAGGTTGGAGTGGAGGGTTTAGTTCGGGTGTTGGGGAAGGCAATACAAGAAGGGGGAGGAGGTGAAAGAACAAGATAGATAGGGGAACACTGAGACAGGTTTGCATGGCCTTAGTGGGATAGAGGTAAATAATGATGCATGCTTAACCTTGGAACAACAGGGCTCTGTGACATAGGGATCTAGGCATAGTTTAAAGAGGGAAAATAATGCTAAGATGCTTGACTGTCTTGTGAATATTGGTTTCCCTTTCCTACTATTGTAAAATATACACTTGAGTGGAACAGAAAGAAATATCAAGAAACATGATTACAGAAAACTTGTAAGCCTGTCTTCAGCCTATAACTGATTGGAATATCTTAAAAGGGGTTCTAGAACTTGCCCAGTGAAATAGGCCTCTTGCAGAGCCTTTGCAGTGTATAGGACCTTAGGTGGAATCTTGAGTCCCATCCAGAACCTTATAAGGTGGGACATTCCCACTAGAAAGGACAAGCAGACCGGCCTGAAACAACTAGTGACAGAAGATACATCTTCAAAGAAAGATCATCAGGAAAACCCAAAACAAAAATGTCAGCATGACTGGTTACTACAAGAATAAGCAAGCTGTTCGCCAGGAAGCCATCAAGGCAAACAATCAAGTTCCTTCAGGACAAACTTCCCTCTAAGACTGAAACTCAAAGGAAACACATGAGCAGGCATGTAAGCTTACTGGCAACCACATTGGACTACTGGTGAGTGGAATTGGGGGAAAGGCAGAAATGAAGAAATGGGCTGATTCAACCACGTTCCATTGACTCCTGTTAACCTGGAGATGAGAGAGAGAAAAGGAAGAGCTGGTTGGTCCAAATTGTGGAGAGACCTGGGGAAACCTGAGCCTATGGACAAAGACATAGCCACAGAGGGCTAGAGCTGAGAGTGAATCATCCAGCTGATAGGAAGTGAGGGAAGATGCACAAGAATACCCAAATTTGCAGACTGTACCCATTTGACCTAGCCTCGATGGCTTGATAATCAGAACTCAACTAGAGGAAGATTAAAAAAAAAAAATTGATAAAGGAAACAAGGGTAAAGTGCTACAATTTGATGAACCTGACCTATATTCATGGAGGTAATAACTCTAAATACTAACAAAGATGGAAGGAGTCTTCACATCAAGTATCAATGCTATCCCCTCTGTACACAGAGTAGCTAGGGATGGGCAACTTAGACATTGGCTACCTAAAATGAGGGGGAGAAAAAGCCACGAAGTGACTGGCCTACAAGGTTTCAAGAGGGAGTTTAGTTTAAGAATGAGTGGGGGGGATAGGTCTCTTGTGGTACAATAGTGAATAATTGCAATCAGGACTGACTGAGAAGGTTGGAAATGTAAAGGTAGATTTTTGTAGCAAAACGACGGGAGTGATTGACTTTGTAGTCCAGGAGTGGAGGTCCCTGGGACCATCTAGTGAGAAGAGTGGAGAAAGGAACCCTACCCAGAGAGGCAGAGA
>NW_006408700.1:5873368-5880963 GCF_000296735.1 Chrysochloris asiatica
CTCTGGTAGTGTAGTGGTTACAAATCGGGCTGTGAGCCTCAAGGTCAGCAGTTCGAAACTACCAGCTGTTCCGCGGGAGAAAGATGAGGCTATCTGCTCCCGTAAAGATTTACAGCCTCGGAAACCCTGTATAGGGTCGCTATGAGTCGGAACTGACTCCACGGCACATAACAACAACATATATATATATATATATATGGCTACCTTCTGCCTGGAGCCTAGTGTGGTGCTGTAAGGTAAGCACTGGACTGCTAATTGCAAGGTTGGAAAATAACTTCCTTAATGAGGAGAAAATCATTCAGTAGAAAGAGACCAGAGATAATACAGATAAGAGAATAGACAAAGATACTAAAACAACTATTATAAAAACATCCAAGATTTTCATTTAGAAAGGAAAAAACTTAAGCATGTTTTAAAAAAAAACATGAAAGTTATACATGTGAGTAAAAAAAATCCCAGTAGAACTTCTAATTAGAAATGCAAAGGTGAGATTACCAGATTAGATACTATTATTATACTACAGAAGAAAATCTTAGTGAACTTTGAGAGCATAACAATGGAAACTCCCCAACATGAAACAGAAAAAAGACAACTACAAAGAAGAACCAATAAGACTAAATTCTGATTTCTCTGCAGAAACCACGCAGACAAGAAAGCAATGGGAGATATATGTGAAAGAAAAGTAATTGCCAACCAAAAATTATATACCCAGAAAAACTGTCCTTCAAATATGATGGTGAAATTGGGACATTTCCAGATAAACAGAAATAAAAGCAAATTGTAAAAAACCCAACCACCTTTATAAGAAATACTAAAGGGAATTCTCATGACAGAGAAACAGCAATGGTTGACAATAATCTGAAATTAATTTACACCACCACCACCCAAAAGACAATGCAGATATAAAAGCATGCAAAGTAAAACAAACCTACATGACTGAGAACTGGGAACCAGAGATATCAACTTGTAAACAAATACCAAGTAAAAAGAGGGAACAAATAGTGTTGCTACAGAACTTCACAATGAAGTGAGTTCAAGATAGAATAGGTTGTTTTAAACTGGGAAGAAAATAATGCAGTTCATGGTAACCTCAAAGAAAATTCATAAACCTCGTCAACATAAAAAAGAGGAAATCATGAAGAACTAAAAAACATAATCAACCAATTTGACCTCACAGGCATATATGGAACATTCCACCCAACAACAGTATAATGTACATTCTTTTCCAGTGCACAAGGAACATTCTCCAGGATAGACCATATGCCAGGCCACGAAAACAAGCCATAATAAATTTTAAAACACAAAAATGCTACAATGCATCTTCTCAGATCACAACATAATAAAATTGAAAGTCAACAATAAGACGATCAAGGGGAAAATATCAAATACATAAAAACTGAGCAACATCCTGCTTAAAAATTATTGGGTGAGAAAAGAAGTTAAAAATTAAATTTAAAAAAGTCCTTAAATCAAATGAGAATGAAAATACAGCATACTAAAACCTTTAGGAACATATAGCAAAAGCAGTGCTCAGAGGGCAATTTAACAAACTCATCAACAAAAAAAGAACCCAAATCAACATCTTAAACCAACCTCTCCTGTGATTGGAAAAAGAGCAGCAAAATAAACCCACAATCACTAAAATCAAATCATGATTAAAGCAGAAATAAATGCAACAGAAAAATAGAATTAACAAGATTAAAAGTTGGTTCTTTGAAATGATTAATAAAATTGACAAACCACTGGCAACTCTAATAAAGGAAAAGAAGATGCAAATAACACAAATAAGAACTAAAATGGGCAGCATCACAACAGAACCAACTGAAAAAAAAAGAACACCAACAGATTTGAAAATCAAGGTTGTGTGTCAAGTTGGCTGGCCCATAACGCTCAGTGGTTTGGCAGTTAAGATGTAGTCACCTCCATAGCGAGATCTGCTATCATCGAATCACTTGGAATGGAGTTTCCTCTGGGTTGTGGCTGGCTTCCTATATATGTGGATGCTCTGGTAAAGTTTGCTTGCTTTCTTACTGTATGTGGCCCCTGTACCTGCCTTATCATCTGACCTCTCATTCTTTGGACGTTAGCCAGTAGCCTGCTGTATTGCCTACTGATCCTGGGACTCACCCAATCTGCCATTTTACTTGGATTCAGTTACCTCTACAGTCAGTGTGGCCTGCTGTCTGAGCTACAGACCTTGAGTTCATCAGGCCCTGAAGTCTCTTGGTGTCAGGAGAAGACACCAGCCTAATGCCTGACTCACGAACTTGGAAGTTGACAGCCTCTACAACTGTGTGAGCCATTTTCTTGAGATAAATCTCTCTGTAAATATACACAGAAAAGCTTAACTGGTTTTCTTCTCTAAAGAATCCATCATAAGACAACAGAATACTACGAAGACCTATACTCCAACAAATTTCAAAACCTAAAGAAAATGGACACATTCTAGAAACGTACTACCTACCCAAACAAAAATAGACTGACATAGAAAATTTGAAGAAGACAAAAGGAGAAATTGATCAAGTCATTAAAAAAACCAACAAGCTCAGGACCATAATCTCAGGGGACACCATGGTCAATTGGCATAACAAAGTCCACAAAGACAAAATTCTACATCCTACTTTGGTGAGTAGCATCTGGGATGTTAAAAGCTTATAAGCAGCCATCTAAGATGCAGTTAAGGAGCTCTGGTAGCGTTGTTGTTGTTGTCAGGTGCCATCGAGTCAGAACTGACTTACAGCAACCCCATGCACAACAGAACGAAACAATGTCCGATCCTGGGCCAACCTCACTACTGCTGCCACACTTGACGCCATCAATGATGCCACCTGGCCGATCCATCTCGTTGGGGGTCTTCCTCTTTTTCTCCAACCCTCCATCTTACCAAGCATGACATCCTTCTCCAGAGAATATTCCCTCCGGACAATATGTCCAAAGTATGAGAGACAAAGTTTAGCCATTGTGGCCTCCAAGGAGCACTCTGGCTGCACTTCTTCCAAAACAGATCTATTGGTTCTTTTGGCTGTCCATGGCACTTTTAGTTTTCTCAACCAACACCACAATTCAAAGGCATCAATTCTTCTACGATCTTCCTTATTCACTGTCCAGCTTTCGCATCCATATGAGGTTATTGAAAATACCATGGCCTGGGTCAGGTGCACCTTAGTCCTCAAGCTGACATCTCTGCTCTTCAACACTTTAAAAAGTTCCTGTGCAGTAGATTTGCCTAATGCAACACGTCATCTGATCTCTTCACTGCTGCTTCTGTGAGTGTTGATAGTTGATCCAAGAAGAATGAAGTCCTTGACAACTTCAATCTTTTCTCCCTTGATAAGAATGTTGTTTATTGAGATGCAATCCATACCAAAGGCTGTGCTCTTTGATCTTCATCAGTAAATGTTTTAAGTCCTCTTCACTTTCAGCAAGCAAGGTTGTATCATCTACATATCGCAGGTTGTTAATGAGTCATCCTGCAATCCTGATGCCACGTTTTTCTTCATAGAACCCAGCTTCTCGTATTATTTGCTCAGCATCAGGTTGAATAAGTATGGTAGTGTAGTGGTTACGAATTGGGCTGTGAACCTCAAGGTCAGAAGTTCAAAACTACCTGCTGTTCCACGGGAGAAAGATGAAGCTTTCTACTCCCATAAAGATTTACAGCCTCGGAAACCCTATACAGGGCCGCTATGAGTCGGAACCGACTCCATGGCACATAACCACCACCACCAAGGTGCAGTTATTGGTCTCTCCATGTGTGGAAGAAAGAAGAGTGATGAGAATTGAAGACACTTTGGACTAATGGAACATGTGACCATCAGTCTCCATGACTCTGACCAGAAGAACTAGATGGTGCCCAGCTACCACTACCAACTGCTCTGAAGGGATTACATTTTAAGGTCCCAGATACAGTGTGAGAAAATATAGAATAAAACTCAAAATTATTTTTAAAAGACTGAGCTTACTGGTCAGAAAGAGACAGGTCATCCTGAACCTGTGTCCCTCAACCACCCTTCAAGTCTGGAAAATAAGTCACCCTCATGGATCAATTTTCAGCCAAGTATTAGATAGGTTTGTGTTATTATTGTTGTTAAAGTGCCATCATGTCAGTTCTGACTCATAGAGACCCTGTATAAGCTTTCCAAGGAGCGGCTGGTAAGTTTGAACCTCCAACCTTGTGGTTCAAACTAATCTTGCAGTTGAGTGCTTATGTTACAGCACTACACCAGGACTTCAGTTAGGTTTGTTGTTGTTGTTGTTAATGCTATTGAGTCAGTTCTGACTCATAGAGACCCTGTTTAGGGTTTCCAAGGAAAAGCTGGTAGGCTTGAACTGCCAACCTTGTGGTTCACAGTCCAGTGCTGATACTACAGCGTGACACCAGAAGTCCAGATAGGTTTATAGTGGGGACAAAGACACTAGCAATGTATACTCACTATTGACTGGTCAGGCATTAAAAATCAAAAGGATAACATTTACCTAAGGGCAAAGTTGAGAAGGGATGGGAAGGTGGGTGGAATGGAAATAGGAACCACAGGGAGGAAGCTAAATAACTGTTGCTGCTTGGAGAGGATTGCAGTCATTGAGATGAAACAAAGTGTATGGTTTATTGACTGTAAAACTGATGATCTTGTTGGCAAACCTGCACTCAATCCACAATAACAATTTAAAAAAAAAAAAAAAGCTTTGTGGAAAAATGGAATTAAAAGATAATGGACTTTTTCTACCAATTACTGAAGCCCCCTTGTAATATGAAGATATTAATGAAGAAATGAACAATGTACAAGAGATAAGTCTTTGGGGGAACATCTATCCTCTAATTGTGGTGCTTTCCAGCTACTTGGGGCTCTAGTCTGTTTTGATAGGCCATGATGGAGAAAGCCATGCCAACTTCAGTAAGCATGTGCACTGGAAGCAGTTTTGTGACTATAAGGGATGGCAAAGACAAAGTCAAATCTAACTAGACTTCATCATAGAAGACCCTTTCATCCATTCTGTTATTTAATGTACATGGGTTCATGTCACATTTCTGCAAGTTGCAACCTTGGGATTTTAGGCAACCAATGTAAAATGTTGGGGTCTTAGATTCTTCATTAATAAAATATATCTAATGCCTACAAAAAATGAAATAGAAAACAGAAACACAATAGAAAGAATCAACAAGACAAGAAATTGGTTCTTTGCCAGGATTAATAAAATCTACAAAACACTGGCAAATCTAACAAAAGAAAAGAGGGAGACGATACAAATAACATGCATAAGAAACCACATGATTGATGTCACAACAGAACCAATGGAAATAAAAAGGATAATAACAGAATACCTTGAAGAGTTGTACTCCAAGAAATTTGAAAATCTAGAGGAAATAGATACATTTTCAGAAAAGCACAACCTACCTAAATTTACACGGAGTGAAGTAGAAAATTTGAGCAGATTTATAACAAAAGAAGAACTTGATCTGGTCATCAAAAAACTCCCAGCAAAAAAAAAGTCCAGGCCCAGATTGCTTCACTGGTGAACTTTACCAAATATTCAGAGAAGCTGACACCAATTTTACTCAAACTATTCCAGGATATAGAAAAGTATGGAAAACTTCCTAACACATTTTATGTGCTTATGTGAAGCAAGCATAATCCTAATACCAAAACCAGGAAAGGATATCACCAAAAAAGAAAATTATAGACCAGTATCTCTCATAAACATAGATGCAAAAATTCTCAACAAAATCTTAGCCAATAAAATCCAACAACATATCAAAAAAATAATACATTATGACCAAGTGTGATTCATACCAGTGATACAAGGATGGTTCAGTATCAGAAAAACAATCAATGTAATCCACCATATAATTTTTTTTTTAAGGAAAAGAACCACATGATCATACCAGTTGGTGAAGAAAAGGCATTTGATAATATCCAACACCCATTCGTGATTTTTTAAAATCACCAAAATAGGAACTAGGAATGAAGGGAAATTCCTCAACATAATTAAGAGCATATATACAAAACCAAAGCCCAAAATCCCTTTCAACGGAGAAAAACTGAAAGCATTCCCTTTGTAAACAGAAGCCAAATAAGGATGCCCTTTATCATCACCCCTATTCATTATTGTGTTGGAAACCTTATCCAGAGCTATAAGGCAAAAAAGGGACATTAAAGGCATCCAAATTGGCAAAGAAAAAGTAAACTTCTTTCTGTTTGCACAGGATATGACTCTATATGTAGAAAATCTCAAAGACTCAGTGAAACAAATTATTAGAACTCATTGAAGATTCAGCAAAGTGGAAGGGTACAAGATCAATATACAAAAATCAATTCAATTTCTCTATACTAATTAAGACAGCTCCAAAAAGGAAATTAGGAAAACAATATAATATCCACCCAAAGGATGAAAAACTTACAAATAAATGTAACTAGAGAAACAAAAGACCTATACAAAGAAAACTACGAAACACTACTCCAAGAAACCAAAAGAGATTTACCAATATGCAAGAGTGTACCATGCTCATGAATAGGAAGACTTAAAGTTGTGAAAATGTCAATACTCCCAAAAGCAATCTACAAATATAAAGCAATCCCAATCCAGATTCTGATAATATTCTTTAAAGAGATGGAAAACACTATCATGAACTTTATAAAGAAAGTAAAAAGAACTTGGATAAATAAAGCACTGCTTAAGAAGAAGAATAAGTTTGGAGCCTATCACTTCCCAACTTCAAAATTTACTACACAGCTACAGTGGTGAAAACAGCTTGGTACAGGTACAATGAAAGATACATCAACCAATGGAACAGAGTTGAGAACAAAGAAGTAAATCTATCCATGTGCATTCAAACGATCTTTGACAAAGGACCAAAATACATCAAAGAGGAAGACATAGTATCTTCAACAAATGGTGCTGGCAAAAATAGAAATATATTTGCAAAAGAATGAAACAAGACCTGTATCTTACACTTTACACAAAAACTAACTCAACATAGATTAAAGACCTAAATGTAAATCCCAGAATTATAAAGATCACCAATGAAAAAATAGGGATAATATTTAGAGGCTCTAATACATGGCATACAGAGACTATTAAACATTGCAAAAAATCCCACAAACAATAAAAGACAAAATAGATAAATGGGACATACTAAAAATTAGAAATTTGAGTGCATCAAAAGATTTCACCAAAAGAGCCCACAGACTAGGAAAAAATTTTTGCAATGACATTTCAGACAAGGGACTAATCTCTAAAATTTGAAGGATACTACAACACCTCTATAAAAAAAAGACAAATAATCCCATTAAAAATTGGACACAGGCGGTATATGTCTCTTCATTGGCATGGACTTCAGTTATTGACTACTGGCAAAAGGACAGAAAGCAGAAGCAGAACACCGAAGTTATGTTACTAAAGTAGCAGCATCTTCAGAAGAGAAAGACAAAGTGTTGTTGTTGTTGTCAGGTGCCATCGAGTCAGAACTGACTCATAGTGACCCCATGCACAGCAGAATGAAACAATGTCCAATCCTGGGCCAACCTCACTACCGCTGCCACACTTGATGCCATCAATGATGCCACCTGGCCGATCCATCTCATTGGGGGTCTTCCTCT
>NW_006408700.1:5883213-5885292 GCF_000296735.1 Chrysochloris asiatica
TCACTGGCTTTAGTGGTTGGTGCATAAATTTGAATAATAGTGGTATTAACTGGGCTTCCCTATAGGCACATGGATATTATCCTATCACATACAGCATTGTACTCATGACTGATCTGGATATGTTCTTTTTGACGATTAATGCAACACCTTTCCTTTTCAATTTGTCATTCCCTACATAGTAAACCATGTGGTTATCAGATCCAAAATGGCCAATACCAGTCCATTTCAGCTCACTAATTCCTAAGATATTGATGTTGATGTGTTCCATTTCATTTTTGACAACTTCCAATAAGAAAAAGACAAATAATCCCTTTAAAAATTGGGCACAGGCGGTATCTGTCTCTTCATTGGGATGGACTTCAGTTATCAACTAGTGGCAAAAGAACAGAAAGCAGAAGCAGAACACCGAAGGTATGTTACTAAAGTAGCAGCATCTTCAGAAGAGAAAGACAAAGTAGGAGGACCCAGAAAGGTGGGGAATTCAATCTGAAACCATGGATAAACAGAGGAACTCTGGAGCAAAGATATTAATTCTGCTGACTATGTTCTATTGATGGTGCTACATGTGAACAGCAGGAACTTGTGTGAAAACCATACCAAGTGTTGATTGACGGAATTTTTATTTTACTCCACTCTGCTAGTGGACACTAACAAAATTGAGGAAAAGTAGCTTTGATTGGAAGTCAGATTTATTGAGATATAATTTACATACAAGTAGAATTCCTTTTCAATCAATTTTGACAAAAGTCAAATAACTACTACCCCGATACAGGACATCTCAAAACAGCCAGAATACTTCCCTCCTGCCCCTTTCCGGTCAGTCCCCTTCCTTCATCCGCAGCCCCTGGTAACCATTGATGTGGCTTCTGTTTCTGCGAGTTGGCCTTTTCCACAATGGAATAAATGGCATCACACAGCATGGAGCCTTTTTATTTGGCTTCTTTAACATGGCAAAGTGTTTTATGATTCATCCATGCTCTTGTGTTTATCAATAGTCCATTCTTTTCAATTTCTGGGTAGTGTCCTGGTGTGGCACTGTGAGTTAATGTGCCAGACTGCAAAGCTGTTTGAACTACAAGGTCAGTGGTTCAAGCTCACCAGTCACTCCTTGGAAACCCTATACAGGGTCACTATGGGTTGGAACCGACTCGACGGCACTTAACAAAAACAAAATCCCATTGTATTATATGTACCATAATCTATGTATCTATTTGCCAACAGATGGACATTTAGCTTGTTCTTATTTTTTTACTATTATTAATAATGGTGTCATCAACACTGGTGTGTAAGTATTTGTATGGATGGATGTTTTCACTTCTCTTGAGTAAATGCCTAGGATGGAATTGCAGAGTTATCCCATGTTACAAGAAACTACCAAATCACTTTCTAAGTGGCTGTTCCATTGTTATCCCACCAGCAACAGCAATGTATGAGATTTCCAGCTACTCTGCCTCCTACCCTGAGTGGTCTATTTAACTTTATCATTCATGTGGGTGTGTCTTTATATTCTCTCCTGATGACTAATTATATTGACCATCTTTTCATATGCTTATTTGTCATCTGTATATTTTAATAAAGCTTCGTTTTTTTAATCCTGAAAAAAAATTTTGGGGGGGCACAGGACATCAACAGACACTTCACCAAGGAAGACATTCAAACAGCCAACAAACATATGAAGAAATGTTCATTATCCTTAGCCATTGTTGTTGTTGTTAAGTGCCATCAAGTCGATTCTGACCCATAGCAACCCTGTATAGGGTTTCCAAGGAGCAGTTGGTGAGCTTGAACTGGCAACCTTGTAGTTCAAACAACTTTGCAGTCTGGATAATCAAAACAATAAGATGTCATCTCACACTAGCATTAATAGTGCAGTTCAAAAAAATAGTAAACAACAAATACTGGCGAGGTTGTGAAGAGACGGGGACCCTCCTACTTTGCTGATGGTACTATAAAATGATTCAACCACTCTGGAAACCAGTATGGCACTTTCCCAGAAAGTTGGAAATAGAAATACCTTATGTGTTGCGGACCGTGTAAGACTGGTCAGAGGTTCAAGGCCCTATAGGCCCGAGTGTAACA
>NW_006408700.1:5885764-5905069 GCF_000296735.1 Chrysochloris asiatica
GCCTCCCCAGGTGTGCATTACTGGTTGGAAGGCATGGAGTAACGATTGCAGTGCATTATTGGTTGGAAGGCTTGCAGTAAAGATTGCGGTGCATTACTGGTTGGAAGGCTTGCAGTAACGATTGCAGGGCATTACAGGTTGGAAGGCATGCAGTAAAGATTGTAGGGCAGTGAGTTGCTGCCTGCAGAGGCCATGATGCCGTAGTCCCAAGCCTGCCCACCAGTGATGTATCCACCCTGGCTTTGGGGTGCCTCATTGTCTCCCTTCTTCTGTTTGTCTGTGTATTCTTTCGCTATCCCTATCGCCGCTGGATCTCCCCTCCTCGTAAACCAAACACTCGTGAACAACACAGCTATGTCGAGGTCAGACCCCAACACTTATGACCAAGCAATCTCTCTGCTTGGTATATATCCACAAGAAATACGAGCCAGGACACATGTAGATATATACACACCAATGTTCATCACAGCACTGTTCACAAACAGCAAAAAGTTGGGGACAGCCGAAATACCCAACAATGGAAGAACAGTTAAACAAGCTTTGGTACATACTTACAATGGAAAAAATATGCAACCTTGAAGAATAACAATGAAGCTGCAAACTACCTCATAACATGGATGAACCTTGAGGACATTATGCTGAGTGAAATTAGGCAATCACAAAAGGACAAATATTCCACGATACCATTATTGTAAAAGCTTAAGAAAAGATTTCCATTCAAAAAGAAAAATTATTTGATGGTTACCAGGGGTGGGAGGGAGGGGAAAGTAATTCACAGGATTAAGGGTGGACACATGATAGCTTGGGTAATGGGGAAGGCAATATACAAAGAGGGGAGGGCAATATACAAGAAGGGGGAGGGTAGTAGATGAACAATTAGAAGATAGGGGAAGGCTTAGGGAGGTATGCCTGGGCTAAACGGATAGAGGTAAATAGTGATGTATACACAACCTCGGAACAACAGTACTCTGTGATACAGCGATTGAGACATAGTTTGAATGGGTAAAGGAGGGGGAAATGTTTGGGGGCTTGACTGTTTTGTGACTGTTGGTTTCCCCTATGTACTATTGTAAGATATACATTTAAGAGTGACAGAAATGAATACTGGGAATTAGGATTACAGAAAGCTTATAAATCTGTCTTCAGCCTACAATTGATTGGATTCGCAAAAAGGGGACTTAGAATTTGCCCAGAGAAATGTTTCTTGTTACAACTTTGTGGAGTATGGGTACTTAGGTGGAATCCAGAGCCCCACCCAGAACCTTCTAAGGTGGGACCTTCCCACTTGAAAAGACATGCAGTCCAACCTGAAACCTGAAACCTCTAGAAGAAAGTGCTTTTTGAAAGAAAAACCAGTAGAAAAGAAAAAAAAAAAAAAAGACTGTTTGGATGTTAGAATATCAAACTGTTTGCCTAGGAGCCATCAAGGCAAAACAAGTGAGCCCATCAGGGACCCCTTCTGAAGACTGAAACTCAAAGGGAACACATGAACACTTTGGTGATCACCCTGGTCAGTTTGTAAATGGAAGTGGGGGAAATGCAGCAATGAAGACGTGGCTGAGTTTAGCCATGTTCCATTGACACCCATTGACCTTGAGATGAGAGAAAGATGAGGAAGGGCTGTCTGGTGTAAAGTTGAGGGAGATGTGTGAACTCTAGAATCCATAGCCACTGGGGGCTAGAGCTGAGAGTGAAGCAGACAGCTGATCTGAAGTGTAGGGTGTCATGCATGAACTCCCAAACTTGCAGATAGTACTCATTTGACCTAGTTTGGATGGTTATCTGATCCAAACTAGACCAGAAGTTTGATATTATGAGCAAGAGTAAATTACTCCAATTTGATGAACTGATCTTTTGCTATGGATGCAATTGCTCAAAATTCCAACTGAAATGGAAGGTTCTTCATATCAAGGATCAAGTTGTTTCCTCAGTGCACTGGGTTGATAGGGATGGGCAATTTAGACATTGGTTATCAAAAATGGGGGGCTGTAAAGGTCCTGGTGCAGCACTGCAAAATAATGCACTGGACCGCAAAGTTAGTTTGAACCACAAAACTAGCAGTTCAAATTCACCAGGAGTCCTCAAAAACCCTATACAAAGTCCCTATGAGTTGGAACCAATTTCACGACACTTAAAGGAGCTCTGGTAGCGTAGTGGTTACGAATCGAGCTGCGAACCTTAAGGTCAGTGGTTCGAAACTACCAGCCGCTCCGCGGGAGAAAGATGAGGCTTTCTACTCCCGTAAAGATTTACACCCTCGGAAACCCTGTACAGGGTCGCTATGGGTCGGAACCGACTCGATGGCACTTAACAACAACAACAATAACATAAAGGCACAAAGTGTTTGGCTTGTAAGATTTCGTGAGTGTGCTTCATTTCAGAATGAAGAGGGTAAGATAGAACACCCCCTGATTAGTTTTCCTCTTTTCCAGATAGCTCTGGTGAAAGGGGATGCAGGTGATGGTGATACAATTTCATGATTCTGTTGTTATTGTTGTCAGGATTGTGACTGCAAGAAGTGTGTAGTAGATGTGTAGCTAAAAGGGGAGAGGAGTTCATCTTTCAGAAACAGAGGACCCCAGGACCATCAAGAAGAAAAAGCAGGAGTGGAGCGTGAGATGCTGCCCAGAAAAGCAATGACAGGAGAAGACAGTGGCAGAGGCAGTGGTTAATAGAGCAGCTGACTCAAGGCCCATGGACTGAGGAAGGCTGTGTGACTGCAGACAGGAGGCTGGCTTGCAAAAAGTGCCCCATGGACATTTAAATGAAGATATATTTTTTGTGTTGTATGTGTACATCAAGTATTTTTGTTTTATTCATTTGCGAAAAATAAGGTGTAAAAGGGAAGCCACAGGGAGTTAGCAGGATAACTGTTGTTACAGGGAGGGGAGAGTAATCACTGAGATGAAACAAAGTGTATGATTGGTTGAAAGCTGATGATCTCCAATTCACAATAAAATGTTGGGAAAAAAAGATAAGGCAATGAGTTGCCGGACCTGGGAGCTGAGGGCCATGGTGTCCGGGGACACTGATCAATTGATATAACATAGTCCACAAAGACAATGTTCTACATCTTCTTTTGGTGAGTAGCAACTGGGATCTTAAAAGCCTACAAGCAGCTATATCTAAAGTGCAGCTATTGGTGGAAGAAAGAAAAGCAATGAGAATTGAAGATTTCTCTGAATCAATTAGTCCAGGAGACTAAGGCAGCATTTGAACATCAGTTTCCAGGACTCTGATACCAGAGGAACTAGACGGTGCCTGGCTACCTCTACCAAAGGCTCTGAAGGAGATCACATTAGAAGGTCCCAGGTAGAGTGGAGAAAAAGAAAAAACAAAAAAAGACCAGGCTTACTACGCAGAGCCTGAGGCTATGACCCTCAACCACTCTTCAGGTCTGGGAAGGAATCCACTCTCCTGACCCAATTTTCAACCAAGCCACAGATAGGGATATGGGATGTGCTACCAAACTGGTGAAATGTGCTCACCATGGAAAGGTCAATTATTCAGGGTCAAAAGGGCAGCTTTTACCGAAAGATGAGAAGGAATGGGAAGGTGGGTGGACCAGAAATAGGAACCCCAGAGAGGAAGTGGGATAACTGTTGTTGCAGGGAGGGGATTGTAATCATTGAGAAGAAACAAAGTGTATGATTTGCTGAATGGAGAACTGATGATTCTCTCTATAAACCTTCACTCAATTTACAACAAACAGTTAAGCAAATACTAAGTTGAAAAAAGCAGGCTACAGAAGCAACATACATATGATACCATTTATATAAAATTCAAAAACATATAAAACATAACAATGTTTCATTGATGAATACATACATAAATTGCAAATATATAAAAATAATCAAAAGAATGACAAGCAAAATTCAGAATAATTTCTTGAGGTGCCAACATAATGGAGACTTCTAAAACACAGGTAATACCCAATTTTTTAAACTAGCTGAAGAGTACATGGGTATTAATTATTTTTTATATCTTATATATACATGTTTATTTCTTGTAGGTGTGAAATCTTTCATTAAAACAAGATGAGCGGAAAATGTGACCTAAAATGAAGACCATCATTTATGTTTAACAATGAAATTAGTATTAAAAAGTATACAAAGAGACAGAGTGAAAAGCGGGCAGGCGGAAAGCACCAGCGCCAGGTGCAAAGGGAAGAACCGAGGACCAGGCAGCCGCTAAGAGGCCGGGTAGCCAGAGGCAGAGCCTGCAGTAAGGGCGCTGCTGCCGCCACTGTCGTACCTGCAAGACAGCCATCAGGGATTCTCACAAGGTTCGGAACACCACCAAAAGCGTAGACATTCAACCAGAACCCTTCCCGAACAAGAAATTAACGCGCTGTAGGAAGAAGAGGAATTTTTTTAAACGCAGACAAAATTATACCGTTTTAGTGACAGGAGCACGGTACCGGTGATGTACCTCCTGAGGCATAAGGAGAAAGGGAACATCCACCTTCTCATGAGCAGGGACAAGCCAACCACTGTATCACACCACTGATGACGTTAAAGCCCAATGCAGGCAGTGACCAAGCCTGGGTGTGGAACCCCACACTGACTGCCAATGAGTACCCCAAGTCCCCAGCTGCTTGCCATCCCACTTCCTAAACGCTGAAAACGCACAGAAATTCAAAGCAAAGTTTGCAAAGTGCAGGAAAGAGACTGAAGAGTGAGAAAAGCAAGGCTTGGGTGAAACGGACAATGCTGAAAAGGTGAAGGAGAGGTCCAAGGAGGCTCCTGAGACCAAGGTGTCTCATGGAAAGAGGCCAAGAGAAGGCTGCAGAGAAGCTATCAGTGGGACTTAAGAAGCTGTTCGAACTCGATGGGGTTTTCTCTCTCTCTCTCTCTCTCTCTCTAAGTTTTGTAAATAAGTACGTTTCACTTATTTATAGTAATTAAAACTAGAGAATAAAAACTGCATTTTATAATGAAAAGAAAAATGGATACAAAGAAAATGTTAAATTCTTTACTGACTTTCAGTGCCTTATACAACCAATATTAATCTAAAAGGGCCATACTCCTACTAGGACAAAAAGTAAGAGTCTTTAACTGCTTTGACACAGAATCTGAACAGTTAGTCACTCATTTCTGAATCTTCATCTTTCATCTGTACTTAGATTTCTCTTTATCTTTGGACTTCTTTGGACTCCTGCTGCGGTCTGGTTTCTCACTCCTTTCTCTTTCAGAGGGCTTTGAGTGGTGTTTGGATTTGTGACTGTTACTATAGTGACCATCCCTTTCTCGAGATCGGCTACGACTTCGGGTTTGTGGCCGTTCTCTCTTTTCACTCTTTTGTTTCTCCCAACAACTTTCTTCTTCTTCATAGTGTCCAAACCCCATTTCCCTGTAGATATCCTGTCAAAAAAACAGAGGGAAAGTCATACACGAACCAGGAAAATATAAAAATTCTGTTGTCATGGTCAATTAACAAAACTCCAAAGACAAGTGTACTATTAAGAGGTTGGGAACGTTAAGTCATAATAGGAAAAAGGCCTTTAGAGACAAGAAGTCAATGATTGCAGTTCAAACTGACTTTGAAGTCTTAGGGTTTGCCCTACAGTGCTACACCAACTACAATACGGAAGAACATAAATGTGCTGTTGCTAAGTGCTGTTGAAGTCAGTTCTGACCCACAGCGACCCTGTATAGAATTTCTGAACAGCGGCTGGTGAGTTTGAACAACTAACCTTGAGGTTCAAACCGACCTTGCAGTCCAGTGCATTAACCCACAGCACCACACCAGGACTCCCTAAAATTCTCAAGAACTATTAAGTACTATGGACTCCTGGTGTGGCGCTGGACTGCGAACCACAGGGGCGGCAGTTCAAGCCCACCAGCTGCTCCTTGGAAGCCCTATACAGGGTCGCTATGAATCAGAACCAACTCAACAGCACTTAATAACAACATAAGTACTATATACATAGATTAAATTACGAACAACTTCTTGAACATAACCACACTTGTTTTTGACAGGAATAAATTGAGTGTCCACAAATACAGAAACCATGCTGGCATCACAATGGGAAGGCAAATGATCGATTAAGTAACTTAAAAACAATCTTTTATAGTTTATGATAAAGTTCATTACCCCTGTAAGACTACTATACAGTTTCGTGTTAGGCATATACATACCCACACTCATGTTCACTTCCCTTCTAACTGACATCATGAGGATGTAAATTTCTGAGGACTAGCTATTTCTCCGTAGCTCAGTATGGAAATTATAGGTACCTGATTCGGGTTTTTGATGGGCATGTAGTCCTCATCTTCTTTTTCTTCAGAGCAGTGACGGGTTTTCTTTTTGTGTTTTTTACTTGTGTGAGAGTGACTCGATTTTGAGTCTTCTGCCTGATCATCCAATACAAGCTCATACTTTGCACTGCAGCAGTTAGTCAAGGGCAAATATGAGAAAGCCACTGGTAAGACAGTGGTAAGAATCTGGTCAACAAAGGAGGCCATGAGGCTAAAGGTAACTTTCAAGCTAAAAAATATAAGTTTGATACTTTCATATTTTAAGTTAGGAGTCTTGGTGTGGCACTGTGGGCTACTGCGTCAGACTGCAAAGTCATTTGAACTGCAAGGTTGGTGGTTCAAGTTCACCAGCTGCTCCTTGAAAACCTTATACAGGGTCGCTATGGGTCAGAACCAACTTGGCGGCACTTAACAACAACTTTTCAAGCTAAAAATTTTAAGTTTGATATTTTCACATTTTAAGTTCCATATTTTCAAATGTAAGTTTCATATTTTCTTGGATTACAAACAAGAGAAATGGAAAGATCCCTGATCTATAAACAGTTACCAATTGGCAAATGGGCAAAAAATATTGGGAGGGAGGGAGGCCCAACAACACCAAATTCATAAATGAAAATACAAGTACCAAAAAGAAAGAAAATATATTTCTCAGTAATGAAAAAAATGCAAACTTAGAAAATGAGGTAGTATCTTATCTAGAAAAAAAATATATCTATAAGCTTCAATGCCAGAAATGTAAGACAAGAAAAGATTCAACCATAGGATTTTTTCAAGTGGCAATTAGTTGTCATTTACAAGAAAATTAAGCAAAACATATCAACAGTTTTCAATAAGGTTTTATAAAATTCTCTACTAAGAATATTTTTTAAATTAAAATGAACAAAGGTACACATAATAACCCACTGCCATGAGCCAATTCTGACTCATAGCAACTCTCTGAGACAGTAGGACTGCTCCTTCGGGTTTCCGAGACTGTAAATCTTTACAGGAGCAGACAGTCTCATCTTTTCTCTCACGAAGTGGCTGGTGGGTTTGAACTGCCAACCTTGTAGTTAGCAGCCCAATACTTAACCCAGTGTGCTACCAGGATTCCTACACATAATAGGATTATTTTAAATACAGAAACTAGAAATAACAAAATGCCTCATCATAAAGACAAACTTAAATCCATTATAGGACTTCAACTGTAATATTATAAAGGAAGTTTTAACAATATAGACAATGAAAAACTAGAAAAGGATGAAACATTATAAGTGACAAGAGTTTGAAGCAAAATTACAAACATCATACAAGGATTATAACTTCACAAAACTTTATAAAAGATACAGGCTCCAAGGGAATACGATAAACGTATCATCTGTCTAGGTGGTAGAACTAATTTTTTTTCACTATCACATAAATGTGTAATTGTTTTAATTCTGAAATACGCATTTTCTCTAATATACTATAATACCTTATTAAATGAAAAACAAACCACAGTGATTCTAACCCTGCTGAATGAAAATCATCTCAACTACTAACAGGGACTTTGTGGAAGGCTGACCAGCCTGTAACAGTGGTTTTCAAAGGAAAGCACATGAGGAGGTTCACACACAGAGCTAGTCCAGTTGCTTGTGGGAATGCAGCAAGCACAGACTCACTTCCCTCACACTGTTTTCACAGTGCCACAGCTTGAAACTTGCCTTCTTGTAAAATCAAATAGAAAAACATTGTCCTCTCAAGCTTATAACCAGACGGTGAAAAACCCGTGTCACCCTACTGTTTTGATGTTGGTTTGTGCCCTGGAGGAGGTCCCGACTCAGCGACTCTATGTACAACAGAAAGGAACTCCCTCCACTGTCTCCCATGTCTCTTGTCCTCTATACTGTCACTATTCCCACAGCATTTCCCCTTTATTCAGACACAAAGCCCACAACCTTGCCTGTCCTGTCTTTTTCTTGTGTGCTCTGTACCTGCTACTCCTTGTCCTGCATACTCTTAAACTCCCTCTTGAAACCTTGTAAGCCAGTCACTTCATGCCTTTATCGCCCTCTCATTTTAGGTAGCCAATGTCTAAGTTGCCCATCCCTATCTATGCTGTGTATAGAGGGGACAACAATGATACCTGATGTGAAGACTCCTTCCCTCTCTGTTGGTATTTAGAGTAACTACCACCATGAGTATAGGTCAGGTTCATCAAAATGTAACAATTTACCTTAAGAGTTGTTGATGTTATGTGCCGTGGAGTCGATTCCGACTCACAGAGACTCCATACAGGGTTTCCGAGGCTATAAATCTTTACGGGAGCAGAAAGCCTCATCTTTCTCCCAAGGAACAGCTGGTAGTTTCAAACTGCTAACCTTGCAGTTTACAGCCCGATTCGTAACCACTATGCTACCAGAGCTCCTTAGTTTAAGAGTATGTGTAGGGTAAGGGGGGATGGGGACAGTCCCCACTGAATAGTTTTCATCTTGTCTAGATGGGCTTGGTGAAGAGATGGGGATAAGATCCATATGATTCAATAGTGAATAATTGTTATTATGACTAATTGAGACAATTGTAAAGGTGCAGAAGTTTTGTAATAAAAACAGGGGAGTGGTTAATCTTACAGTCCAGATACAGAGGACCCTAGGACCATCAAAGAAGAAGAGCACAAGCAGAATGCAGGACCTTATCCAGAGAAGCAATGACACCAGAGATGGAGGCAGGGATGGGGTAATGGAGAGGGGGAACAGCTGAGGACTATAGATTCATGAGAAGAGAGGGACTAAGAGCCGGTGGCCAGGAGGCAGACTTGCAGAAAGTGCCCTTTGGAGGTGTAAATTCTTATATATGCCTAAGTGTATTTTGTTTTTCTAAAAAAACTAAAGTGAATAGAGAGAAACACTGTTAACTGATAGTCCATGGAGACTATCATGGAGAGGATTATAATCATTGTAATGAAACACGGTATATCTCATTTGTGGAATGTAAAACTGATGATCTGCCCTATAAACTTTCACTCAATCCACAATAAAAACCTTAAAAAAATTAAAAGACTATATTGCTAGATTTGCCATAGAGCCTGTTCTGACTCATAGCGACTGTAAATAGGGTTTCCAAGGAGCAGTTGGTGGGTTTGAACTGCCGACCTTGTGGTTTGAAGTCTAGTGCTGGTCCTACAGCACCGCACCAGAAGGCCAGACTGCTAGGTAAGACTCATGGATTTCCTCTTTCTCCTCCAACATTCTGTTTGAGGCAAGAACATGTCTGTTTTCTATAAAAGGCTAAAGCTGTGCTCCTCAACTCAGTCAATGGCACTTAAAAACAACATTCACATGTGGCTGTGAAACTCCAGACTAAATGAATTTCAAACCCAGTCCCTCCATCCACCTTCACAAACTCAATAGTCACATGTGCTTAGTAGACATAATGGGCAGTGGAGATACAATTCCATCACTGCAGAAAGTTCTATGGGAAGCTTTGGACAACACAGTTATTTTCAAAAATGCCTAGTTTCCTTTGTTAACTCTTAGTAACCTAACATCTTGAATTTAAAACATTTCAACATGATTTAGTCTTTTTCAGCCTGAACTACTTATAATGGGGAAAAAGCTTACTGTTTTCTATGTGATAAAACTGTACTTCCTTGCCTTTGTCCTATGGTTGCCCCTCTTCCAGCTGCAGCTACTAGTGGTTAGCCTAAACTTAGTGTCAAAGATTTAGTAACTCAACCTCAAATGTATTCCACCTACACCCCTTAGAATTCTAAGATTTCAATCCTATCTCTTCAAGTGTTCTTTTCAGACCACATCTTAACTTGTCTGCAAATGAAAGCCTCTCCCTTAGGAACACACCAGCACACTCCAGACTTTATCCAGTTCCAGCACCTGACACTGCGCACAGTGTAGACAATCAACACATTTTTTTTAAATGAGAATGTAACATGTCAACCTGACACTCATCTCTTTTCTTGATGAATCCTTGCAAAAGAAATGTCTACATAGTATGGGAAAAGAGAATCCCTGAAACACCAACAGAGACTAGAAAACAAAGAAACCATTGATCAGAAAGAGGCACAAAAGAAATAACCTTTGCAATGTGCAGAGTGATAGATTTATAATGAGAGTATTGGTGAAGAAACTTAAAATGCCGTAACATGAACAGCATGTTTTATTGCTTCTTACTTGTCCTAGCCTAAAACTTGGAAGGACTTGAAATGCATGGTCAAGTCAATGCAGTTCATTTTAAGCCTCAGAAATTCAATTCTTGCACACAATCGGAGGCCAGTAAATAATTGTACAAAGACTACTGACAACGTACTATGCATCAAGCAGCAGCCTACTTTTGTAAAAACTACAGGATTTTGTTCTCTATCTACTCAGTGATAAGGAAATTTACTGGCTTTGAGGACTTTAAAACACTATTAATTATTTATGGTAGTGGTAGTGTGCCGTGGAGACGGTTCCATCTCATAGCGACCCTGTACAGGGTTTCCAAGGCTGCAAATCTTTATGGGCGCAGAAAGCCTCATCTTCCTCCTGTAGAGTGACTAACAGATTTGAACTACTGACCTTGATGTTAGCAGCCTGTACACTACCAGGGGTCCATATTAACTATAAATAGAAAACACTAATCTTACCTGAAAATATTTATTTTTGAGAGCAAGGTAAGTATTCACCTATTTTAACCTAACAGTAGGAAGATAAAGGAATCACACTAACTTTTTCTTTCAGTTCTTTCTCCATACAAAGGAGAATATAATGAAAAACCAAAGCATACCTAAAATGGTGAGAAGTGCTAACAATACGGGAGGTCCCGGGGTGGGTTACTGACATGCCATTGACTGACTGACTGACAACTCCTATCTGCCCTTTGTTATGCAAATTTGCCCTCACTTTGAAACCACAGAACCAAGCTCTACTCGGAACCAATCTCTACTCACAGTTCCTCATCACAATCACAATCACCTTCACTTGTGGCGGGTGCAGTTCTTAAATCAGTGAAAAAGCTTCCAGCCTTTTCCTGCACTAACCCACTGCCACCGAGTTTATTCCAATTCACAGCAGCAACCCTACAGGACAGAACAAAATTGTTCCTCCCAGCGCCCAAAACTGGAGCTCTTTCCAGAAACAGCTAGCCTCCTCTTTCTCCCACAGAACGGCTGGTGGGCGGGAACTGCACTAGGTAAGAACTGTATACACCTGGTCCAAATGACTGGCACATTCTTAAAGACACAATTAGGAACAGGTCTCCTACGAAACTCAGGTACTGCCTGTAAACCTAATTCTTTCTCTACAAACAATCAAGTCAGGAATTTTATCTTCTGTAGCTTTTGTGACTTTTTTAAATGTACCACACATCAGCACTCTACACAAAATGGATGGTTACTACGTGTGACTAACTGGTTTTTGTTAAGGATACTCCTGTTTGGGCTTTACTTTATCTTTCAGAACCAAACTAGGTGGTTTATTCTGTTCCTTTTCATACTCCTTGAAATCGCTCTTGGTGTACTTCCCACCTGTTATTAAGAAAAGAAAAAAAGAACATGGTAAGAAAAGTCACCAAATTAATCAGGAAGAGTTATTATTTTATAAGAAGTATAATATAAGAGCTATTTTAGAAATGTGGTTGTTGCTAAGTGCTGTTGAGTCAGTTCTGATATATATAACTAGGGCTTTGAGGAGCAGCTGGTGGGTTTGAACTGCCTACTTTGTGGTTCCCAGTCCAGTGCTGATCCTACAGCAGGCGTCCAATGGCATGTATATAAATCATTCACATGTCAGGGGATAGAAGGCTGAGAAGAGAACAAAAAGAATCCTATCAATTCATTCTCCATTATTAATGGAGCGTGAATTAGAAATCAGATTCCATTTTTCTAGACGGCCATATGTTGTTACTGCTTTTCTTAAGTGCCGTCGAGTTGCTTCCAACCCATAGTGACCCTATATGGGATTTCCAAAGAGCAGCTGTTGAGTTTGAACTGCCAACCTTGCTATTCAAATACACCTTGTGGTCGAGTGTTTATCCCACAGCACCATACCAGTACTCCAGATGATCATATACTGCCACCTAATGCTATACACAAGTATTACAACACCACACTTTCACATTCTAAATTACACAATGAACACATTCACTAAAAAATCATGAATATGGTATTTTAAGTAGAGCCATAAAGCTAATGAGACCATTAAAAATTACAGAAAACTGGGGGACTAGAACCTGAGTTAAGAGAAGTGAAAGATGTATACTTCTGAGAGAAATGAGGCTTTAAAGGCCTGTCAAAAGAGATACTCTGCCCTGAAATCTCAACAGAGCACCAAGCAGATAGGGGAGAACAAGACATGCCCAGAAATCCACTGACCAGATGTGACAGGAGACAGCTGGCCACAGCAAGGCCAGGAAGATAGGAGCCTTCAATGACACTTCTCTACCCTCAAGTCTAGTCTCCAAGCAGAGGAGAGGGTTCTTCCTTACCCACTTCCCTGACTGGCTGGCCCACCCTCCCTACCCCTCCCCGCATCGAGCACTAGGAAGGAAATGCCTACAAAAGGGCCCACGATTAAATGTTCAAGTAAACTGGAGGTATACAAAGAGATCTTTTGATTGTGAATTCTCTATGCACAGTTATTATAAGGACGAGGAAAATAGAAACAGAAAACGGGAGAAGGGGCAAGCACCACAGATGAGATGAACGTCCTTGGCAATTCCAGAGGCTCTGGAAACAAAGTCGTCTACAGAAAATACGTCAGGTAAATGTGAAACAGACCACTGTAAGCATTAGAAAACTGAAAACAGTAACAAATATGCAGCGTTTCACCATGGAGAAAATGTTCCCCGTGTGCTTGTCACTAGACGTCGCACTGTAAATGAGACACTTAAGTAACAGATCAAAGTGAGATGAGAGGTCCTACTTTCAAATCCTCACTCTAGCTCATGTCTCTGAAAGTCATTCATTTATAAACTGAAAATAGCAACATCAAGTCAGGCTGCTAACCTCAAGGTCTGCAGTTCGAAACTACCAGCTGTTCCACAGGAGAAAGATGAGGCTTTCTGTTCCCACAGAGATTTACAGCCTCGGAAACCCTGTGCGGGGTTGCTATGAGTGTGAACCGACTCCACGGCACATCACCTTAACTAATTACAGTTAGTACTGTGAGTGACACATAGTATATATTCACTGTTTTAAAGTGTGAGTTCATAACATATGAAACCACCACAAAACAAACTAGTATGAACTATATATAAGTCATGTGCTTACAATGGCATATGTGAAACTGAAGTATCTATCTCCTTGGCATTTTACATCAGACAAAAACATGAAGAAATTCAATTAAAAGTCATCTTCTAAATAAAAGACATTGAACCTACTTAGGCAATATCATTTCTGTAGAGGGTCGGTGGGTTACAAAGATAGGACTGAGAGGGAGAAGACACACAAGCATTCAACACAGAACAGAAACAAAGGGAGGTGAACCAACATACCTTTTCCTTTCCATTTAACCTTCGCAACAGACTGGCTGAAGTCCACATGTATTCTTCTGTCATCTATAAGTACATTGTCCATTTTGAAAAAGGCTTTTTCACAATCTTCTTCCTGATTTTAAAAAAAAAATCAAACATACAAATTCACTGCCATCAAGTCAATTCCGACTCCTAGTAACCTACAGGACAGAGTAGAACTGTCCCACAGGGTTCTCACAGTTGTCATCTTCACAAAAGCAAACCTTTCAATGACCAGCCAATTGCCACTAGGGGCTCCTTCCTAAAAAAAAAAAACCCACTGCCAGCCAATCAATTCAACTCAGACCAGCCCTACCTAGGGTGTCCAAGACTGTAAGTCTTTACTGGTGCAGACAGCCTCATCTTTCTCCTACAGTGAAGCTGGTGGTCTTGAACTACCAACTCTGCAGTTAGCAGTCACACTACTAACCCACAGCGGCACCACGGCTGCTTTCTGAAAGTCATTACAAAACCTCAAGCATAAACCTTCATGGAAAAGCTCTCTGTAGTTAGATCAAACACAGAGAACACAAGTCTGGCATTACTAAAACTAGTTCTGAATGCACAGTGTGTGCTATTACTTCTGATCTGCATGTGTTATCTCAATTGATCCTAACAGTAACTCTCAGAGGTGCGATCTATTAAAAGTCATCTCCATTTTCCTGATGAGAAAAAAAGCTTAAAAGGTACAGGTGCCAAAGATCACACATGGCAAGGGTCAGAGTCCTGACTGAAACAGATAACCTGAGGAGGTGGACATATGTACAGGTTACTTTAGACAAGTCTCCAATCCCTTTTATGGAATTCCAAAATCCAGAAACATCCTCAAAACTGAAACTTATTTTCATAACTTTTGCTCATCTCACTTCACATGAATATTCGGAGTCCATAGAAATATGGCTTATTGGGGGCACAGTGGTTAACTGCTGTGGCTGCTATCCTAAAGGTCGACAGTTCAAACCCACCAGTTGCTCCACAAGAGAAAGATTCCATACAGATTTACAGCCTTTGGGGGAATCACATGGGGTTCTTACTCTGTCCTAAAGGGTTGGAATGAGTCGTAATGAACTCAATGGCAATGGATTTTGTACTATAGGAATATTTTTGCAATTAATTATGGAATGCTGACCTAGGGTCCACTAGGGGTATTCTAGAGCACATTCTGATGTTTGTGTGTGTTATTAAACTGCCTTATTAAATTCTGAATTCAGAAACACAGCTATTCTCAAGGGTTTGGGTATCAGACTGTGGACCTGTGATATCAAGGTCTGTGCTATACAAGTATCTCTGTGTCAGCCCTTTAAAGATAAGAAGTGCCACATTTCAACCTGGCACTAATCAACTTTCTTCTGTATTCCTGGAAACTTCTTTTCAAGTCTACTTAAACCTTACTAAAGCCAACTCATAGAGCAGATAAAAGAAATAGTTATAATAACATTTATTTACCTTGTGTCTACCTGTGCTTTATTGAATACCCAAAGGCTTTTGACTGAGTGCATCAACACAAGCTATGGACTACACTGTGAAGTATGAGTATTCCAGAATACTTAATTGTGCTCATGAGGAACCTATACATAGCCCAAGAGGCCGTTGTTTGAACAGAACAAGGGAACACCGAATGGTTTAAAATTAGGAAAGGTATGCACCAGGGTTGTGTTCTTTCACCATACGTATTCAGTCTGTTTGCTGAGCAAATAATCTGAGAAACTGGATTCTATAAAGAAGAACATGGCATCAGGTTAGGAGGAAGGTTCATTAACAACCTGCCATGTGCAGATGAGATATGCTGAAAGCAAAGAAGACTTAAAATACTTACTGATGAAGATCAAAGATCACAGCCTTCAGTATGGATTGCACCTCAATGTAAAGAAAACAAAAATCCTCACAACTGGACCAATCAACAACATTCTTATCAACGGAGAGAAGATGGAAGTTGTCAAAGATTTCCTTTTGCTCAGATCCACCATCAACACTCACGGAAGCAGCAGTCAAGAAATCAAATGACATATTGCATTAGTCAAATCTGCTGCACAAGACCTCTTTAAAGCATTCAAGAACAAAGATGTCAGCTTTAAGACTAAGGTGTGTGTGACTCAAGGCATGGTATTTTCAATAGCCTAATATGCATGTGAAAGTTGGACAGTTAATAAGGAAGACTGTAGAAGAATTGATGCATCTGAGTTATGGCATTGGAGGAGAATATTAAAAATACCACAGACTGCCAGGAAACAAACAAATCTGTGTTGGAAGAAGCACAGCCAGAACGCTCCTTAGAAGCCAGTATGGAGAGACTTTGTCTCTTATACTTCAGACATATTATCAGAAGGTAGCCTAGAGAAAGACTTCGTGCTTAATTAAGTGGAGGGTCAGTGAAAAAGAGATGGATTGGCACAGTGAGAACCAAGGGACTCAAGCACAGCAACGACTGAGGTTGGGGCAGGATCCAGGAGTGTTTCATTCAGTTGTGCATAAGGTCACTATGAATTGGTACCGATTTGACGGCACTTAACAACAACAAAAATCTTGTGTTAGGAATTAAATGGATTATAAATCCATGACGATATAAAACCTAACCCACGTCCTTCAGTCAATTGTGACTCACAGAGAACCTACAGGGCAGAGCAGAAGTGCTCCACAGGCAGGTATTTAAGGGAGCAGACAGCCTTGTCTTTCTCTCACAGAGTAGTAGTTTCAACCACCCACCTTTCGGTTAACAAGCCATGCATAAACCACAGTAGCACCAGGGTTCCTTCATGACAAGACACAGTGCTAGCCAGCTTTGCTCCTACATCATTTATAAGGACACCTGTGGGAACTGGAACATGACCGGAGTGCCTTCTTTCCCAGGTCTCATCAGTTTTCTATCGTAAAAAAGCAGTCTTACCACTTCTCTATCACTCTATTAGTGGAAAATACTGTCATTTTCCTTCTCTGACAGATTTCCAGCTTACACCAGGTCCAACTTTCACTGGTTCTACAATAGAAAGCCACCTGGCAGATAATATGCCATCAATGTATATTTGATGGATCTTCTTATTTGTACTTTGGCAGACAGAATCCATCCCTGAACCATTTCTCCAAGGAGAAAGTTCTCAGATCATTTTTTAATGAGAATAACATTTGCAAGCTCACCATTTGCTTATACGTGGACAACAGCTAAGATATCTCTTCAAAATTGACAAGCTGATTACAAAATTTATGCACCCCCTCTAAGACTGAAACTCAAATGGGAACACATTGCTAAATAACTCATTGGTCTACTGGTGAGTGGAAGAGGGGGAAAGGCAGCAATGAAGAAATGGGTTGAGTTCAACCACATTCCATAGACTCCCATTGACCTGGAAATGAGAAAGAGAAGAGGAAGGGCTGGTTGGTCCAAAGTTTGGTGAGACCTAAGGACACCTAAGCCCATGCACAACAACACAGTCACAGAGGGCTAGAACTGAGAGTGAAGCATTCAGCTGATATGAAGTGAGAGGAGATGCACAAGAACACCCAAACCTGCAGATAGTGCCCATTTGACCTAGACTCAATGGCTTGATAATCAGAACTCAACTAGAGGAAGATAAAAAAAGAAAACCATTTTTGATAAAGGAAACAAAATTAAATTGCTACAATTTGATGAACCTGACCAATACTCATGGAGGTAGTAGCTCAAAATGCCAACAGAGAGGGAAGGAGTCTTCACATCAAGTATCAATGCTATCCCCACTGTATACAAGGTAGATAGGGACAGGCAACTTAGACACTGGCTACCTAAAATGGTGGGGCAGTAAAGGCATGAAGTGACTGGTTTACAAGGTTTCAAGGGGGAGTTTAGTTTAAGAGTGTGTGGGGGAAGATAAGAGTCCCCACTGAATAGTTTTCATCTTGTCTAGATGGATCTGGTAAAAAGAGATGGGGATAAGATTCTTATGATTCAATAGTAATTGTTATCATGACTAATCGCAACTGTCACAACTGTAAAGGTAAAAGTTTCGTAACAAAACAGGGGAGCAGTTATTCGTGCAATGCTGGAATCTTGCAAGTAGAGGACCCTAGGACCATCAGTGGAGAAGAGCATGAGTGGAATATGGGACGCTATCCAGAGAAGCAGCAACACCAGAGATGGAGGCAGAGATGTGGACATGGAGAGATAGAGCAGCTGAGGACTCTACACTCATGGAAAGAGAAAGGCTGTTTGCTGACAGCCAGGAGGCTGGCTTGTAGAATGTGCCCTTTAGTTGTTCAAATTATTATATATCATGAGTGTTTTTATGTACATATCCCCCCAGCTCAAAGAAACAAACAACAACAGCAACAAAAGAAATGTACAGCACAGAGACTAAAAGCAATAGTCACAGTCATATCCCAGGTATGACATTCACCAGGTACATGATTTTGAACAAGTCACATTACCACTATGTCACAGTTTACTTTTTTTAGAAAAGAAAAACTGTACCTAAATCAGAGTTGTGAGTTCTATCTGCAGGTGGAATACGATAATAATCTGACTTAAGAGTCGGTATATGAGCAGCATATGTGATTATCATTATTACAGAGGTAGAAGGGACCATCTAATCTAGTGTCCACTTTTTATGTATAAGGAAGGTAAGAACTAAAAGGAATTAAATAAACTGCCAAGTATCTAAACCTGTCAGTGATAAGAGTTTAGGTTAACATCTAGATCTTAACACCCAGCCCAGTTCTCTATCACTCTATTAGATCACCACCTAAAGAACACTAGAATCTTTACTAGAATATGAAGAACTTGGTCTAAAACTTGAAAAGTTCTAAAGACACATTCCTGCAGGCTGCTTCTGAACCTAAAGTAAAGAACCATACCTTAACATCAAGAGGTGTTGAATGTGAAGGGAAAAAAGGCATACTGAATATACCTCCTATTTGAATACTATAAAATTATTTTTCTCAGGTGACTAAAGAAACCCTCTGCTGTTGAGCTGATTCTGACTCATGACCACTCTCTGTGTTACAGCCCAGAGCTGTTCCATAGAGTTTCCTTTAGCTGTAACCTTTATGGAAGCAGACCTTTAAGCCTTCTGTCCATGGCACCGCGGGTTGGATTTGAAAGGCCAAACACTGGGTTAGTAGTCTGAATGCAAATCATTTGCACCATCCTGGGAGGACAACCTAATTTTCCAATCTAAGAGGCTGGAAGTTCTATAACTTTCCAAATTTTAACATGATGTATGAACAAAACAAATCCCAAATTTCACACATCTATGTTGTAACATACCTTTTCAAATTCAATGAAGGCATAACAGAGAGATTCTCCTGTCTTCCAGTCCCGGATAACTTCACAACTGGAAGAAAGTTATAGATATAGTTTTCAAAAAGAGCATTCATTCTCAATATTCAAAAGTAGAAGCAAAATAAGTCAGTTATTAAAAGGCAAAATTAAACTCATGAAAGTGTATTCCTTCAAGAATGATTTGTTTTAACAACAGTTTACCAGTCCAGCAATTTCCTAATTTATACTCTAAATGTCCCATCACAGCCTACGGTCCTTAATTTATACTCTAAATGTCCTATCACAGCCTACGGTCCTTAATTTATACTCTAAATGTCCTATCACAGCCTA
>NW_006408700.1:5906238-5907359 GCF_000296735.1 Chrysochloris asiatica
TGCAATACGTCATTTGATTTGACTGCTGCTTCCATGAGTGTTGATAGTTGATCCAAGAAGATTGAAGTCCTTGACAACTTTAATCTTTTCTCCATTGATAAGAATGTTGTTTAATGGTCCAAGGGTAAAGATTTGTGTTTCCTTGACACTGAGATGTAATCCATATCGAACAGTGCTCTTTGATCTTCATCAGTAAATAGTTTAAGTCCTCTTCACCTTCAGCCAGCAAGGTTGTATCGTCTGCATATCGCAGGTTGTTAATGAGTCTTCCTCCTATCCTGATGCCACATTTTTCTTCATATAACCCAGCTTCTTGGATTATTTGCTCAGCATACAGGTTGAATAATTATTTGCTCAGCATTACAGGTTGAAAGAATACAACCTTGTCACACCCCTTTTTTTATTTTAAAACATTCGGGGTTCACATGTTTTGTTCAAAAAACTGCTTCTTGGTCCAGGTACAAATTCCTCATGAGCACAATTAAGTGTTTCGGAATACTCATACTTCGCAATGTTGTCCATAGCTTGTCATGATCCACACAATCGAAAGCCTTTGCGTAGTAAATAAAGCACAGGTAAACATCTTTCTGATATTCTCTGCTTTCAGCCAAAATCCATCAGACATCAGCAGCAATGATATCCCTCATTCCATGGCGTCTTCTGAATCCGGCTTGAACCTCTGGAATTCTCTGTCAATGTATGATTGTAGCTGTTTCTGTATTACTTTTAGTAAAACTTTACTGGCATGGGATATCAAAGCGATTGTCCAACGATTTCCGCATTCTGTTGGGTCACGTCTCTTTGGAATGGGCACAAATACGGACCTCTTCTAATTAGTCGGCCATATAGTTGTTTTCCATATTCCTTGGCAGAGATGAGTGAGCACCTTCTGTGCCACCTCACTTTCTTGAATGATTTCAATTTTTACTCCATCAATTCCTGGTGCCTTGTTCTTTGCCAATTCCTTCAATGCACCTTGACCTTCCTTCTTCAGTATTATTGACTCTGGATCATATACTACCTCTTGAAACGGTTGAACATTAACCATTTCCTTTTGGTACAGTGACTCTGTGTATTCCTTCCATCTTCTCTTGATGCTTTCTGCATCATTCAATAATTTG
>NW_006408700.1:5907654-5912059 GCF_000296735.1 Chrysochloris asiatica
TGATCTTTTCCTTCTTTCTTGTCTTCTTAATGGCTTTTTGCTTTCTTTATGTATGATGTTCTTGATGTCATCCCACAACTTTTCTGGTCTTCAGTCTTTAGTGTTTAATTCATCAAATCTGTTCTTCAGATGATCTCTAAATTCAGGTGGGATATATTCAAGGTCATATTTTGGCTCATTTTAAATATTAAAGATTTTTGTTGATTACTATAAAACCAGACTTAATTCATTCTGTTCATTTCCTACTTTAGAGTGAACATTTTTGGTAATGAGAATGAGAGAATCAATCACTTGTATACATACCCACATACATATATGCATAGAGACATACACACATATTTTTATAAACATATGAACATACATACACATTTTTCTTTCAGTGGTTCAAAGACTTATCTAGAAAAAATTCACCAGCATTAATCCACCTACGTTCACAAGTTGATCATAAATATGGTTGATCATAAGCCATTCACCAATGCTAGGGAGTAATTAGGTGCTCTGATAGTATAGTGGTTACAAATTGGCTGCTAACCTCAAGGTCAGCAGTTCAAAACTACCAGTTGTTCCATAGAACAAAGATGAGGCTTTCTGCTCCCGTAAAGATTTCCAACCTCAGAAACCCTGTGTGGGGTCACTATAAGTCAGAAGCGACTCTTCGGTATTTAGCAACAACAGGAAGTAATTACCTTCTGATCGGCCCAAATCTTGAGAAGATGATCTCCAGATCCTCATCTGTGGTGACTGGATTCAATTTACACACAAACAACACATTTTCTGGAGGTTTAATGTCTGCATCGGGTAGGTCGCCCACCTACATTATAAATAACATAACTTATTTCATTTTCATTCTAAATACTTGATTCAAGCCCACAAGACAACATACCCTCTAAAACATCCAGACTTTCACTATATAAACAGGCTCAGGAAAAGAAATCTCAGATTTCAAAATTTAAAACTACACTATTTCTAGTAATCATAAAAAATATCCAATATTTACCAGATTCCTACTTTATGCAAACATTGCTTGGCATTTATGAGCATTACAACTAATTCTTAACTAAAATTTAAAGATGAGTAAAGTGAAACTCAAAAAAGTTAAATAAAAAAAAAAAGGGGAACCTGCTACAATTTGATGACCTTTACCTATACTTATGGACGTAGTAGTTCAAAAAAGGGAACAAATCTTTACAGTGAGGATCACTCCCACCCCCTCGGTACACAGGGTTGACAGAGATGGGCAATTTAGACATTGGCTACTCAAAATGGAGGCGGGGGTGGCTATAAAGGTAAGAAGTGACTGTATTACATGCTTTCAAGAGAGAGCCTAGTTCCAGATGGGGCAGGGGTAAGTAGAATCTCCACTGAATGATTTCCAATCTGTTTGGACTGGACTGGCAAAAGTAAATGGGGATAAGACTCTTGTGGTACAATAGTGAATAATTGCCATGAGGACTGACTGTGAGTGTCTGAAATGTAGAGGTAGATATTTTTGGACAAAAGGAGGGGAGTGGTTGACTTTGCAGGCCAGGAGTGGAGGCCCCTGGGACCATCACGTGAGAGAGCGGAGAGTGGGACCCTACCCAGAGAGGCACGCCACGGATGGAGACAGAGACGATGACGAGGACAGATGGAGCGGCTGGGGACACTGAACTCAGGGAGGGAGAGGGGCTGTGTGCTGATGGCTGGGGGGTGTGGGGGGGGTGTGCTGTGCGGTATATCCTTTGGCTATTTGATGATGCATAGAGGGGATTATAATCATTGCAATGAAACGAAATACGACAGGATAAATGTAAAACTGATGTTCTCCCAAGTAAACCCACATAATTCACAATAAAAACTTTAAACAAAAAAAAGTTTAAATAAGTAACTTGTACAGGGCCACATAGTGGTAAAAGTAGAGCTGGGATTTTAACCAGGCCTATCTGGCATTAAAGTCTCAATTTTACCTCCACTTTTTCTTTATAAAGGAGCACTGGTGGGGTAGTTAGTGGGCTATGCACTGGATTGGTAACATCAAGATCAGGAGTTCAAATTCCCCAGCAGTTTCACTGGAGAGAGATTTACCACACCTCGGCTAGCCCACAGAGGGTCACTGTAAGTCAGAATGCACTCAACAGCAGTGGGTTTGGTTTTAGTTGGTTTTCTTTTTTAAAGTATTTGATATATTAAAATAAAGGAGAAAGATGTATATAAAATGTACCTAAAGTAATGAAACATGAAAATAAAAACCACCTGTGATGCCACCAACTACCTTATGACTGAAATAGTCCCTCATCCCATCATCTCTCTGGCTTTCTAACCAGAGATAACTAATATCCCACATTCTTTTTTTCCCTTTTGGCCAGCCATCTGAATACCATCATTATCACATTCACTGTAATCTTCTGAGACTTGGAAAGGTTACATCTTCCCACATTATTAAAGATGGAACCGAAACAATTCCTAGATATTGTTTCTAGCTTTGTTTTCTCTCCCAGTATCATCTTCTACTTTAGCCAAACTTAAGTCAACTTGACAGTTTACAACAGCACTGAGCAGAGGACCCGTGAGGGTGACAGTGAGACAGAACAGTGTGATGGGACAGATTCCTTTGTAGGAAAGCACGATATCCCCTGATACCTTTAGATGGGCCAACAATACTCCTTTCTTTGGAGTGTACATTATACATATATTCAAAAAGTCTAACAAATGATTTCTGATAAGAGTATCACATACAGCGTCTCCTCTTAGATAAGTATGTTAAAAACAACAACAACAACCCTGAAAACCAGGAATCGTACAAAACAACAGGAAGAGAGCCCACAGGGTCTGCTCAGTGTTTCTGAGGTGGATCAAAGGGTAGCAATCATCTACGTCCACTAACGAGTAGCACAACGCATACGGGGATGAACAAATAAAAAACATCGTTTAGAAACTTTTGCCAATGGAGTATCAAATCTGAGGGGGTTTCAAAGAGCTCATGGTAAAACTACATTATCTTTTATTCCACTTTCCCCTTTTTTTTTTTAATTTTAGTACCATTAAAAATCCCAAAAAGACATCGACAATGACAAACATACCACATCTAAATGAAGCACAAATGAGAAAAAAAAGTAAATGAGGTAAGAAAGAACTACTTGCTGTGCAGTAGCCAAAGATAAAATAGTATAAGAAATTTTTTAAAGTCTTAACAGCTATGTAAAGGAGCTCTGGTAGCGTAGTGGTTACGAATCGGGCTGTGAGCCTCAAGGTCAGCAGTTCGAAACTGCCAGCTGTTCCGCGGGAGAAAGATAAGGCTTTCTGCTCCCGTAAAGATTTCCAGCCTCGGAAACCCTGTATAGGGTCGCTATGAGTCGGAACCGACTCCATGGCACATAACAACAACAACAGCTATGTAAAACTAATACTGCACAATACCAGTTGAATTACTGTATTACACACAAATAAAGTAGGAGAAACATGTTCTCAGAAAAGAAAACAAAAAAGGAAATCTGCTAGAAGTGAGAATCAAAAGGACACAGGATCCTTGAAGTGGCTCCTATAGACCAAGCTTTAGACAATTTAAGCACCAAAACAACAATAGTGATATACTATAACCCAGTACTTAGAGTAGGATCCATACTGATAATGAAAAGATAAACAGATAGGAAAGGAAGAGGGCTATTCACAGAATCTTCTTGTTGGTAAGAGCCACCGAGATGGTTCTGACTTACAGCGACACTGTACAGGGTTTCCAAAAAGTGGCTGGTGGGTTTGAGCCACCGACCTTGCAGTTTGCAGTCCAGTACTTATCCTACAGTGCCATACCAGGAAACAGGAAGCAGTGGTAGAATTGGAAAACTGCCACTTTACAACTATCGGAATCAAGACTAGATCAGGCAATAATGAACAAACGAGAAATCTAGGGTGAAAGTCTGATAAAGAACAAGATATTTCTTCTTGGATCAACTATTCAAAACTCATGGAAGCAGCAGTCAAGAAATCAAATGACATATTGCATTAGACAAATCTGCTGCACAAGACCTTTTTAAAGTGTTAAAGAGCAAAGATGTCAACTGGAGGACTAAGGTGCACCTGACCCAGGCTATGGTATTTTCAATAACCTCATAGGCATACAAAAGCTGGATAGTTGAAAAAGGAAGACCATAGAAGAATTGATGCTTTTGAGTTACGGTGTTGGAGGAGAATACTGAAAGTGCAAAGGGCTGCCAAAAGAACCGACAGACCGGTGTTGGAAGAAGCGCAGCCAGAGTGTTCCCTGGAGGCCACTATGGCCAAACTTCGTCTCTCATACTTCAGACATATTGTTAGGAGGGAGCAGTCGCTGAAGACGGATATCATGTTTGGTAGAGTGGAGGGTCAGAGATAAAGAGGAAGACCCCCAGCGAGATGGAATGGACAAGTGGCAGCATCGATGGACTCAAGC
>NW_006408700.1:5913336-5914436 GCF_000296735.1 Chrysochloris asiatica
TATAATATATAATGGGTTGTAGACTGAAAATGGAAAAAACTGAAGAATATTATGCAAGCTGACAAACTGTAGCATGGACTATAATGTCTACCAATTTAAAATGTCCTGGTTTTGACAGCTGTACTGTGAAAATGGAGTCCTGGGATGCTGCTACAGGATAAACAACAGGCTGCTAACCACAAAGCCGACAGTTCAAAGCCATCAGCTGATTCTCGGAAACCATAAACAGGATCACTGAGTCGGAATCAATTCAATAGCATTTAACAATAACAATACTGGGAAAATGTAAGATAATATCACATTGACATAAAAGGTAAAAATTACATATGTAACTAGTTTCAAATGGTCCAGAAAAAATAGTGTGTGTATATATGTGCATATTTAATCAGAGGTATGACAAAGTACATTTTCATAGTTAATGTTACTGTTTTTATTGGTGACTCTGGGTAAAGGGTACAGAAAAGTCGTCAGTACTATTTTTTTTTCCCCTTAAGTTTGAAGTGTTCTGAAATATAAAATTTAGTCAATATGTTCATTCAAATTTTTCTGGCATAAAGTGTTCATAGTGAAGTCTGATGTTCCTCCTTATAAGTCACTTATTCCTTTTGCTTAGTTAGTCAAAGTATTTTTTTCTTGTAAGTCCAGTCATTTTATTAGAATTTGTCTTGCTGTTAGCTGTTCTGGGTTGATAATCTCAGGTACAGAGTGTGCTGAGATTAAAATGAGTATTTTGTTTTTTCAGTAAAGTGTTTTTCAATTATAGCTTTAGCATTTATTTATTCATTCAGACTAGTGAGACTAATATAGTTTTGAAACACACCATAAATCCGAAAGCTCTACAATATAGGATAATGATGCTGAAAACATAATTATTATCCATTCATTCAAATATTTACTGACATCTACTAGGCAGTTGTTGTTGTTGTTACTGGCCACCAAGTAGACTGTGACTCCTGGTGCTCATGCATACAGAGCAGAACTGCTCCAGAGCTTACAAAGTTGTCGTCTTTCAGAAGCTGATTACCAAGCTTGTCTTCCAAAGTGCATGCAGGTGGGTTTGAAGTGCCAACCTTTTGACTAGTCAAGCACTTAACTGTTTG
>NW_006408700.1:5918131-5930229 GCF_000296735.1 Chrysochloris asiatica
CGACTCGATGGCACCTGACAACAACAACAACACTACTATTATAAAACAACTCTTTGAGCAAATATAATTAACTTACCATTTCTAATAGAATAGCTTGTGTTTTAGCCTCTTTTTCTGCTTTTATTTCTTCTACTTCTTCAGCTGACCTTCCTTTGAAATCATCAATTTCTTCATCTGCTCCTATTCGACCACTCTGTAAATTACAAGTTTTTACATATAATTAAAAAATTAAAAATCTGAGAAACATGGAAGATATGCATTATTCTTAGTTCCATCAAAAGTGTTAAAACATCAGTTGAAACAATCTGTGAAAATTGATTTAAATTAATTCTGTAATATTTGTTGTTGTTGTGAAGTGCTGTCGAGTCGATTTCAACGCATAGCGACCCTGTGTAGGGTTTCTGAGGAGCAGCTGGTGAGCTTAAACCACCAGACAGAATTTCTAACTTACTATAAAACCAAAATAAACATATATCAAAACTATCTGATATATAACTAAGTGCTGATTGCAGAAGATAAATGATCTTAGAAATGCAACACCAAGTTATAAAAGATTTATTTTGAGAAAACCTCAGAGCAGCAATTCATACCTCAAAAACAAGTAAAAGTCTGTCTTGTTTTACAGAAAGTCCCAGTTAAAAAGAACTACCTCAAGACAGGACAGTTTAATTCAACCATGAAGTTATACTCCTAACTGGAGTTAGGAGATAAGAAAAACATTTCCCCAAAATGTTCTCATAACCTTCCAGAACAAAGGCTGTTCCAACAGAAAGAAAACTGAAGAATGGAAAATAGGAAAGTGAAAGATAGCTAGAAAAATGATTATCTCTGTGGATGTGATAAAAGATCTCTAACCTTTTCTAGTATAACTAATTAAGCAAGATAATATTCTTAAGAAACAAGTTTTAAAAGACCAAAAAGCTAAACTCATACAAAACATTAATATGCATGCATATTTAATCATAAGAAGGTTCTACTTACATCTAGTTGCTCCTTTGTTGGTTCTGGTGATCGATCAGGAATTAATAAATCAGGAGGGTCATCAAATGGATCATCTAAAATCACTGTATGATTTATCCTTACAAAATCAATCCAAGTCAAGTATTAAAATTTAAGTTACTTTAGAATCTATATCTTATTTTTATACAGATTATAATAAGGGTCTTAAGTATCTTCAATGCCAATAAAAACTTCACTTCTTAAATTTAATTGTTGAAGGATATTACCAGAGTACACTTTCATAGTTACTGAGACTGTTTTTATTTCATTGCTTGTTACTATATTTATTACTCTGCATTACTCTAAAATATATAGTAGTTGCCTAAATTTAGTACTTTTACCCTATATCTAATACTCTGCATTTTTAAAAGCTAAACTAATGTACTCATTCTTCCCAACATAAGCAATTATACCACCAATACAAAAATACAAAAGGTCCCTTTTATTAAATGGAGTCTACAGTTTTATAGTAATTCACATTTTAAAATTACCCAAAAAATCATTATTAAATGTCAACTATCACAGTATTAATGCATTCTAATACCTTCATATAGTAAATTAGAAACACACCTGATATCTTGATAAGGTACAAAGTCCTTGTCAACAAAGGTCTCATTAATTTTCTTAATTATGTCCATGCCTTCTGTTACCTCACCAAACACTGTATGTACACCATCAAGGTAATCTAGATTGTCTCCTGTAGTTATAAGAAACTATATAGAAAGACAGATAAACACACACACATATACATATATATATATTATTCAAACTGAAATCAGTTACAGACTAACAAAAAATATACAAATAAGTATACATTAACTGCACCTACTCATATGCATTTGTCACTAGTACTAAGTTAAAAGTACATAGCTTATATATAAAATATCAGTATGTACAAGGATGTTCCACTGACTGCTCATCACACTTGGACAAACCAAGGCTCAGTCTCTTTACATGTAAACTGGAAAATAAATGAACTTGCCCCAGTGGGTTGGTAAGAGAATTAAACAAGACAATTAATGAAACATGCTAAATACAACATATTACAAATTCTGTAATAAATATTGAAATGACCACAACATGAATAGTAATGATCTCTGGATGGTAGGGTTGTGGGTAATGTCATTTTCTTCTTCATTATTTTTCTGTATTTTCTAAATTTCTCACAATCAGCAAGCATTACATTTGTAAGAACAAAAAAAATAAGATGTCATGCTTTTGTGTGTGTGTGTGTGTGTGTTTTTAATATAGAAAAAAAATTTACAATTCTTTAACAAAAATCTCTGACAAATTTTCTCCTTAATGGATAGTTTTTAAATGTAATTGTATGGGGTCCTTCCAGTCCTGCTTTGTAATGACTAACTCATATCCTCAACCATTTCCTAACCTGAGATCCGTGCTGGTCACTGCCATTGTTCACCATGGACACAGTGCCTCTCTTCTTGTGCTTAATTCTTGGCACTTTTTCTGCATCAAAAAAACTTGCTTGATCACCATAGAGCTGACTGAAAACACATATAATAAAGTTAAAAAATATACTTTCATAATGGAATATAGATGTACAGGTCTAATATGTTGTTGCTGTCTGCCATCAAATCAGTTCTGACTCATATCGACCCTGCATAGGGTTTCCAAAATTGGCTGGTAGGTTTGAACTGTTGACCTTGCAGTTAGCAGTCCAATGCTTATCCTACCTTGCCACACCAGGGCTCGAGTAATATACAGGGTCACAAAATATCTCTTTATAGATATGCCACTATAATTCAAAACAGTCTTCTTGTTTGTTACAGACATTTAGGAAACCTGGAAAAAGGAATCTATATTTTTACCATATTTTTACGTGCAGATTGAAGTATACTAATTAACATTATAAGAGACAATTCTTTTTTTACTTAAAAATAAAAAAACTCACCCAAAAACAGATTCTCCTCCACGGCCAGTTCCCGTAGGATCACCAGTTTGTATAATAAAATCCCTCTATGAAACACAGGGTATTTTGTTAATTCATATAGTATGCTAGATGGTCTTAATAGGAAAACACATAACTAATACACACCAACTCACCTGTACATTGTGAATAAGGCAATAATTGTAATATTTTATTTTGCACAACTTCAGGAAATTCAAGCAGGCTGGGAAAAAAATTAAAAATTAAGTTTACCACAGTAGTCCACACATACAATTAGCATAATTTAATCTCAAAATTACCATTAAACAAACAAGAAAGATTAGAGGCTAAAAGTCAGTTAAAAAATAAAGTATAGTAAGTCTAGAGAGAGGCAACATATTTTAGGTGATCATTTTATCATCTTTTTCTTAGGATTTCTTAGACACTGAGCTAAAAATGTAGGAAATCAATACTTACCATAAACAATAATTTATTGACAGATTGGTTTTGTAACAGAAAAATAATTAAAGAAGATATTATGATGGAAAAAGAGCTAGCAGAGAATGTTAAAATGGGTGCCAATTATATAAATTAGGAAAAATGAGACATTCTGAGGCTGAATTTTCAAAAAAAACATACTTCTATCATACACAAGTTTTTTCATATAAATTCAACTGCTTATTCAATACACATTTTCTGAATACCTGCTAGGTGCCTGACACAGCCCCTGCTCTCAACAAGTTCATAATTCAGCTGTGAAGTATGTTAATTACTCAAAACACTAAATTAGAAACTAGACAGTAAGGTAATATGAGGCAGTCCCCACCCTCAGGAACTTACATGAACACAAACAGTAAGCAGGGGCTTATTTGTGTCTACCTACTAATCAAGATTCTGCTTCTCCGTACAACCGGTATCTGTCTCTCTCCCATCCCCATAGCACCTTCCTACAGAATCAGAGCCTCTTTTCAAATGTATAATCCATGACAGGGACCGGGTATCTGGTAAGCAAGGTAAGCTTTCTTGGAACTAAGGTAAGCTTTCTTGAGAGGAGACAAGATTTGCAAATAATTCCACAACAAGTAAATGTGATTATAAAAAGGACCTGACCCAAAACAGGAGAAACCCGGTCTAACTCTTCTGAGGATCATGCTTGATGTAAAAACTGATCAAGGACTTCACCAGAAGGACAAGACAGAAGAGAAATGTGGTAGAGCCAGACAATGAGAAGAAGACCAGCGTGGGTCTGGGGGACAATATGAACTGCGTAAGAGGGATCACTGAGTGTGAAAGACAGCGTGGTGGTGGTGTACCATCAAGTCGATTCCAACTCATAACGACTCTGTACAGGGTTTCAGAGCAGAAAGCCTCATCTTTCTCCATGGAACTGTCAGGAGATTCAAACTACTGACCTTGTAATTAGCAACCCAGCTCATAATCCACGATGCTATGTGAGCTCCTTAACAGTATGGTGGTGGTGGTTATACACCGTGGAGTCGTTTCCAACTCATAGTGACCCTGTACAGGATTTCTGAGGCTGTATATCTTTATGGGAGCAGAAAGGCTCATCTTTCTCCCATTGGCGGGTAGTTCCAAACTGCTGACTGTGAGATTAGCAGCCCAACTCGTAACCACTATGCTACTGTTGTTGTTGTCAAGTGCCATCGAGTTAATTCTGACCCATATAGAGCTCCTTAATAGTACAGTGGTAGGAGGCACTTACTGTATAGTATGGTAACTTGTTTCATCCTTTAGAGAGACTCTGCCTCCCATCGGGGCAGGACAATATTTATGTTGCACTCAAATGATGTGTGTGATATATGACTTTCTTTCCTAAACTGCACACCCCCTTGTGGGCTAGTTTCCTAGGCACTTTGCATGCATTATGTGTGTGTACAAATTCATAGTGAAAATAGGGCAATCTCTCCTGGTCTCCAGTTTCTCCCTAATCTGATACATTCTCTAAACAGCTGTCTGTTATCTTCCTAAAACAGCAAGTTTTCCATGCCCTAGTCCTGCTTCTAAAGGAGCTCTGGTAATGTAGTGATTATGAGTCAGGCTGCTAACCTCAAGATCAGCAGTTTGAAACTACCAGCCGTTCCATGAGAGAAAGATGAAGTTTTCTGCTCCTATAAAGATTTACAGCCTCGGAACCGACTCCATGGCACACTGCCACCATCAACAATCCTGCTTCTAAATCTTTCATTAAGCTTCTGTGAAGGATGATAGCAAATTCTGGAACCAGATAGTGGTGATGGCTACATGTCACTGAATTGTACAAGCAAAAAATGTTGAACTGATAAATGTTTTGATATATACCAGGGGGTTCAAAAAGCTTGTGGAAAATGCAGAAAATGAGAAAGACTAAGAAAAATATGGAGTCCTGTGTGGTGCTATAGAATAAGTACTAGACTGCAGGATCAGTGGTTTGAACTCACCACCCACTCCTCAGAAACCCTATTCAGAGTCACTTTGAGTTGGAACTCACTTGTTGGCACTTACTAATCACAACATGATAAATATGGAATTTGAATTAGAGTCAAATTTTGCAGTAGTCCTCAACTGCATGAATTAACTCATTAAAGTAGAAGGGAAAGAAGTGTCCCTACCATGTTATACTTGATGGCATTTCAGGAACTTAATAAATGTCCATTTAGAGTAGTTGATCAAATCAATCAGGTAATGCACTCAATCAATAATGGACAGTATTTGAAACAGTTGTGAATACTGGTAATGAAAACACATCTCAGAACTTCTTTACTAGATCAAAGCTCCTGAAAAACCTGCCTGATTCTGCAAAGATGGCTGTACTGTTTGTCTACAATGGTCCTTGTATGCTGGACAAACAGATGGAATCAAAAGGCTTTCTAAAGGCAACAGCACCATGTTGCATTCACTTCACCTTCTCAATAAAAGTAAAAGGAAGGGATTTTGGAATTTTTCTGTGAAACTCTGTTCATAAGTACAGCCCAGCTGAATAAAAGCTAGGATTAAAATAATAATCATCATAAAGTGTGAGAAACCTGAGACTGAACTTCGACTACCCTTCAGGTCTGGGACAGAACTCACCCTTATGACCCAATTTTCAGCCAAGCAGTAGACAAGTACAGAGAGGCAACAACAACACTAGTAAGGTCTGCTCACCATGGAATGGTCAGTCAGTCAAGATCAAAAGGGCAACATGTTCCTAAGGACAAAGGGGAGAAGGGATGGGAAGGAGGGCAGGATGGAAACAGGAACCCCAAGGAGGAAGTGGGATCCGTGATGTTACATGGAGGGGATTGCAGTCACTGAGACCAAACAACAAAGTGTGGGATTTGTTGAATGTAAAGCTGATGATCTCTGTAAACCTTCACTCAATTCATAAATAAAGTAAGTAATAATGCTTGTAGAAAATTACATTTCTTTTCATTCCATTTTCCACGAACTTTCTGAAGCCCCCTCGTGTGTGTATACCACAATTTCAAAAACAAAACCAAAAAACCCTTCAAAGTATCTGGTCATCAGTAAGGCAGCCATCAATATGACTACTCCTGATCTGACCTAACCTTGAAGAGGAGACCTCACATGCCTTTCGACCCTCAGGCCTGCAAACGTTGTGACTGTCTCCAGAAAATGCAAAGCAAACGGTAAAAACCAAGCTCCCACTCATCTGACTGCGTGTGTTCAAGTGCTCCGCATTCCACCCCAACCAGTTATCACTCCTGTTTCTGGTTTCCATAGCAACTGGCGCATCCTTCCAGAACTCCACAGTCCACTGGCTTCCTGCGTCTACGATACCCTAGGGAAATTCAAACCCTCAGCACAAGGCACTTATATTGAAGGAGGTCAGTGAAGGCTCCACAGCTCGGAACAATCCGTTCCTCACACGCAGGCTACTGTCACAACACCAAAACTTAACTGGTGAGTAGTATTTGTAACCCCTGGTGGTTATGTGCCGTGGTAGCGACCCTGCATAGAGTTTTTGAGGCTGTAAATCTTTATGGGAGCAGAAAGCTTCATCTTTCTCCCGTGGTAGTTTTGAACTGATGACTTTGAGGTTGGCAGCCCGACTCGTAACCATTACGCTACAGGGCTCCATGGAGAGTGTAAATACAGGCTGTATTTGGTGTGCATTCTTTCTCTCTCTCTCTCTCTCTCACACACACACTCACTCACTCACCGTCCCCAAATGACCACAAGCTGATCAACACAGAAACCGTAGACGAGCTGCTAATGCGTAAGTGAAGTATCCCCACAAAAACTTTTCTATAAGCACGGCCTCCTTATAAATCAGTCCCACCGCGCACACCAAAAGACACGCGCTCGACCCACAAGGTTCTGGGGCCTAGGGAGCTAAGGGCAGGTGACGCGACAAGACGGGGAACCCTCACCGCGCGGCCGCTCCTCCGTGTACAGATCGATGACCACGTCGCCCAAAGTTGTCTCCAGGAGGACCGCCATGGCGCCTGCTAATCGGCTGCAACTAGCTCGGAGGGTGACAGCCGCAGCCCGTCGACGTCTACGTTCTACGTCACATGCGACGCGACGTTTTTTTGCATCATCCCTTCACTGATAACGCCCCTTCCGGCTGCTCGTGCCGGCCGGCCTGGGCGCTGCCATTTCCCGCCCCGCGGCCCTTTTGAAAATGCTAAGCTGCCTTTTGCAGCTTGTGTGGCAGCCTGTCACTCAAAGGGGGCTCTTTCAAGTGTTTTGTGTCTCCGTCCGTCACAAGAGCAGGAAGACATCCGAGCAGCCAGAGATAGACCGCTGCGCGACCTTCTTAGCGGAGCCCTCATCAGTCGTGTATCGTCGCCCTGAGTCCCGAACTTCTGGTCCCAAGCGTACACGCCAACACAAAGGTGGTCAGCATGGAGGCCTTTCTGAGCTAACTGTGTCTGTCCCCATGATAGTAACTGCTGGTGGGTCCACAGGGCGAACAACTTCGAAACAATACACTTCAGTCTCAAATGTCAACCCGTTTATCAGCTCTGCTGAAACGTGTCCACCATGGGTGACCCTGCTGATATTTGAAAAAATGTTGGTGACATAGCTTTCAACATCACAGCAACGTGCAAGCCACCATATGACAAAATTGACAAAGGGAACTTTTAAAAGTTCATGGAAAAAATCCCATTATCTTTTCATTCTAGTTATCAACAAACTTTTTGAAGTCCCCTCCTGTGTGTGTATGTACATGTGTGTGTGTACATATACATATATATACATATATACATATATATATATATATATATATATATATATATATGCTGTTGAGTCACTTTTGACTCACAGTGACCCTGTGTAGGATTTCCAAGAGCAGCTGTTGGGTTTGAACTACCAACCTTGAAGTTACCAGTCCAGATTTAAGTCAGTGAAAAGCATGTTTTATAATCATCTCCATAAATGTATAAAAACAAACCAGCTTAACAATGTCACCTACTTTCATTAAAAATCAATACAGTATTTGACTTTAGAATGCTACGATTCATCAGTTATCCTGTAATTAGGGCAAAGTGTTTAATCTCTATAAATCTGTTTTATGTACAAGATAATGGGGCCCTAAATTATACTCATGTCGTAAGATTGTAAAATCTAAATAATATTCTTAAAGCTTGTACATACTAAATGCTGGCTGCTACAGTGATATTTCAATGGGTTAGTTGTTCTTCAAATGAGAACATGCAAGCTATGAGTAATGAAATCCATTTCTAAATACACAGGTTACAGTAAAAGCAGTTTCTAAATGTTTTAGAAAATAAGTTAACAGTCAATGAAAAACTCTCACTAAAAAACTTAAATTGTTATATGTGTGAATTACTTTGGAAATGCAAAAGGGGAATTTTCTTTCTTGCTTTCCATCTTACCAGCTACGGGAATTTTTAGGAAATTCAAAAATATGTGGAAGAGTGTGGAAATTCTGGGTTAGACTGTGTTGTAATCAAAGTGCAGTGAGTCACTCTCTCCTGGAAATGGGAAACAAACATAGATCATGTTCCAGATTTCCATTTGGTGTCAAGCCACTTGTAATTTGTAGAAATGATAAATAGAAGTTTTGATGGTGGGGATGATGGAAATAGTAATGAAATCAAGTGCTGAAAAACAGACCAAAGTTTGGAGTCAAAGGGAATTATGTGGTGAAAGAATATACTTTGCTTTATGCTAAGGTTTTAGAATGTTGTTGTTAGGTGTCATCAAGTCATCAAGTCATTTCCAACTCAGGGAGACTCTCTGCACAGTGGAAAGAAACACTGCCTAGACCTGTGTCATCCTCACAGTTGTCATGCTGGAGCCCATTGTTGCTTCCACTGTGTCAACCCATCTCACTGGGGACATTCATCTTTCTCGCTGACCCTTCACTTTGCCCAAGCATGATGTATGTCTCCAGGAACTGGTCCCTCCTGACAACACGTGCAAAGTATGAGAGGTGAAGTCTTGACATCTGTCTTAGACTAGGTTCTTTAGAGACTAAAAACCAATAAAACTTAATATAGTTGTTGTTGTTGTTAAGTGCCATCAAGTCAGTTCTGACTTATAGTGACCCTGTATAGGGTTTCTGAGGTTCAGAGCTTGAACTACTCGCTTGCAGGCCAAACCGACTGCAATCCAGCGTATTAACCTGCAGTGCCACACCAGAATAGATGATAGATAGATAGATAGATAGATAGATAGATAGATAGATGATACGTTTATATCAAGGAAATGGCTCACCCAGTTGTAGAAATAGGAGAGTCAAAGTCTAGGTCAGATGAACCAAGGTCAACTGGTCAGGCAGGCAGGTAGGTAGGTCCAGAAGGTGAGAAGGCAGGCTGATGATGACTACCTGCATCAGTAGGTAATAAAGAAGGCCACTGGCTCAAACCCAAAGAACCAGAGGTCAAAGGATGAGATAGATACAAGATACAGACCCAGTAGAAATCAAGCAAGCTTTGCCTGAGTGTGTAATATTTTGGAAAGAGCCCACACCTCTAAGGAAACTTCCTTACAGTTGTTTGGCTGCTCATAGCAGACCTCAATATAGAAATGATTGCATAGTATTAGTTCTCATCATGAGGATAACTACATTTCATCTGCCAAGCCACTAAGAATCCTGGCTAAGTCAAATCAACACAAACCACTATTCCACCATCCTTGTCTGTAGGGAGTGTTCTGGCTCCACATATTCCAGCACTAATTTGTTTGTTTGTTCTTGTGACAGTCCATGGCACTTTCAATATTCTTTGTCAACACCATAATTCAAATGAATTGATTCTTCTATGGTCTTCCTTATTCATTGTCAAACTTTCGCCTGCATATGAGGCTATTGAAAATACCATGACTTGGGTCAGGTGCACCTTAGTCCTTAAACTGACATCTTTGACTGAACACTTTAAGAGGTCTTTTACTGCAGATTTGCCTAATGCCAAACCACCCCTAAACTGAAGTGCACATGCTTCCACTCTCTGACTACACCCACAGGAGATAGTTGATGAGAACCTAAGATTATATCAACATACAATCATCAATTCAATACAAACACAAAAACACCACAGTGTCCCAGAGACAAGAAAATTTTAGCTTGCACAAAGACCAAGAGTGAGTGACACAAACAAATGGATAAAATGCAGATTAAAAAAAAAAGTTGCTGAGGAAGAAAAGGTAATAGAACTAACTGAAAAAGAATCCAAAATAATGACTTTTAAGTACCCACAAAGGATTGAGAGAAAGATTGAGGAAAGAAAGGAGAGCAAACAAAACTTTTAGAAGAATGAAGGAAAACACTAGAAGAACAAACAGACAAATGCAAATTTTGAAGCAATACAAAACTTGCGATTAGAAATGTTAAGTGCTGTTGTGTAGGTTCTGGCTCATAGCGACCCTATATAGGATTTTCAAGGAGCAGCTGGTGAACATTAGCCCACAGTGCCACACCAGAACTCTGCAATTAGAAATAGAGAAAATTAATACTAAGATCTCAGAAATGAACAATACATTAAAAGGACAAAGGAGTACATTTGAAGCAATGGAAGCCCAAATTAGTGAGATTGAAGATAAATCTCTCAATAGTATGCTAGAAGAACAATCAGAAAAAAGAATGAAAAAAATCAGAAGAAAGTCCAAGAGTTATGTAGGACACCATGAAGAGAAACAACTTGCGGGTGATATGAATTCCAGACAAGAAAAAATCACAGAAGAAATTGTCAAAGAGTTGTTGGAAAAAAACTTCCTTAGTATCTTGAAAGATGAGAAGATAAACATGTAAGTACCTGATGAGCCCCAAACAGGAGAGATCCCAAAAGAAAATCACCAAAACATAATCAAACTTCCCAAAACCAAAGACAAGAATCCTGAGAGCAGTTTGGGAAAAACAAAAAGTTAACCTACAAAGGAGGACCAATAAGACTAAGCTCTGATTCCTTAGCAGAAACCATGCAGATAAGAAGGTAATGGGATAGCATCTGAATGAAATAAATTACCAACCAATTCACCCAGAAGATCCATCCCTCAAATATGATGGTGAAATTAGGAAATTCCATATAAACGGAAATGAAAAGAATTTGTAATAAGAGACCATCTTTACAAAAAATACTAAAGGATGCTCTTTAAACAGAACCAAGAGCAGCAGACAACAACCTGAGATTAACATGCATGATCACACCACCCACAACTCAATCTAGATATATAAGTATTTAATGTAAAACAAACCTACAAGACCGAAACATAGGGAACCAGAGATAATCAATTTATAATGAAGTCAACGACAAAGCAGAAAAAGGGAAAAGTATACTGAATTTCCAAAAGGCAAGGAAGTCAAATAGATTTCAAGATAATAGAATTCAAATAGTTTTTAAATAAGGAAAAAATTAATAAATTACAGGATAAACTCAAAGAAAATGAATGACCTTCACATCCAAAAAAAAAAAAGCAAAAGCAAAAAGACTTAGTAGACATTAATACACAGAAATGAAATGAAGAAAATGAAAAGGAAATCTGCAAACAAAATGAACTCAGTGCAGAAAATTATGTGGAACAAAAAAAGTGGCATCACATACACAACAAAAAACACAGCAAAATTACAGTAATCAATTCATACCTATGATAAATACACTAAATATAAATGGTTTTAATGCACCAGTCAAGAGACAGAAAGTAGCACAAAGGATCAGAAAACAGGATCCTTCAATAAGCTGTTTACAAGATACAAAGGGATAAGAAAACAGGATCCTTCAATAAGCTGTTTACAAGATACAAA
>NW_006408700.1:5954457-5956216 GCF_000296735.1 Chrysochloris asiatica
CTCTGCTATACGTCCACCCGATCTGCCATCTTGTTTGTTCTCCCCCTCTATAGGGTTTTGGAGACTTTAAATCTTTGAGGGAGCAGAATGCCTCATTATCTTTCGCCCATGAGTTGCTGGTGGCCTCGAACTGTGGACCCTGTGGTTCACAATCCAGTGCTTATTGTATGGAGCCATCGCTCTCCCAGTCTGTCCATGGTTGTTTTTAAGCCAATGAGCTGGATGGCAACAGGTTTATATATTAACTGGGTCTTTTGGAAGATACATGTGCCCCAGATGGACATTGTATGAGTGAAGGAAATAGAAGGAAGAATTGAAAATGGGTGGAGAGAACCTTCAGTTCTGCCACCAACTTTTTAAGTGTGTGCGACTGCCACTCAAAACCTGAACTTCCAGTGGCTCTCAGGAAGAGCAGGAAATATGGCCTGGCTCAGAACGTCAGGTCAGAAGGCAGTAAGGGGTGAGATTCCCATCTGAAATAAATAATTCAGAAGGACCAAAAAGAATGTAATTGAACTTGGTTCTCTTTGGAAAACACAGTATGCTACAGGTTGTTATGAGTTGGAATTGACTTGATGACACACAGTAACAATAGTGTCTGATAATTGTCACAAACCCTATGCCCTGCTAGGAAAGTCATGTATATAAGTGTGGTCAATTACTGACTATAGGATATGCTCACTGCTGAATGCTAGAAGCTATAAGAGGATTTCTGAGAACATCATCATTCGAGAGTTCTCTCGAGGTTGTTAGAAGAACAATAATCTGTAATTAACAGGATCTCTAGTTTGAAAATTGGAAATTTTTAATATATATTTACATTTATATATGGCACTATAGAATAGAGCATTGGACAGCAAGGTCAGTTTGAATTGCAAGGTTGGTGCTTCCAACTCTCCAGCCACTCCTTGGAAACCCTATACAGGGTCACTCTGAATCACAACTGACTCAACAGCACTTAACAATAACATACACAAAACAATATAGCCGTCATCTTGATGGTGTAATGAATGTCGATTTGTTCCAGAGGTAAGTATAGTGGTCCTAACCCTTTTGTGAGCTGTGGGACATGTTATTACCACCTGCGTTTTCAGTCTCAGGTTGCTTGGGAAGCTCCTGTCCTAGTTGGAGTAGGTGTTGCTGATCGCCAAGGACCTGTATAACTGTGTGTGAATCCGAAGAAACAGGTCTCCCCCACTAATCCTCCTACCAGAGTCCACTCCACCTAGGGCATATGTGTCCCAGAGAATTGTATTAAAATCCATAGTAACTCAAAAAGTTTTTATCCTTAATTGCAGCATGCCTTCATTCTGAAAACACATGGTACCCACAAAAGAAATCAAAGCAGAAAATAACTGGGTCATGAAAGGGTTAATTCCAGATCAGGATGTGTCAGGAGAGAGCAGGGTTGGTTCTGAGGAATCACTTATCTAAAGATTCCTTGGTGCTTATGGGAGTTGGGGAGTGTACCAAAGTCAGCCTAAATGTGTGGTATGGGCCTTACATGTTAGGAATCCTATTCCATGAGTTTTCCCTGGCAACAAGGCCACCTCGTGAATCACTGCAGTCACATTCTCTCTGTGACGGAAATATATAAAGTAGGGGGGAGAGTCACAGTACCAAGAAATACACTCGTGTGGTGTATTTGTCACGTCATATATATATATGGAGCTCTGGTAGTGTAGTGGTTACGAATCGGGCTGAGAATTGCAAGGTCAGCAGTTCAAAACTACCAGCTGTTCCGTGGGAGAAAGATGAG
>NW_006408700.1:5956788-5959032 GCF_000296735.1 Chrysochloris asiatica
AGGAGAAGGATTATTTGAGAGGAATGCTGTTTTTATTCTAGGATAGCAATGTCTTATCTCTGAATACATTTAGGGAAGAATTTTAATTTATAACTACAGATTGTAGTTCATATGTTCAATGGTGAATACACATTCAAATGGTGCTTTCTTCGCTGTAGAAAACAGGTCATTAATAAGCTCAAGTATTTGGATAAACTGCCAATAGAGGGAAAGCACATTAGAAGACACAATCAAAAAGAGTCAACCATGTTTAGAATTTTAAAAAGTCAAATATCCATTAGCAGTAGAATGAATACAATCCTATAATGCAATATTATACAGCAATGTAAAGAAATGACTGCAGTTGCATGTGTCAACAATTTTGGGGAAAAAAGTTCCAGAAGAACACATATAATGCTACTTACATCAAGTTCAGACACAGATATAACTAGACAATAAATTATTTAGAGAAAGGTGTATATATAGGTAAGGAAACTATAAAACAAAGCAAGAAATGGTTAATACGAGAGTCAGTCCTGGGATTTCTTCAGAGGGGACAGAGAAACGTGACGAGTCTGCAGCAAACTAAGGTAGTAATTTACATTTTAGCTTGGGTAGTGGTGGTGGTAGTTAAAGTCATTGGGTCAGTTCCGATTCATAGCGACCTTGTATAAGGTTTCTGGGAAGCAGCTGGTGAGTTTGAACCACCAGCTCTGGTTCAAAACAACCTTGCGGTGTAACAGCACACCAGGACTCCTTAGCTTGAATTGTTAAGTGCTATCAAATCGGTTTCGACTCATAGTGACCCTGTATAGGGTTTCCAAGGAGCAGCTGGAGAGTTTGAATTGCCAACCTTGCAGTTCAAACCGACCTTGAGGTTGAGTGTTTATCCTATGGCACCATATGAGAATGCAAAGAGTCTTGGTGGCACAATGGTTAAGTGCTTGGGAAAATACCTGGCAATCTGCTCCCATAAAGATTATAGCCTAAAAAGCCCTATGGGGCAGTTCTGTCCCATGGGGTTGCTCTGAGTGGACTAGATTCAACAGCATGCAGTGATAAGGATGTAACTAATTATTAGTCTTCTTTTGAACCCGTGCATATTGTGTGATACATTTCACAATTAAATGGGAAAAGTTTATTTGTTGTTGGTAAGTGCCATCGAGTTGGCTCTGATTCATAGCAACCCTGTGTATTTCCTAGGAGCAACTGGTGGGTTTGAACCACTGACCTTGCAGTTAGTAGTCCATTACTTAACATACAGTGCCACATATAGATGATAAATAAATGAAATTGTGAATAAGGGCATGAAAAGGACTTTAAAAATGAAAATGGTGTTTTTTAAAACTATTCTTTTATCACTGTAATTGTTATGCAATCGATATAATTAGGGAAAACAAAACTGAGCAATTCTCAGATTGTGAAATGCACATCTGCCCAATTTATGTCCTGTTTGTTTTTGCAGGACAGCATCAGAGTTAATGTAACTACCTTGACAGATGATGGACAGGTATCTAGAGAACAGGTGTGTCTCATTTTGATTGTTTTTTTAGTATACCATTTAGCAAAATATACAACCGATTTCATTTTGACCAACATATCTAATTCAGTTAGATCATGTGTTTATGACTTAAAGGGTGTGTTGTCACTTGTAAACCACTGGAATTAATGTGTATACTGCTTTATTTTAAGGTGGTTCTTAACATAACCTATGAGGCTGGACAGGTATATGTCAATGACTTCCCTGTAAATAATGGTGTAACCCGAATAAGCTGTCAGACTGTAATAGGTGAGTACCACTCAATCATTTCCACAGTTCTGTTTTTAGTAAATTGAAAATATCCATCATTAGATTATATAATAACTCTAAGGTATTTAAAGTTTTCTTACTTTACATTGATTATTCCTGGCATATTCTTTTTTTTTTTTTTCCTTTTTGTAAGACGGATAGACTTTCGTTTCTGGTAGGTAGATGCCAATATATGAATGAGCAGAGGTGTAGTAAATGGAATGACGGGACCCAAAATCTTGGAGGGCTATGATCGTAATTGCATATCATAGAAAAATGATCAGTATAATGTTTTTCTTTTTAACCTTTTTTATGTTGACATACATAGACTAAAGAGAAACAGATTTGTTACATTAGAATATACATTTAAATGGAATGAACACTGTGAGGAGTGTGTATAGTTACATAGTGTTCTTACTACTTTTCAGATAACGTTTATGGTAGTAAGTTTATCCCTAAGTACTTGTAGCCTATAC
>NW_006408700.1:5959502-5965065 GCF_000296735.1 Chrysochloris asiatica
GAGATGGATTGGTCTAGTATTCATTTAAATTTAATTCTTTTGGTTTCCCTTTCCATTGATCTGAATTTCTTTCTATATATCTGTAATTCTCGCTGGGGTAATTTCTGTTCTGCTGAAAGACTTCCTCTTTATGTTTTAGTACAAGTATATTAGCAATTAATTGTCAGAAAACACCTTATTTTATTTTTTAAATAATGTTTTATTGCGTTCTCAGTGAAAGTTTAATTTTGCCTTCATTTTAGGACACTTTTGCTGGATATAGCAGCATTGGTTAGTATTTTTGTTCTAGCACTTACAAATTTCCATTGGCCTCTTGCTTCTGTAGTTTCTGTTGCATATTAAGTGTTATTGCTGTTCTTTTAAGAATGCCTTTATTATTTTTTTTCCCGCTTGCTGTTTTTTAAGATTTGTTTGTCTTTGGTTTTTAATAGTGTTAGAATGATTTTTGTATTTATCCTAAGTTCGAATTTTTTAAATCTGTGACTTGGTTTCTTTTTGTCCATTTTTTATTAGAAAAAAATTGATAATTATCTTTTCAGCTAGCATTACTCCTTCATCCTATCTCTTCTTTCCTTCTTGCTTTTCATTTGTACACATTGGATCCTTTCAACTTGTTATTGTTGTCAGGTGCCATCCAGTCGGCTCTAATCTACAGTGTGGTCTGCACAACACAATAGAACATCGCTGAGTGTGTGTCACCCTGGCACGTGTTGTTATCATTGAGTTCATTATTGATACCTCTGTCAGTCCTTCTCATTGGGGGCGCTTCCTCTTTTTTGCTGACTCTCCACTTTACCAGATACAGTGTTCTTCTCCAGGGGACTGGTCCCTCCTGAAAACATGTCCAAAGTACAAGAGACAGAGTCTCACCATCCTGACTTCTAAGGAGCATTCTGGCTGTACTTCTTCCAAGACAGATTTGTTCTAATAGTAGTCCATGGTCGCTATGAGTCAGAATCGACTTGATGGCACTTGATCAACAAGAACATACTCGAAGGTCTTTCGGTTCTTGTGAACTTGTGTTAATTTTCTTTAGCTTCAGCCTGAGCTTGGCCATGAGCAGTTGGTGGTCTTTTCCACAGTCAGCCTCTGGCCTGATTTTAGCTGATGCTGTTGAACTTCTCCATCGTCTCTTCCCACAGATGTAGTCAACTTGAGTCTTATGTATTTCATCTGGTAAAGTTCCTGTGTATAGTCACCTTGCATACTGTTTTAAATAGTTATTTGCAATGTATAAGTTATTGGTCTTGTAAAACTCTGTCCTGCGATCTCCAGTTTAGTTTCTGTCACCAAGGCCATATTTTCCAACTACCAATCCTTCCTCTTTCTTTTCAACTTTTACATTCCAATCCCCTGTAATTATCAGTGCATCCTGATTGCATGTTTCATCAATTTCAGCCTGAAGAAATTAGCAGAATTCTTCAGTTTCATCATTTAGTGGTTGGTGTGTACATTTGAATAATAGTAGTATTAACTGGTCATCTTTGTTTCTGTTAGATACCGTCAAGTCGCTTCCGACTCATAGCATATGGATATTGTCCTACCACAGACAGCATTGCCCTTTAAGATAGATTTTAAAATGTTCTTTTTGATGATGAATGCAATTTGTTGTTCCTGTGACAGTAAAGCATATGATCAGGTTTAAAATGGCCAATGCCTATCCATTTCATCTCTCCAATGCCTAGGACATCGATCTTTATGTGTTCCATTTCATTTTTGAGGGCTTCGATTTTCTTAGTTTCATAATTCATATATTCCATGTTCTGATTGTAAATGGATGCTTGTAGCTGTTTATTTCACTTTGAGTTGTGGCCCATCAACAGCTGAAGGTCCCAAAAGCTTAGTTCCAACCACATAATTATGGTCAACACCAGCAGCTGCTCCTCGGAAACCCTATACAGAGTCGCTATGGGTCAGAACAGACTCTACGGCACTTAACAACAAACAAAATAGTGTGAGGAGGCAGCTCTTTCCCAGTCGTATTTTGAGTTCCTTCTCATCTTCCAGCACTGTATCGGACAATGTTTCACTGCTATTCATATGGTTTTCATTGCTTATCTGTTCAGAAGTGGTCTGTTTCTCCTAGTCTCTGTTAGTCTGGAAGCTCCATTGAAACCTGTCCACCCTGGGTGACCCTGCTGGTCTTTAAAATACCGGTGGTCTAGCTTCCAGAATCACAGCCACACACAAGCCTCCACAGTACGACAAACTGACAGATGAGTGGTGGAGATTCTGTCATAAGATCCCATATGTCGTACACTCCTTTATGTTTTTTCTGTCCTTTTTTTCTTTCCATTCTTCTAGCAGTTCTTTCACTGGCTGTGTCTAATTGAATTAATTTTATATATTGACTAGCTGGAATTTCAATTTCATTTTTTTTATAGCTTCTGATGAAAGAAAGTCTCCATTTTATCATCTATTTTTCTTATATCTATTAATTTAGTCCTGGTGTGGGGCTGTAGGATGAACACTTGACTGAAAAGTTAATTTTAATTGCAAGGTTGGCGGTTCAAACTCACCAGATGCTTCTTGGAAACCCTATACAGGATCGTTATGAATCAGAACTGACTCAGCGGCACGGAACAACAACAGCATTAATTGCAGTACTTTAAAGTTTACGTTAACTCCAGTTTCTTGGGCTCCTGTGAGTCTGTTTCTTTCCCTTGATCTGCTCCCCTGGTTATACCTCGTTGTTTTTGATATTGTGTGTACAGACAGAATTATAAAGGCACAGGATGATATAATCTTTCTCTAGAGGGGATTTAGAGTCCTGGTGTGATGCTGTGGGTTAATGTGATGGACTGCAAAGTTGGTTTGAACTGCAAGGTTGGGAGTTCAAGCTCACCAGTCGCTCCTCAGAAACCCAATACAACAACAACAACAGAGGGTATTTACTTCAGCCCCCGGAGATCTTAATACACAGAAGAACACTTTAATTAAGTCAAGGGGGGGGTTGCTGATTAAGGTTGGATTTCCACCTATTTGAGGCCTAGTCTATTTTTTTCCTTTTAAGCTTATTATTGTGAATTGAGTAAAGATTTTCAGAGTAGATCATCACTTCTAAATTTGCTTCATTACATGATTGCAATCCCCTCAGTTCCCTATTAACTGTACCAACAATTACCAGAATTCATCTGTGTTCTCTTTCACACTGCGTTCCTCCCTGTGTCCCACTACCGTCATCTTTCCTCTGCTAACCTCCCTCTTGCATGTTGCATACCCTGTCACCCATATTAACATGGGTCTAAGAACCGACTCCACGGCACTTAACAACAACCCCTCTCTAGCCATTAATGTGCCAGACAGCAAAGCCATTTGAACTGCAAGGTCGGTGGTTTAAGCTCACCAGTTGCTCCTCAGAAACCCTATACAGGGTTGCTATGGGTTAGAATCGACTCGACGGCACTTAACAACAACAACCCTCTAGCCCTGAAATAATTTTCCCTACCAACCCCTCAATCCCCACCCTAGATTTGTTTCTTTTAACAAGAAAACCTTTTTGTAACTTTTACATGTTTGGTCTCATACAATATTTGTCTTTCTGTGATTGTCTAATTTCACTCAGCATAATATCCTCCAGATTCAACCATGTTGTGAAGTGTTTCACAGATTCATCATTATTCTTCAACATTTTGTAGTATTCCATTGTATGTACCCAAGTTTGTCTAACTATTTTTCTGTTGATGTACTTTTAGGCTGTCTCCATCTTTTTTAATGTGTCTCTTTACAGACATTTTATTGATGAATACTGTTTTCTTATCCATTCTGCACTCTTATGTCTCTTGTCTGGTACATTTACTCCATTTATATTCCGTGTAATTATCAATAGGTATGAATTGATTGTTGTCAGTTTTCTGTGTGTGCTTTTGTGGTGCTGCTGGATTCTTTGTTCCACATAATTTTCTGTGTTGAGTAAATCATTTTGTCATGGGTCTTGTTTTCATTTTCATTTCTGTCATATTAGTGTTTGCTAAATCTTTCTGATTTTTCTCTCTTTGTTTTTTTTTACTTTGGTGTGTAGGTGTATTGTTTTACTTTGAGGTTACCTTGTAATTTAGTCGTTTTTTTTCCCTGCTTAAAATAGTCTATATTTTATCTTCAAATCTACTTGACTTCCTTGCAATTTGGAAGTTCTGTATCTAAACTATCCCCTCTTACTGTTTTGTAGTTGACTTCATTCTACATTGATCTCTCTGGTTCCCTGTTTTCAGTCTGTAGGTTTGTTTTACTTTCAACACTTCTATACCTAGATTGAGTGCTGGGTGGTGGTGTCATGTATGTACATCTCAGGTTTTGGTCTATTGTTGTTGGTTCTCAGTCCAAAGGACACCCTTTAGCATTTTTGTACAGTTAGTCTGGTCATTACAAATTCCTTTAGTTTCTGTTTCTCAGGAAATGTCCTAATTGCGCTGTCGTATTTGAGGGACAGCTTTACTGGGTATATGATTCTTGGTTGGCAATTTTTGTCTTTCAGAGTTTTGCATATGTCATCCCACTGCCTTCTTGCCTGCGTGGTTGCTGCTGAGATCAGAGCTTAGTCTTACGGCATCTCCTTTGTAGTAACTTTTTGTCTTTCCTGAGCTACTCTCAGAATTCTTCCTTGTCTCTGATTTTGCAAAGTTTGATTATGATATGTCTTGGTGACTTTCTTTTGGGGTCTCTCCTGTTTGGGGTTAGTTCAGTTTCTTGTATGCTTATCTTCTCATTTTTCATGATGGTAGGGAAGTTCCAACAATTCTTTGACAATTTTTTCTATGCATGTTTCTTCCTGTTCTGGAATTCTAATCATCTGTAAGTTGTTCTTCTTCATAGTGTCCTACAAAACTGTTCGGCTTCCCTACAATGCCTGAGCTGCATCTGGGCAGCCATTTGCCAGTTAGTTTCCCTCTCTCTCCTACCACCCCTGCTCAACCTCTCTTCCCAGCAAGCACTCCATCCATCTCTCTAACTTTTTTTGTATTTTTGTTGTAGAGGGATGGTGTAGAGCATCTGGCTAGTCCACCATCTTGCTGAAAGTCGGTATAGTCTCTTTCTCTTGCACTCTTATTTTTCCAACATAACTCTTTTAAGACTTGGATGTTTGTCAAGACTCCTCCTCTTTTGTGACCCCCCAAAAACTCCCAAGCATCATGAGCCTGCCAAAAGTTTTGCGAACCTTCTCATTGTATTTTTAAACTCATTTTCTCAATTTAGCCCCACTGACTAGTCAGCAAATGTTCCAAAGGAGAAAACAGCATTGAATATTAACTTACTTGTATGATCCCTTTCTCTCCAGGATCTTGTCCCTGCAAGTTCTGACAACCTTTCTACCCTTAAACGTCCTTTCATCCCAGCTGCAAGAGACTGCCAAAAGCTCGTTAGCTTCTCAACTGCTTAGTCATTACTTTCTACTCAGCCTTTAAGCTTCTCTGCCTGGTCAACTTTGGAGTTGACAGATCCTTGTAGAGAAAAACAGCATAGACTGTTGACCTCATTTCAGTGGCCCCTTGTTGGCCCCTCAAATACTGGCTGTCACTTTAGCTCTCTGCTACCTTCAGGCGAGTCCACAGCACATAACAACAAT
>NW_006408700.1:5968247-5968790 GCF_000296735.1 Chrysochloris asiatica
CTCATTATTTCTCAAGCTGAGGGAACCGAAGAAAAAGTTCAAACTTCGACTTTTGTTATTGAAGGAATCTCTAGGCAAATTATTGAATGTTGCAGAAAGAATCAAAAGAAAATGGAAGGAATACACAGAATCACTGTACCAAAAGGAAATGGTTGATGTTCAGCTGTTTTATGAGGTAGCATATGACCAAGAGCCAATGCTACTGAAGGAAGAAGTCCAAGGTGCATTGAAGGAATTGGCAAAGAACAAGGCACCAGGAATTGATGGAATAAAAATTGAACTCTTTCAAGAAAGTGAGATGGCACTGGAGGCACTCACTCATCTATGCCAAGAAATTTGGAAGACAACTATCTGGCCAACTGATTGGAAGATTTCCATGTTTGTGCTCATTCCAAAGACAGGTGACCCAACAGAATGCGAAAATTATCAGACAATATCTTTGATATTCCATGAGAGTCAAGTTTTACTAAAGGTAATACAGAAACGGCTGCAAGAATACATGGAAAGAGAATTTCCAGAGGTTCCAGCAGGATTCAGAAGAGG
>NW_006408700.1:5969137-5970424 GCF_000296735.1 Chrysochloris asiatica
CATTAACAGTCTGCGATATGCAGATGATACAACCTTGCTTGCTGTAAGATAAAATATTGACTTATGAAGATCAAAGACCATAGCCTTTGGTATGGATTGCATCTCAATGTAAAGAAAACAAAAATCCTCACCAGTGGACCAATAAACAACATTCTTATCAACAGAGAAAAGATTGAAGTTGTCAAAGAATTCATTTTTCTTGCATCAGCCATCGCCACTCACAGAAGCAACAGTCAAGAAATCAAATGATATATTTGCAGTAGGCAAATCTGCTGCACAAGACCTTTGTAAAGTGTTGAGGAGCAAAGATGTCAGCTTGAGGACTCAGGTGTGCTTGCTCCAAGCCATGGTATAAGGTTTCTCCTAAGAAATCTTATACAGGGTCACTATGAGTCATATGCATGTGACAGCTGGACTGTGACTAAGGAAGATCATAGAAGAATTGATGCTTTTGAGTTATGGTGTTGGAGGAGAATATTGAAAGTGCCATGGGATGCCAAAAGAACCAACAGATCTATGTTGGAAGAAGTGCAGCCAGAGTGCTCCTTGGAGGTCAGGATGGCCAAGCTTGGTCTCTCATACTTTGGACATATTGTCAGGAGGGACCAGTCACTGGAGAAGGATATCATGTTTGTTAAGGTGGAGGGTCAGAGAAAAAGAGGAAGACCCCCAGCGAGATGGATTGGAAGAGTGGCAGCATCAGTGGCCTCAAGCATGGCAAAAGTTGTGAGTTAGCCAGGACTGGGCAGTGTTTTGTTCTGTTGTGCCTGGGGTTGCTATGAGTCAGCGTCAACAACAACAACAACAACAAGTACTTACAAATAGCATTTATGCTGCCAACTAGGATGATTGATATTCAGGGTTCACAGAGTATCCTATCTCCCTAAATACAAGGAGGCTTCAAAAAAGTTCATGGAAAAATGCAATTAAGAGATAATGAAAATTTTCCATGGACTTTTTGAAGCTCCCGGTACTAACAGCTAGGCCCCTTATCCCAAATAATTTCCATTTAAGTGAGTAGGGTCTCTAGTTTGTGGTAGAGGACTCTAGAGCTTGTACTTTGAAGAAGTTGTCACTGAAGGTTGGGATTTGGGGTCTCTGGAGAAACCCAGGCCCTATTTTGCTGACTAAAATTACACCTTTAGAGCAAGTCAGCTCAAGAGTAGCTGTGGTCCTGACAGCATGGACTTGTGATTGAGTCTGTTCTCATCCCTCAAGCATAGAAGTGTGGACTCCTCAGTGTCTGTTCTCATCCCTCAAGGATAGAAGTGTGGACTCCTCAGTGTC
>NW_006408700.1:5970524-5981740 GCF_000296735.1 Chrysochloris asiatica
TTCTAATGGCTTCCAGTGTGAGGGTTGGTCTACTACAAACTAATCCATTATAGCTAAAAAAAAAAGGAAGAAGATGTGCTGCCGCTGGTTGCTCAGTGGGAATCTGAGATGGAATGCAGTCTGGCATCTCTGTTTATTGTGGCTGCCTTTCCAGTCCTGCTGGTTTTGCATTGAGTTTGTTCCTTTGATAATTACAACAAATGCCCATCTGATCCAATTGCAACAAGAATCTTCAAAACATTAAGTGCAACAACAACAGCAAAAACTTCTTTCCTTAATTCTTTTTAGAATTGTCTTCTTTGGTAGATACACGAGTTATCTATTGTTGCACAACATAATAACTTGTTGTTAAGTGCCATTAAGTTGGTTCTGACTCAAGGATCCTGTATAGGATTTCTGACGCTTTAAATCTTTGTGGGAACAGAAAGCCTCATCTTTCTCCCAGGGATCAGCTGGTGGTCTTGAACTGCTGACCTTGTGGTTCACAGTCCAGTGCTTATCCTACAGAGCTACTGCACTCCCTAATCCAAAACTTAGTGGCTGAAAAAAAAAAAAAAATCATCCAGCTCACTGTGAGCGAGTTGGTTATGTCCTATTCTGAGAGTCCCAATCAGAGGTTGGTTATCCTTTGGCTCTGAGTGTCAGACAGGAATCAGTTCTCAGAGTGCTCCCCTAGAGAAGATCTGCTTCCCCCTCCCTCCTGTGGGTGTTGGCAAGATTCGGTATCTTATGAACTGTTGGAGTGAGGCCTCAGTTCCTCAGGAAATGTTATCCAGTGGCCTCTCTCAATTCCTTGTCACATGTAGGGCATCTCCCAACATGGCCGTTGACTTCGTTATCAAGTGGACAAAACAGTCTGCCAGCAAGAGAGAGGGTGCAGACGAGACTGTTCCTGGAAGTGACCTTCCATTCCATCAGTGTGCTGTATTCTGTCTGTTAGAAGCCCATCACCAAGTCCAGCCATCCTCAGTGGGAGGGAATTGCATAAGGCCATGAATTCCGGGAGGCAAGGCTCATTGAGGGTCAGTTTGAAAGCTGCCGACCACAGTACGGACAGTCCAAATGACCATGGGGGGCTTTGGTTTTTGAAGTTTAATTTGATTCTACTGCAGAGCCATAAGGAGCTCTGGTAGTGTAGTGGTTATGAATCGGGCTGCTAATCTCACAGTCAACAGTTTGAAACTACCAGGTGTTCTGCAGGAGAAAGATGAGGCTTTCTGCTCCCGTAAAGATTTACAGTTGGGGAACCCCATACAGGGTTACTATGAGTCGGAACCGACTCCACAGCACATAACAACAACAACAACTGCCGAGCTATTGCATTTGGTAGTGCAGGGTCGTACTGTGTTTCTAGGGTTGTACTGACTCATGCATTGATTGACCCTTGTGCACTAGCCGTCGGGCAGCTGAGAGGGACCACGGCATGACAGGGAAGTAAGGAAGGGCTTTCAGCAGAATAGAGAAAACAACGCGTGCAAAGTAAGGAGCCTGAGGAAGAAGGTCTGCGTGAGTCAGAGCTGTTGGTGTGAATGCCATCAAGTTACTTCTAACTCATAGGGACTCTGGTGAGTTCGAACTGCCCACCCATGGTTAGCAGTTCAGTACTTATCCTACAGCACCATCCCGGGACCCCCACATAAATCACAGGAGGGGTTACTAATCCAAATAGAACTGAATAGTAATCTGGCACTGCTGTGTGAATGGTTTGGAGGGACACGGACTAACAAAGGTGACAGTAAGTAACTGTTGTAATAAACCCAAACCAAACCTGTTGCTGTCAGCCATCTCTGACTTAGTGACCCCCTAAGACAAAGTAGAACTGCCCCGGAGGATTACGAAGGATCTAACCCTTTATGGAAGCAGTCTGCCCCAGCTTTCTCCTGTGGAGCGGAGCGATGGTGGGGAATGGGGAGGACATTGACAGAGACAAATCAGAGCTACTTTGAAGCTGGAATGACCCCAAGTTAGCAATTCAGTGGATGAGAGTTAAGGAGGGGTCAGAGGTAACCTAGAAACTTCTGTCTGGTAACTTGGAGAAGTGTGCTACTATGAACAGAGATGGGGAAGAAGACTTTTGTGATGAATTAATTGTGTTTAACTAAAAATTTCGGCCACTTGGTTCTCAATAAAAATATCTGTACCTGTTTTCAGAATTACACCTGTCCTCTACACACCCAGAGATTTTTCATTACGAATGCAGGGGTGAGGCTGTGATCTCTTTACTGTTCCCTAGTTGATTTGGATGCAGAGTTAGGGGTTAGAACCACAGACCTTACTGACAGTTTATGAGGGCATATTTATTTCATTAAAATTATGGATTATAATTCTGAGTTCCAGTGTGGCACTGTAGGATAAGCACTGGACTGCTAACCGCAAGGTCGGCTAACAGTTCACATCTACCAGTCGCTCCTTGGAGCCCCTGTACAGAGTTACTATGAGTTGGAACCTACTCAACAGTGCTTAACAACACCAGTTTACTAACCTGAGGGACTCTGCTGGCGCTGTGATCTAATCACAGGTCAGCAGTGTCACCTGTCACATAAACCCCCCCAGCCTGCTCCTCTGGAGAAAGATTCATAGCCTCAGAAACCCTACTCAGAGTTGCTTATGAGTCAGAACCAACTGGACCACATGCAACAGCAGCAGCGACAACATTATCATTGCGACGGAAGCGCTGTTAAAAGCTATAAAGCAGCCAACGTGACACATACTCTTTTAAGCTGGCTTCTCTAGAGAGACAAAGGCAGTGAAGCGTGTGTGTGTGTGTGTGTGTGTGTGTGTGTGTGTGTGTGTGTGTGTATAATACAGAGACTGACTCACTTCCAGGAAATGACAAGTCCCAGATCTGAAAGCCAGGCAATAACTGGAGGCTTCTCTGGCTGGCTCACAGGGTTACGGGAGCTGGCACATGGAAAACTGCAGGTCAAGGTGAGCTGAAGGCTTCTCTAAGAACCCCAGGGCTAGAGGGGATATATATATAAAAAACATTCATATATACTGGATTCAGGCCACACCCCCTCAGGGAACTCCCCTTCCAACTGACTGGGTGCTCAACCACTGAGAATCATGGTCTTATCCCATATACCCTATTGGAACTCAGTCCAGTCAGGAAAAGAGGTTTATAAACTAAGAGCTTATACACAACACAGTGAGTGATTTAAAAAAAAAAGGCATGAAACTTTTGATTGTGCCGGGGTACCGTAGATTGAGCTGTGTACGTAGGAATTTACTGCAATGCAATGATGCGGTGGTAGAGAGCATTCCAGACAAAGGGAACAAACAGCGACCCAGGAGCAGTGTCAACAGTTGGATCTTGGTTCCTAGTTGGCAAACAAGCCTCAGGTTGTCAACATTTGAAACATTTGAGGGACAGAAACAAATGTTCCTTTTGTATTGGTTTCACTGGTTGCCATTGTTTCTTTTTCTGTAGTATGTTGGACTATAATACAGTAGCCATTGACTGTAAACCAGCTGCAACTGCCTTACTCCCCTCTCCCCCAGGGTGGTGTGGAGGGGACCCTAGTTAAAGAAGAAGATGGCCAGTAGCTAACCCTACTCCCGGAACGCTAAACCAGCTCCATGGATGGCGACCCCACTGAGTGTACAAAGTAGGACTGACTGTGTTCCACAGGCTTTTCAAGGCTATGATCTTTTGGAAGCAAGGAAGGCCTTTCTTTTTTTTTTTTTAATGTTTTATTGTGAATTGTGTGATAGTCTACATGGGAGAACGTTAGCTTTACATTCATTCCATCATCTATCATTTCATTGGCATAGTAACCATCCCATCCATGCATCCTCAACCAAAGGGTGTACCCTGTAAACCTGCACCACCACCACCACCATAGTCCTCAGCCCCTTTCCATCTCCTAATCCCGAGTCCCCAGCCACACCATCTCTTGACGTCGTCTTCTCTGCCTCCATCTCAGGCCTCACCGCCTCTCTGGGTAGGATCCCGCTCTCCACTTTTCTCCATCAATGGTCCCAGGGTCCTCCGCTCCTAGACTGAAAAGTTAATCACTCCCCTCCTTGCTACAAAATGTCCACCTTTAGATTTCCAACCCTCGCAATCCTTCCTGATAACAATTATTCACTATTGTATCACAAGAGACCCATCTGTATTTCGTTTCATCAGCCCTTCCTGGACAGGCTGGACACCACTCACTGGAGACTCTACCTTCCTCCACGCCCTCTGGTTCTAGGTTCCCTCTTGAAAGCTTGTAAGCCAGTCACTTCTTACCTTTGTATCCCTCCCCCCATTTTGGGTAGCCAATGTCCAAGTTGCCCATCCCTGTCTACCCTTTGTGTGGAGTGGGTTGGAATAGTTCTTGCAGCACGGATTTGTTTCCTCTTTTGAGCTACTACATTTATAGGTGTAGGTCATGTGTATCGAATTGTATCTGATGACGCTTTTTTCCTCTTCTTTTTTCTTCTGGTTAAGCTCTGTTTATCCAGTCATTGAAGTCAGGTCAAGTGGGTATCATCTGCAAGTGTGGGTGTTCTTGCATCTGTCTGGCCTCTTTTTATCCGCTGGCCACCCCGCTCTCCACTCTAGACCTCTGTGACTGTGTCATTGACTCTGAGCACCAGGCCTTTCTTTGGAGGCACCCTGCCTGGGTTTGAATTTCAACCTTTCCATCAGTAGTCATGTGCACCACCCCTACCCTATTATCCTATTATAAGGCTTTCCTTCTTCCACGTGCCTGCTCTTTTCAACAGTAGGAAGTCCCTGATTGACTTATGAAGAGAACCCCAGTGTCCTTCCTGCCTGGGGCCTTCTACCACTGGATTTTGTGAATGAATGACTGTGCTTATTTTCGGAACCCTGTGATTGACTTTGCTTCTGTTCTGCTTTGCGACCTGCCCTGTGTGTTCCTCATAAAATCTAAAATAACAGGAACGATGTGGCTAGTGTGGTATTTTGTGCAAAATCTCTTCCTCTTTCAAATGAGTATAAGCAGTTGTAAAAATTTCTTAAGCCAGTGTTGGCTTTGTAAATTTGAAGCAGCAGTGAGTTTAGGGATGAAGAAAGCTAGAAAAGTTGATATGAAACTGTCTTGTTCCATGTAAATGTCATCAGAATAATCAAATTCGGTAACAGATTTGGTGGCAATTTTTGTTCAAAGCTGTCACTCCTTTTTTTTTATAGTGAAGAATGAAAATCTGGAGGAAAAAGAATACTCTGGAATTATCATTGTAAGGATTTTAGTTCATGAGTGGCCTATGACATCTGCTTCCAGTTTGCAACTAATTGTCATTCAAGAAGAGGTGGTAGAGATTGATGGCAGACAAGTAAGACAGTATGCTTACTCGTTGGATATTACACTGTACAGAGTTGAATTTGTGTTAGGTATTCTGCATGTGTTAAATGATTGTTTCTGAGTTAATAAAGAAGGTACCTTAATACCTGTATACAATCATTTAGAGTTTTTGTTTACTTGTTTTAGCATCTTGAAATGTCTTAATTTTTTAAACATTGATTATATTCATGCATGTTTAAGTCACTTTAAAATGTTATGAACATCATTAAACTAAGTAAGTAAGTGTTGAGACGAGTCCATAGCTCTGCTCCCCAGTCCTCTGGCTAAGTTTTCTAAATGAAAGGAACCCTAAAGTCAGCTTGCTTTGTTGGTGAATGCTTTTGGACCAATTCAGACTCCAAGCGACCCTACAGGGCAGATGCCCCCTACGGTTTCTGAGGTGGTAATCCTTAAGAAAATAGATGACTACAGCTTTCTTCCATGGAACAGCTGATGGGTTCATACCACCAGCAGTCATACACAGCACCAGCCAGCCTCCAAGCTTTTACTGTTGTTTTTGGGACATGCCATTGAGTCAGTTCAGACGCATAGCAATCTGTATAGGGTTTCCTGAGGAGTGGCTGGTAGGTTTGAACTGCCGACCTTGCAGTTAGTAGTCCAGTGCTTATCCTATAGCACCACACCAGTACTCTAGCCTTATACTATTGTTGTCAAGTGCTGTCTAGTTGTCTTCTATATAGGGTTTCCAAGGAGCAGCTAGTGGATTTGAACCGCTGACCTTGCAGTTTAAACTGAATTTTCGGTCCAATGCTTATCCTGCAGCGCGCCACACCAGGACTCCAAGCTTTTACTAGTGAGCACTAAAGCAGATAGGGATTTGATTAAAGTTACAAATTAAATGGTGGGGGGTGGGAAATCGAGAGCAGTGATTTGGTTAGAACCAGTTGTTGAGTTACAGAAATCAGGCAGGAAAATGCTGTTTTAGAGTCCTGTGGAGCCGAGTCCGTATTTAAAATAAAGGGTCATTGTTTATTGTTTCTTTCATAGGCTCAACAAAAGAATATTACTGAAATCGATATTTTAGTTAAGAACCAGGGACTAATGCTCAGACATTCAAACTACACGCTCCCTTTGGAAGAAAGCATGCTGTACTCCATTTCCCGAGACAATGACGTCGTATTTACCCTTCCCAATCTCTCCAGAAAAGGTACAGACTGGTATTATGAATGTTAAGGGGATGATTTCTTGGGTTGAATTTTATGACACTTTTAACAATTTCTATCTGTTTTTAATCATAACTGGTATAACATGTGGACTCCTGGTATGACACTGTCGGACCAACACTGGACTAGACTGATTATCCAAGTCAGTTCCTATTCATAGTGACTGGTGAGTTTGAACCACTGACCTTGTGTTTCAAACCGACCTGTGGTCCAGTGCTTATCCTACAGTGCCACACCAGGACTCCATTGTAACAAAATCCTAACTGCTGTAGCTCCCGTAGACATTAGTCTGTTTCTGGACTGTCTTCTGCTCTGGCGATTTGTCTATTCCTGTGGCTGTAATATAATTTTAATTACTGTCTTTATAAAACCTTTGATAGCTGATTGGATCCAATCTAAAGACCTTCTTTCGTTTCAGTTAATTCTGTAACAAAGAGAGAAACTCTGTCTAAGGCTGCAATTCATTGATGAGTTTTGGGTAGAAAGTTGTGTGGGCCCAGTCTGTTTGCCCACCTGTGTAAATCCAATGTCTGCTTGGAGAGCTACAGCTACCCTACCCTTCCTTTCCTCCAGCACCAAGTAGTGCACCTCCTCGTAGACCTTTTTTCATTCCCTCAGTCAGTTTCCCTAAAGTCAACTGTGGACCCAGGGAGTTTGTCCAACTATTATAAACTATGAAATGCCCTCCTGACTTTTTCAGTGACTAGATCATTTGACTTTTTCCTGCCATGGTAAACTGTATATTTGTACTGTCCTAATTGCAGTCCTCTTAGGGACTAGAGGGGAGCCAGCAGCATGTCCAAGCACAGTAGTAACGGTGCTCTTCCTCCTCAGTGGACAGTGGTGGCTCACTGCAGACCACCAGTCAGTATCTCATCAGGAATGTGGAAACCACCATAGATGAAGATGCTTTACCTGGTAAACTACCTGAAACCCCTCTCAGAGCAGAACCCCCATCTTCATATAAGGTAAGTTAGATACTGAGTGTTACCTTTAGAGTACCAGCAGTTATGGTTAAAACAATCAAACAGAAACAAACTAAGATTTAAGATCGGGTGGAAACCATGGAGAGTGTTTTAAATAATGGCCTTATCATTGTTTCATCTTGATGTTGTTAGCTATTCCTGTATTTTCCTGATTTCATTGAATGCTAAAGCAGGTCATTATCAAGGCATTGGATTTCATTTTGCTTGGAAACTTTCATTTCTTTCTCATACCCCATTTCTTGTTTTATTCTGTAACTTCTGTCTTCTATACCTGTGGTACGCTCAGGATCTGGTACAGTGATTAAGCACCGTAGTTACTAGTATATTCTCGAGTCAGCCTGTGTCTGGGTTTAAATCCTGGTTCAGTTGTGTGAGCTTGGATGGGTTCTTAGCCTCTCTAACCTCAGTTTCTTCATCTGTAAAATGGGACAGTCACTGTATAGGTTGTTCCTGTAAATGCTCATTATAAGAGCCAAGTAAGATGAGTAAGTACTACAGGCCGCCACTCTTTATCCCGGGCCTCCTAGGTCCTGGGTTCTCCGCAGCCAGCAGAGCCTGCCAGAGGTTTTCAGAGCCTCCTCCACCCAGCATGACCCGCCGGGTGAGCGGGCAGTGGGCAAGCTGGCCCTGGCCGCCAAGCACCACAGGCTGATCTGGCTGCCTGCTCCCAGGAGCCGTGATATTGGGCAACTCCGCACTAGAGCCAGCAGCCCACGGCACTGCTAACCCTGAAGTAAACGACCCTCCAAGTGCCAGGAGAACATCATTCCCGACAAAGTAATGGCTGCCCCGCAGCCCCAGACTCAGGACTGGCTTACAGCTCCGTGGAGTGGGCCCAAGACACAGTGGGTTGCACCTCGAAAAGATACTCCTGTAAATGAGGAGCAGGCCACTGTTCCTCCCTGGAAGGCAAACAGTAAGCAGCCTGCATTCACCATTCATGTGGATGAAGCAGAAGAAAAGCCCCAAAAGAGACCAGTAGAATCTTAAAAAAAAAAACCAATGTGTGAAAGTGTCCTGGCTTTTAATTCAGCTGTTGCTTTACCAGCACCAAGAAAACCATTATCGAAAGAAAGGGTGGTAGTTAGAATCACCACATACGATGGCCATGTCAGGTGTAGCAGAAGATGAAGAACCAGTGAGTGTTAATGAAATCCCAGCCTTCCATGAAGTCATCCAGAAAGACCTCAGGGAATTGAAGCTTAAATGAGAGCCTGAAGTGGGTTACAGAGTCCTGGGGTGGCGCTGTGGGCTAATGCGCCAGACTGCAAAGCCCTTTGAACTACAAGGTCGGTGGTTCAACCTCGCCAGCTGTTCCTCGGAAACCCTATACAGGGTCACTATGGGTCGGAATCGATTCAACCTCACTTAACAACAACAAAGTGGGTTACATGAGAAAACCAGCAGACATCACTAACAGTGTGAGAGCTACCCGTGCGGACTGGTTAGTTGAAGTCGGAGAAGACTAGAAACTACAGAATGAGCCCCTGGCCTTGGCTGTGAGCTGCGGTGATAAGTTCATTTCCTCAGAGTCTGTGTCAAGAAGGAAACTGCAGCTTGTGGGCATTGTTGCTGTGCTGTTAGCCTCAAGGTTTGAAGAAACACGTCCTCCAGAAGTGGTAGCATTGGCGTCCGTTACAGATGTTACCTGTACTGAGACACAGGTTCTGAGAGTGGAGCACCTGGTGTTGAAAGTCCTTGCTTTTGACTTAGCAGCACCAATAGTCAGTGAGTTTCTTACCCAATACGCTTTGCATCAGCAGCCTGTAAACTGCTAAATGGAAAGGTTAGCAATGTTTTGGGGACAGTTAAGTGTGATTATGCTGACCCGTACCTAAAGTATTGGCCATCAGTTCCTGCTTGGGCAGCCTTTCACATGGTCCCCTGTACAGCTGCAGGACACAGCTGGCCTGACTCATAGTCCCATGCCTGGGAAGATTTACACCTTGTCTCATGGGTCTCATGGCCCAGATGTGCCTCAGAGCACCAAACCTGCACAGTAGTCAGTCAGGGAGACACACACAGACTCCGCATCACGGTCGTTCTCTCCTTGGCCCACCCACCCAACATAGCACACTTGTGAAAGTGAAGAGACTGCTTTCGTTTTCTGAGATGTAGCTCACTCAGAGTACATGAAGTTCAAGTTTCATCTTTGGCTTTAATTTTATAATCTGAAAAAGAAATTGTGGTCAATAACACATTATATGTATTACATTTTAAAAATGGTTTTATTTTGTAGATATTTTGTACATATAACTATTTTAGATACTTGGCTAATTTTAAGTGGCATTATTAAACAGAAAATTAATTATGCTGTCAGGATAATGATAATAAAGTGATTTGGGAAAGAAAAAGGTTGATTACTACATATAGATATACTGTAGCACCTACGAAGTATTTATAACCACCACTCATCTGTCAGTTTGTCGTACTGTGGTGGCTTGTGAGTTGCTGTGATTCTGAAAGCTCTGCCATGGGTATTTGAAATACCAGCAGGGTCACCCATGGTGGACAGGTTTCACATGAGCTTCCAGATGAGGACAGACTAGGAAGAAGGAGAGACGAACTACTTCTCTGACTATTTAGTCACTGAAAACCTTATGAATAGCAGAGAAACACTGTCAGATATAGTGCTGGGAAATGAGCCCCTCAGGTTGGAAGGCACTCAAAATGCAACTTGGGAAGAGCTGCCTCCTCAAAGTAGAGTTGACCGTGATGACACGAATGGAGTAAAGCCTGTGGGAGTAAAGCCCACGGGACCTTCATTTGCTGATGGGGCACAACTCAAAATGAAGAGAAACAGCTGTAAACATCCACTAATAATCATGGAAAGTGCAAAGTATAAATCTAGGAAAATTAGAAATTGTCAAAAATGAAATGGAACGCATAAACGTAGATATCTTAGGCATTAATTAGTGAGTTGAAATGGACTGGTATTGGCCATTTTGAATCTAACAACCACATGGTTTACTATGCTGGGAATGACACAAATTGAAGAAGAATAGTGTTGCATTCCTCTTCAAAAAGAACAAATCAAGATGTGTCATGAGGTACAATGCTGTCTGTGATAGGATAATATCCGTGCACCTGTGTTGTTGGTGTTGTTCGGTGCCGTCAAGTCAATTTTGACCCATAGCAACCCTGTATAGGGTTTCCAAGGGGCAGCTGGTGAGCTTGAACCGCTGACCTTGCAGTTCAAATGGCTTTGCAGTCTGGCACGTTAACCCACAGTGCCACACCAGGACTCCATGTCCCTATAGGGAACACCAATTAATACCACTATTATTCAAATTTATATACCAATAGAAGAATTCCTTGAGACAAAATAGAAGAATTCCACCAGCTTCTTCAATCGGAAATTGGTCAAACATGCAATCAAGATATATTGATAATCACTGGCGATTGGAATGCAAAGGTTGGAAACAGAACAGATCAGTAGTTGGAAAATACGACCTTGGTGGCAGAAATTATGCTGAAGATTGCATGATAGAATTCTGCAAAACAATTATTTATTTCAAATACCTTCTTTAGACAGCATAAGAGACAATTATACACATGGACCTCACCTGGTGGAATACACAGGTATCAAATTGACTACATTTGTGGAAAGAGAAGATGGAAAAGCTCCATATCATCAGTGAAAACAAGGCCAGGGGCAGACTGTGGAACAGACCATCAACTGATCATATGCAAATTCAGACTGAAGCTAAAGAAAATGAAAACAAGTCCATGAGAGCCAAAACATGACC
>NW_006408700.1:5984270-6016705 GCF_000296735.1 Chrysochloris asiatica
TCAAGGATAGAAGTGTGGACTCCTCAGTGTCCTCATCCCTCAAGGATAGAAGTGTGGACTCCTCAGTGTCTGTTCTCATCCCTCAAGGATAGAAGCTTGTCTTGTGCTCAGTGAACTTCCTGTCTGTTCTAACATGCTAGCATTCTAAACATGCTAACATGTTTGCCTTTCTCTTCCTTCTCCTGTCCCCCAACCATTGGAAGCAGATAAGTGACTCTGGTCCATTTTAAGGTTCTGGTAGAACGCTGGAGGATAACCACTGGTCTGCTAACCTCAAGGTCAGCGGTTCAAACCCAACAGCTGCTCCTCAGAAACCTTATACAGGGTCACTATGAGTCAGAACTGACTAGCAGCAGCTAACAACCCCACCTCCCAACTAACCTCTTGTCAATTAGCAGCTATTTTTATTTGACAACAGTAGAAATCATTGTATAGGATATTAACGTTTCCTTGCCTCCATGGTTTTAGGATGTAATTTTAAAGATGTAACTTTATTGAGGGACATTAAAAATTTAACCACCCCCATCTTAAATGAAGTTAGATGCATTTTGACAAATGAACACATCTACCCATAGAGCCATCAAACAATCAAGATAGAGCTTAGGCTCCCTCCCCTCCCGAACCAGGTGAAAATCTTTAGCACTCAGATAAAATTAATTTATCTAATCAAAATTCCTTTTTCCAGGTGATGTGTCAGTGGATGGAAAAGTTTAGGAAAGATCTGTGTTGGTTCTGGAGCAGGGTTTTCCCAATAATTTTTATGTTTTTGAATGTCTTCGTGGTTGGAATTATCGGAGCAGCTGTGGTAATAACCATCTTAAAGATACTTTTCCCAGTTTGTGAACACAAGTAAGTATATCATACTTTTGAAACAACATCAAAAAGTAAGTTACATTTACCGTATTGAGTAGAAACTGTAAATGTTAAGGAAGGGTAAGACAAGTGGGAGGGAAATGAAGGCCTACTTTTTTCTAGCCCATCTTCCAGCAAAATTAAGACATTTATCAAATACTTATAAGAGTCAAGATAACGCTTAGGAGTTTTACTATGAATAAAACAAACTGTTCAGTCTAGTAGAAGGAGATAAGTATATGAGTATCTTTAATGAATATGCAATGTGAATAAGAAACACAAACAAAACAGGAGGACTTCACTATATATGTTCAACACCAAAGCATCTATTTAAAAAAATGACTTTAATTTCAAAAGCATGCAGTGTTTATAATAGAAACCAGAAAACGGGGGGACCCCAGTGGGGTGTGACTAAGGAGCAGTGCACAGGGTTAGAGGGAGTCTCTGCAGTTGGAAAGGACAACAAGCCGTACCTACTGCTATGGAAAGTCTGAAATGGATTTGGTGGGAAGAGAAAGGAACACAGCAGTAAAGTCCCATGTGAGTAAAACAAGATACTTTTATCACTTTCCCTCCTCCGTAGAGTTAATTATTTTTTCAGCTAGAAGAAATTATTCATTTTATAATAAAATTTAAAATGATTTTTGTTGTTTTCACAAGTGATCAGCCATTTTCTTATTGTCTTAATAGAAGCAAATTTCAGTTGAGATTGAAAAGACTGCAGGATTTACCAAAAAAAAACGGAGCTACTGTGAACATTTGCTTTGCCACTTGCTTGTTGTGTGAGATCTTTGAAACCCCTTCTCCCTGTGTAACAGTGAGCGAACGCCTGCCTTGAAGGCTATTAAAAATCAGTCATAATACAAGCGGGAAAACCGGAAGATGGAAGAAATATTAGTACTCCCCCACGCTCTAGATTGGGTTTCTCCCAAAGAACTGACTGACATACCCATTCCTTTCTGATAATGACAATTCTAAAACTTAGCATTTTCTTTTCCCTCTTTGGTTTCCAGGAGGCTTTGTTTTGTTAAGTGGTGTTGAGGGTTAAGTCCTGTATAGGCTTTCTGAGGAGCAGCTGGTGGATTTGAACTGCAGATCTTGTGGTTAGTGGTCCAGTGCTTATTCTACAGCTCCTTCCCAGGACTCCATACTGAGGATACCATGTAGAAAAGATTGAATCAATTCAGAAATGTGGAGAGTAATTAAGTGAAAGTTTCCCTTCACTTCCCTGTTCTTCAACTCTCATTCATCGCCAGCTGCTGGCTGTGCATCTTGTATCCAGATTCTCTGTATTGATGTTTATTGTTTTATATATGTTTATTGTTGTTGTTAAGTGCCATCGAGTCTGTTCCAACCCTTAGCGTCCCTGTATAGGGTTTCTGAGGAGCAGCTGGTGAGTTTGAACCGCCGACCTTGCAGTTCAAACAGCTTTGCAGTCTGGCGCATTAACCTTCAACACCACACCAGGACTCTGATATGTTTATTAGATAATTATAACCGTTTACCAGCATAGATTCTTTAATTCTACAAATTTCATCTTTTGTTAAGACAGTGGTTCTCAAACTTTCTTGTTCCTAGCACCCATAGTATGCCAGTGGTTTTTCTTGGTTCTCCCAGGCCAAAAGAACATAATTTTTGTTCTTAAATGACTTGCCAGTGGCATGTAGGAGTCCTGGTATTGTATCACGCTGTAGCAAAAGCACTGGACTTCAAGGCCAGTGGTTGAGACTCACCAGGAAACTCTAGACAGGGTCACTCAGTAGGAACCGACTTAGCTGAAAGGACTGTAGTGTAACCAGATGTTGAAACCATGGAATGTATGCAGTCTCACAGAAATTTCAGCTGTGTGGATGCCTCTGAGTTTGCTGTGCTGCTCTAGGGCCTCAGTGCAGTCTGGGGACCAGGAACTTAAGATAGTTTTCTATCGATACAGAGACTCATTTACTCACGGCTGCATGGTGTCCTGCAGTCCGGAAATACCATAATATAACCATTCCTTTATTGGAAGTTTATGAAGTCATGGTATGGCACTGTGGGTTAGTACACTGGACTTCAAGGTCGGTTTGAACCGCAAAGTCGGCGGTTTGAGCTCACCAGTCACTTCTCAGAAACCCTATGCAGTGCTGCAACTGACTCGATGGCACTTAACAACAGTGTTGGACGTTTAAGTAATTTCCAACTTCACATTATTTCTAATAATGCTTTAGTATACTTTCTTGTGCCTATATTTCTTTGCAAGGAGCTCTGGTAGCGTAGTGGTTACGAATCAGGCTACAAACCACAAGGCCAGCAGTTCGAAACTACCAGCTGCTCCGTGGGAGAAAGATGAGGTGTTCTGCTCCTGTGAAGATTAACAGCCTCGGAAACACTGTGCAGGGTCACTATGATTCGGAACCGACTCCACGGCACAACACCACCACCACCAACAACATTTCTTTGCACATATGTAGATTCTCAAAAGTGAAATTACTAGGTAAATGTATTTAACAACAACTCCACCTGAAAATAATTTTGACTTTGCCACTACAGACCAAAAAAAAAAACACAACCTCCCATTTTGTGTATTCTAATTAATGTGGTCTAGCATCTTCATGATAACTGGCTGTTTAAATTTCTTCTGTGACTTGCCTATTTATAATAGTCTTTGCCCATTTTACAATTGGGTTGTCTTTTGCAATCATTAATACATGGGAGCTCCTTTCTGGGAAGAAGAGTCCAGGTGGCACATTGGGTTAGACATTGGGTTGCTAACCAAAAGGTTGGCAGTTCAAACCCACCAGCCACTCCATGGGAAGAAGAGAAACTGTCTGCTCCTGTAAAGATTTAGTCTGGGAAACCTACACAGGATTGCTGTGAATCGGAATTAGCTCTGTTGCAGTGGGTTTTTTGGGCTTTACCATCTGTAGGATGATGTCTCATGTTGAAGTTTTCCATTTGATGTCAAAGTGTAATTCATTCTTTTATGTCTACTAGGGTTTTCATTTTGCAAAAGTGGACTTTTCCCCCCCTTAAAATTAGTGTTTTCTTAGAAATTACTTTTTACCATCACTTTTCTGTGTAGTTTAAGCTAGGGTTCTGATTCTGTTTTCCAAATGGAGAGGCCATTGTCGCATCAGTAATTTGTCCCATCTTAGAGTTTGACCTTATTATAAACTCAATTCCCATAGACATTAGTCTGGCTTTTGTTCTGGTGATCTGTCTACTCATGTGGCAGTAACACAGTTTCATTCCTCTAAATGTTTATAAAACTTTTGATATTAGCAGGTAGTTCAGTCACAGAAAGGCCAAGGTTGCAATCCAGCGGTGAGTTTTGTTTAGAAATCTGTGCGGTTTTTTGCCCGTCATGTGGAGAGCTACTTAGCCTGTCCCTCCCTTCCCTCCAGTACCAAGTAGTGCACCTCCTCTTGTACCTTTATATTCCCTCAGTCAGTTTGGTTAAAGTGAACTTTGGACTCAGAGTGTTTGTACAAATACTATAAATTATTACATTTACTGAACCTAGCTATATATTAAATTGTAACCTTGAAGTAGCCCTATCTTACTACGAAACTATAGGCAGAGGAAATGTTTGATTTTGATAGTAACTAATCATCTTGTATTTCAGAGGAGTTCTTCAGTTGGATAAAATCAGTGTTATACCGGTGGCAGCTGTCAGCTTATATCCAGATGGTCCTGAGAAAACAGCAGCAAATCTAGAAGATAAAACGTGTATTTAAAACACCTTCTCAGATCATGGACTCTGGATTAAGTCTACTGCCTCCAAATTTGCAACTTGAATATAACTTTCTTTAAATCATTAGAACCAGCTTACATTAGACAAAGTGCTAAACTCCTAAGACTGCCTGAAAAATTGACCATTCAAGTGGCCAGCCCATCCTATTTTGAAACACAGCTGGCTCAGATGATGGAGTTATGAGGACAAGAAACGTGAAGAGAAGACCTCTGTAAAGACTTTGGAATTACCAAAAAGAAAAAAAAAAAAAGACAAAACACCATGTGCCAATAACTTTTCAAGGTGCCTTTGTTAAGGAAATTATATCCACTTGATTACTATAATATATAAAACTTAAAGAAAAGCACTTTATGAAATTCTAATTTAAACTTTCAAGAAGTTAACACTTATTTTTTTATCCAGTATAACGTGCCTTTGTGTTAAGTTTGTGACTCAGTATAAAATCTCTGACGTGTACTTTAATTTGATGTATACTACCTACCTTGACTACACCGGGATTTGAAAGAGTGACATGTTCTTATTGTAAACTTTGTGAGGAAAAAGTAACACTTTTTGTTGTTAAAATTACATAAGAACTTTGCCCCCGTGAGAATTACCTGACTACGTTAGGCCCTCCTTTCACTGACAGTAGCTCAAACAAGGTTCAGGACAGTTCATGAGCCCATCTACAGTTTATTATGGCATTACAGTGGGCCTTGGGGCTTGTGGTTGTAAGCAGTGTGCTGTTTACCCCCACAGCAGTGATTTTCTTACTTTTTAAATCACCCACGTTACATATATTTGACAATGTGACCCTGTGTGTCTTTATTCCATGATAAATGGATACTTGCTATTGTTTCATTAAAAACTTTTTTTGTTCACAACCCACCATTGAAAGCATTGTGCAAGAATGCAATGATTTTTTTTTTTAAGCTGCATTTAGCTTAAATTATGTATCTATGGGTGTATATGAGGGATATTTCATTTTGCCAAATGGTTGTTAATTTGTAGTGATAACAGTCCTCTGAAATGTGAGCACTAACTTCCTATTTTAGGATAAATGTTGCCAAGTGCTTCTGCATCGGTTCTGACTCCTAGACCCTGTATAGAATTTCCAAGGGGCGGCTGGTGTTGCAATCACCAACCTTGTTAGCTCAGTGCTTATTCTACAGCACTACACCAAAACTAAAGAAGGGCTCTGGTAGCATAGTGGTTATGAGCCGGGCTGCCAGCCTCAAGGTCAGCAGTTCGAAACTACCAGTTGTTCCATGGGAGAAAGATGAGGTTTTCTGCTCCCATAAATGTACAGCCTCAGAAACCCTATACAGTGTCACTATGAGTCAAAACTGTCTCCATGGCATACCACCATGGCACACCACCATCACCAACTGGCTGTTTAATCCTAAAGTCACCCAGCTAGCAATATTTTATTTATGTTCTTCCTCATTCCCTAAGTTTCTAAAAACACTCCAGGTGATGGTGGGGTCTTATTTCATGCTTTAAGTGTAAACTTAGAGAGTCTGTAGAGAACATTTTAGGCAGCTATCTGGCCAACTGGAGAGAGTTGGCTCAACAGGCCACACACCTGGTTCCTATCCTGACTTCTCACTTTTCAGTGAGTTTGGGGACCACAGCAAGGCACCCAATTAAACCTCCTTGAAGCTCTGTTCTCTTTTAGGGCTGGAATTATAATTTTTTATAAGGAATTATAAGTGAAAACCTTACCTAAAACTTTATACTATTAACTATTATTTTAATTATGCTTAGCATCCCATAGTAAGAGCTTCCCGGTGAAGCTGGCTTTATTAGAGTGCAATGAACAGGCACAGCCTTAGGGATATCTACTTGTCTAAGTGTAGCTACTTCCGCAGTCAGAGTAAAATCCTATCCACTTGTACACATTTTCCTCTTTAAATACACAGTAGAATGAAGGATTTGCCAGCACTCCGAGGACAAGAAGGGAAACTGCTAGTGACACCAGGTAGGATGGAAGGGACACTGGGCCTAGATTAAGCTTCCATCAGCCACTTCTGTAGAATCTGTAGGAATTTTCCGTTACATCCACTGGTACCCAAGGAGTGGAGACAGTGGAAGAGAAGATGCTATACTTAGACATGCCCATAAAGACAATTTTCCAAGCTAAAGTAATAGCATTTTTGTTAACATTAGTGGTTTGAGAAATAGAAATAAGGTAAGTGCTCAAATAAAACAAATTTAGCTTTCTAGCCAGCGTCGAGTGATGGGTATCTCCCGGGACAATTGGCACAAGCGCTGCAAGCCCGGGAGCAAGAGAAAGCCCTACCACAAGAAGCAGAAGTATGAGCTGGGACGCCCGGCTGCCAACACTAAGATCGGCCCCCGCCGCATACACACAGTACGTGTTAGAGGAGGCAACAAGTAGTACCGGGCCCTGAGGCTGGATGTGGGGAACTTCTCCTGGGGTTCTGAGTGTTGTACCCGGAAAACAAGGATCACTGATGTTGTCTACAATGCGTCCAATAATGAGCTGGTCCGCACCAAGACCCTAGTGAAGAACTGCAATGTGCTCGTTGACAGCACACCGTACCGGCAGTGGTACGAGTCCCACTATGCACTGCCTCTGGGCTGCAAGAAGGGAGCCAAACTGACTCCTGAAGAGGAAGAGATATTAAACAAAAAGCCATCAAACAAAATTTCAGAAAAAATACGATGAAAGGAAAAAGAATGCAAAACTCAGCAGTCTTTTGGAGGACGCAGTTCCAGCAGGGCGAGCTTCTTGCATGGATCGCTTCAAGACCAGGCCAGTGTAGCCGAGCGGATGGCTGTGTTCTAGAGGGCAAGGAGCTGGAGTTCTGCCTGAGGAAAATCAAGGCCAGGAAAGGCAAATAAAACCTCCTCCCTCACATCCAGGGACATGTATTAAAGGTGTTTATTATAAAATAAAATAAAAAAATAAAACAAATTTACTTGTAGCTTAAAAAAATTACCTTTATTCAAAACCATAAGGTTTTTAAAAAAATCTTATCATTATGAAAGTTTAAAAAAATATAGCACTCAGTGTAATGAAATACTACATTTAATTATCATTCAAACATGTCAGGCAAGTTTCTCACAGTTTACATGTGAGAATTTAGCATGATCCAAACTCAAATATCCATTTCTCATATCTTTCAATGTCGGCAGCAGATACTGATTTAGACACTTTTTTTAAAGCCATTTCAAAATCCTCCATAGTTGTTGGCATGTGCATTTCTTCTTTTGATAGATTTCGAATTTCTTCCGGAGTCAGACCTTCAATACGCCTTCTCATTGCCATCAAAGATGCATCCCTAGAGTTTGAAATTAAGAAGAAAAATCTTACAAAGTGATCCTTTTAGTGAATGAAAATCTGTGAAGAAAAAATTTTCCCAATGTGTGTAACGTTCTCCAGTTATGATCTTGTTACACATTCATATTTTGTGTAAAAATGAATACAAATGTGTTCCCAGATTGTTTTTTTGTTTTTTAAAGTACTATCTTCCATCATGAAATACAATGCTAATCAATTTAAAATATTTGAGCATGAAAGCCCAAGAAAAAATGAGGATACACTAAAGAACCTAGCAATTAGACTTCATTCTAAATGTTCAATTAAACAAAGCAGCAGCACCAGGGACAGAAGAGAAACTTTTAGCTAGAAAATGACGCATTTTCTAAAGAGCAAATGCCAGATGATCGAGCTACGCAGTCTCTCCCATTCCTCTCTGGACTAGTGCTTTTTAAATTAAAAATAAAAAACAAAACCCTCTTACAAATTTCATGCTTAAAAGCAGTCGCCATTTATGTGAAGGGACATTTGTTAAGTGCCATTGAGTTGGTTCCAACCATAGTGACCCTGTCTAGGGTTTCTGAGAAATGGCTGGTAGCTTGAACCGCTGACCTTGTAGTTCAACGTATCAATCCCAGCACTATGCCAGGTGCACACACATACTATTTTAGATAGGAGGAAATTAATGTGATCAGGCATCTTGCTATTAATAAGGATCTGAATTAATAGTGTATGAGAAGAAAACCTGCTCAAATCAGCTAGATTAGATGGTCTTTTTTCCTTTCTTAGAATAGCTAAACTGAAAACAAGATTATGCCAAATCAATGTATTTCTCAATTGTTATCTCCTATGTAACAATGGCAGTGTTTCATTCTGCTGTGCACAGGGCCTCTATGAGTCGGTACCAACTCGATGGCACCTAAAACAAAACAACATCAAGGAATGTACCAATATTCAGTATTCTTATCCAAGATAATAACTGATTTCCTTATTGTACACAAACTGTTCGAACATTAGCTTCTTGGACTTGTAGTTTTTAAATGGACTGCAGGCTCTTCACTGGCATAAACGATTAACCGTGTGTCTAACAAGAAACCGATTAACACTAAACTTGTGTCTCTGACTCTAGACTGTAATGTGGATCTTTTATTTTTCATCTATTTTATTTCAACACAAAAACTTCCTGATGGAGGTTCTGCTCACAAAAACCTGTTTTCATAATAATTGATACCTGCACACGTTGGTGATGTCTGCACCTGAGTAACCTTCCATGTTTTCTGCTATATTTGCAAGGTTAACATCATTGGCCAACTCCAGCTCACGTAGACTTATTCGTAGCAGCTCCTCTCTGCCTTTTGCTAATGGGAGAAACACATTAAAAACTGTAAGCCTTCAATACTCTTAAGTATTACTAGTTCTTGAGCCTACTTTGAGATGTTGTTTCCCAATTCTTAGAGCTAATCTGCTTAAAAATTCACAAGGCATTCCTCTCTCTCCCTAGTTTTCTAGAATCCCGATCCAGTCAAACTCAGTACAGTCTCCATCTATCGACTTCAACTCAAATGGCCAGAGACTATTAATATGGAAAAAGATAATATTTGTTTCTTAAAAGGAACTTCATTGATACCAAAGTTTCTAAGTAAAATGACCTGAAAGTAAACATGCATTTTCTAACAAGATTTAAATGAAGACACCTGACGGTAGAGGAATATAGATTCTTTTTTCAAGACGTCGTCTTAAAGCCTCATCGATATCCCAGGGGAAATTAGTAGCTGCCAGAACCATAACCATTTTGGAAGGGTCGTCATTTTCAGAAGCACCTCCAACACCTAAAAAGGTGAGAGAGAGAAAGGGGGGAAACAATTAAATAGATTATACCAAACAAAGCTCAGATAATTAAGGATAGTTAAGTATTTGGCACAAGTTAATACAATCTTTTAGGGTCTTTACAAGTTTATAAGCTGAAACATAGGTGAATTTGCAGTCCAGGAACAATCCGTTTTTGTGACATGCAAGGACTCAAGATCAAAACTCCAAACAGACTTAGTCAGAAGGTTAAGCTCAACGACCTATCAACTATAAATTATTTAAAGCAGATGTCTCCTTCTCCAAATAAGACCGATTTATCTTTATTTGAATTTCAAAGTTAAAAATCATTAATTTACAGGCTGTTATTCTGACAGGCTAACAATTTCAAGTCTTTCTCCAGAAACTGCGCCCAGAGTTTTAGTACTTGCCAGCCTCCTCTAGCTCATTTGGTGGTGCAAGTGCCTGTTAAAGGCCTCATTAGCACCAGAGTCGAGCTGGGCTCACAGAAGCCCGACACACTCCACAGCCTCCCACCCAGGTCAATTCAGGTCTGTACACATGCATACCATCCATCTGAACCAGCAGCTCGGCCTTCACCCTTCTGCTTGCTTCATGCTCTTCAGAAGTCCCTCTGCGACTACAAATGGAATCTATCTCATCGATAAATATGGTGGCAGGAGAATAAAATCGAGCCTAAAGGGGGAATCAGAGCAACACTAGTTTTACCTTGTTTAAGAGTTACCCTCACATTTATGTTAGAAAACAGCTGAGGAGCTGCCACATTGTCCTCCCACCTACTCACACTGGAGGTGGAGGATGGAAGAGGAACCACCAAAATACGGCCCCTGGTGCAGACCTTACGTATTCAATGACATGGCATATATTTTGTTCCACTCAATAAAATAACAACAAAGATTTGAGTGATATAAAAACAGGATTATTCTGTACACTAAAACAATGTGAATAACTGGTGGAAAATATTTATAGGCATTGGGAGATGTTCTAAAGTTCTTTAAAAAAAATTGGTGAAAGAGAACTATTAAATAAAATGATGTAGATTTCCCTTAAGGTATTTTATTTAAAATTCCATTCTATTTTACTCGTCTAATGCCACAGTATATTTCTATCCTCTTAGGGAATAAATTAGAAGAGTCAATTTATATGACCTAATTTTTGTTCATTGAGATAAAATTCACATCAGTGGTGGTTATACAACATTGTGAATGCAATTAACACAATTTGATTTAATTTTATATTAACAATGGTTAAAATGACAAACTTTCTGTACTTTATTTTTTTACCACAATAAAGTTTTAAGAAAAACTGAAATAACAAAATTTGCCATTTTCTATGTTTTTAGTATATTCATGATGTTGTGCAGCCATAACTACTATGTAATTTCAGGGCACTTTCATCTGACCAAGATAACCTACAATCCCCTCCCTCTAGCTTCTGGCAACCATTAATCTATTTTCTTTATGGTTTTTGCCTATTCTGGACATTCTGTAACAACGGAGTCACAGACACGTGGCGTTTCATGTCTCCTTTGACTTAGCATAATGTCAAGGTTCCGCCATGTTCTAAGTATGTAGCAGTTCTTCATTACCCACATTTATTTTTGTACCTCAAATACTTTCCTTTCTCAAACAGGAAAGATTCAGCTGATCCATGACATAACTGCTCTTAGACAACTATCAATCTACCTAATACAACGTAAGATTCAACAGTATCATACTTTTTTGAAAAACCTCTTTATGAATTGAGTGAAGGTTTATAGAGCAAATCAGTTTTCCATTTTATATGTTGCCATCCTTCTTTTAAGGAGACTAAGTGTTCTGGATTGAACTGTGTTCCCACAAAATGTGCTGTAAACCCTAGCCCAGATAACGTGGTTGGAGTTCCATCTCAGCATGGGTTTTCTTTGTTAGGTTAAAGAGCCAGTGTAGACCATGTGTTAAATCAATCTCTAGAGATTTACATAAGAGATTAGACAAGCAAGTGAGCAAGCAGACACAGGGGCCAAGAGATGCCACCACAGGAAGATAATCAAGGAGCCAATCAATAAAGACTCAAGAATCAAGAATGTCTCCCAGACAGGGAGGAAGCTTCCCCTAGAGACGATGCTATGAACTGGAATATCTAACCGCCTAAAGCATGAGAAAATACATTTGTTTGTTAAAACCACACACTTGTGATAGCTCTAAGCAACAACAACAAAAACAACCCCAAGTCAACTGCCATGGAGTGGAATGAGTACTTACATTGTTGGAGTAGGTTCTGACTCATAGTTACCCTGCATAGGATTTATGAGGAACAATCGGTGGATTTGAACTGTTGACCTTGTGGTTAGCAGTCCAATGCTGATCCTACAGCATCACACCAATTATGTCATAGTAGCACTAAATCACTGAGACACTAAGGAAGCAATTTATTACAGGACCCAAGAAGTCCTGGTGTGGCACTGTAAGATAAGCACTGGGCACAAGATTGGTTTGAACCGCAAGGTCTGAAGTTCAAACCCACCAGTCACTCCTTGGAATCCCTATACAGGGTAGCTACGAATCAGAACCAACTCAAAAGCACTTAACACAACAACAAAGACATTCATTATCTATCATTTTAAAACTAAAGAAATAGCCAAATTTACAGAATTACTGCACAAGAAAGTTTAAACACTGAAATGATGATTTCTGAAAATGGGGTTTGGAGGTGAAAAATATGTGGTTTGAATATACAAACATTTTAAAGGTTTTTCTAAAGTCCCTAATGGCAAATGAACATTACAGACTTGGACAGACAACCGTATGGCGTCTCTCAAGTCTTTTGGACTATGAAGTTACAATCTAGTATCTTCTAAAAGGCAATTAACTTTTGAAAATACTGTCTTTAAAATAAAGATTTTGTCTAAAGTCTCCTAATTTTGAAAAATCCTAATACTCAAATGGCACATTCTTTCCTACTTGAAAGTGTGAATTCTAAGTCACCTACTCCCTCCCTCTCCAAATGGATCATTTCATTTATAATAGTCATTAATTGGGCCATAGGTAATGTGTATAAACATTTGTACTCTTCTTTTTTCAAGAGGTGAAGAGAGGGAAAGAATGAGCTTATCATTAAAGCATCTAAGAAAAGTCTCCATTGAAATTCTAGCTAGGAACCATCAACCAACAGAATATATATCAATAAATTAAATTTCAATCTGTGTGTGGCCACACTAAGCAAGAAATACTAGTCTAGACTACAATTAGTCCAAAGAACTAATGAACCACCTGAACCCCAGCATCCGCAACCCGAGACCAGAGGAACTAGATGATGCCTGGTTCCCACAGCTGGCCACTGAAAGAGATCACAGTAGAAGTTCTGAATAGAATGGGGGGAAATGGTGGAATGAAACTCAAAATCATCAAAAAACAAAACCAAAAACCCAGTCTTACTTCCTGCTCAAACAGAACGGTGGATCCCCAGAGACTGAGTCTTGGTCACCTTTCAGGCTTGAAACTGAACTTAGTCCTACAGCTCAACTTTCAGGCAAAGATAGGCCTACAGGTGAATAACAACACTAGGGAGGTACACATTCCATAGAACCATCAACATAAGAAACCAAAGGGCAGCATTTGCCCAAGGGTAAAATTCAGAAATCAGGAAAGGATAGGTGAGGAGGAGGAATGGAAACACATATAGGGAGGAAGTAATCAATATTACAAATCAAAATGTGTTGAATGGAAAACCAATTTGCCCTGTAAACTTTCACCCAAGCCACAGTAAGAAGTTACGGGAAAAAAGGCCTGGGTGACTGAAAAATCGAGCCTCGCGGTTTAGCTGCTCCCTGTTCTCCAACGGTATTCTAACTCAATACACCTTGTTAACTCTTGAGAATAAACAGAAAAAAAACAACTACTAGATTACTTTTTCCCTAACACTGGGATGTGTGTGTGTTAGGATGGTCTGATGTGAAGCAGCCGTTAGGTGGTACATGAAAAATCGGCTTTGGAAGATCTAGGGATGGATAGTACAGAGATCTGTTAAGGATACCTGTACTGTCCCCCTGTAATCTTCTCGTCAAAGGAACCCTCTTTTGCATTTGTAAGTCATTCCTCTTTCATTCTTACTTGACTATTTTAAAAAAGACCAATTGCAGTTGATCTAAATGATAGAACCAAGTATGGGCTTGTGATTCAAAACAGGACAAATACATCCTTGCTGGAACTGAGAAATGAATGCTCATTTTTCTAGGATTACCATCAGGACAATACTTCTGATGACTAAAGCCAAAGCCAACTCAAAAGTCAAGAGTCAAAAGTCAGAAAGAAAGACCCCTGAGGACATCTGAACTGCAGGATCTAACTAGGCCTAAAAATCTAAACAGGAACTTTTGAAAAATACCCAGTTACAGGATCCAAGACTAACCTTTTTGCTTATACTCATTTTATTGGATTTCTGATATTTAAATATAAGTTTTTCATAACACAACAAAAACTATGTAATTAAATGTCTGTGTGCCTCTATTACCATGTCATGTGAAAAATCCTGGACAAAATTTACTCCAAATTTAAGTATTTTCTACATGTCCTTATTTAAAACACAAGTCTTGGGACATGCTCTGAATTTACTTCCAGGGATCCTGGGAGGAGACAGGGAATATTTTACAGGGTAGCCAATTCTCAAGTGGGAGAGGCAGTCCCGTCACCCCGTGAGATCTAGTCCACAGATGAACAGAAACACCAAGCTGGTTTCATGTACGAGCTCTAACCAAACGTTACCAGGGCAGAAGTTCCTGCTATAGCACCGATTGGTACATGAGCCACTGCTTAAGCTGGCAACTCACACAGCAAACTCCAGGAGGAGCCGCGATTCCTTCACAGATGCTTACTGATTGACCCAAGCACCACCAGGAAGCTAGTGAAAAATAACCTTTTAGATACACCTTCATGCGCTTCACTGTGAAAAACAATACAAATTAGTACTTAGTAAGTGGCTTCCTCCCACTCTTCTGCTATTTTCTTATATACAAAATCGTACATTAAAAAATTTATTATATAATTCTTAAACAATAAGAGGTTAGATCTACTGAGCTCATACGAGTGAGCCTCTATGCAAGCAATTTACATTTATTAGCTCATTTTGCCTTCATATCATTACAAAGGTGGCGTCATTAAGTGCTGTCAAGTCGGTTCTGACTCACAGTGACTCTGTACAGGGTTTCCAAGGAGTGGCTGGTGAGTTTGAACCACTGACCTTGCAGTTCAAACTGATCTTGTGGTCATGTGTTTATCCTACAGCACCACACCAGGAGTCCAAAGGTAGAGTCTATATTACTATTCTCTTCTTCTGTGAGGGTCATTAAAAAAAATATTGCTACTAGGGTTCTAGCTCATACACACATAGGTTTATTCCAAATCAAACATGTCTCTGTGATGAGTGGATGGCTGCAAACAAGTCCTTGCAGTAATACCCTTATCTTTACCTTGCTAGGGTGCCTTCAGAAAGCAAGCTACTCTTTATGGCATACAAAACATGAGTTTTAAGTCTCAGCGAATATAAAGTTTTAAAACTCAAGTGGACATCTTCCCAAATCACTGAAGCTTTGCAACAAGTTTACAGGGATGCTGACCACACAAAACAAGTTTTTAAATGAAATAAGCATTTTAAGGAAGGTCAGGAAAACCTCAAAGATAAGTCAAGAAAAGAAGACTGCCAATTTCAGTGGAAGACCTGTGGCTGAATTCCAGAAACTGGTAGAAAACTGTTGAATGAGTATTGATAAATTAGTGTTGATAAATTGCCGATCTTTCCATCAGTCCTTTAAACAAGACCAAAGCTAAGGAAGACTATTTCAAGGTACAAGTCATAACCAGGGACTAGTCCTGAATATACCACGGTGATCCAGGGAGGAAGGGTCAATCAAAACAGTGGCTTCTGAGGGGATCTCCTGGGCCAGGTGGACAGGGCAGCTTAGAAGGTTATGATGAGTTCATTTTTGGATGCCAATGGAGTAATCTTGATACATTATCTCAAAAGGACACAGGACAATCACGAGGGCTTAGTATGAAGAAATGTTGAGAAAACAGAAAACTGCATCGGTAAGAAAAGGGCCAGGAAACGTAAAGTACACTGCGACACCCAACAGCCGTGATCCAGCCCCTTCTGAATTATGTCTGCTCCTAAAGCTCAAAGAGCATGTAAAAGGAAAATCACTGGAGTCTCCTGAGGACGGTGAAGCTGTCATTCGAGTATTATAAATCAAAGAGCACAGAATTCTTCAGTGAAGGCTGTAAGAGACGGAAACACCGCCGTGAGAAGTCTAGTCATCTAGACAGAGCATGTCAATAAACAGTAGCTTCACAGTTTGATCTCTTTGTTTAATAAAGGGTTCTGTGATTTTATAACACATGTTGATTTACCCTCATAGATAAATAGCTTAGGACCACAAAAATAGCTTGCCCAGTTTACCAGGTAGGCAATGACAGAGAGGGGATTTGAACCCAGACCACTTTAAAGACTCCACACACTGAATCACTGACTCTATTTAGCTTACATTTTTTAAAAAGTTTAATTGTTCTAAAATATTGACTATTTTTATTGTGTCTTGAATAGACACATTGAGCTTTTTAAAGGGTCTAAGAGAGTCTATATTAAATTCCTATTGTGATAAGGAAAATTAATAAATCATTAAAAACATGTCCTCATAAGGAACCTGCACATAGACCAAGAAGCAGTTGTCAGAACAAAACAAGGGACTACTGCATGGTTTAAAATCAGGAAACGTGTGCGCCAGGTTTGCATCCTTTCACCATACTTATTCAATCTGTATGCTGAGCAAATAATGCAATAGACTGGATTATATGAAGAAAAACGTGGTGTCAGGATTGTAAGATGACTCATTAAAAACCTGCAAATGCAGATGACACAACCTTGCTTGCTGGAAGTGAAGAGGATGTAAAATATTTACTGACAAAGATCAGAGACTATAGTCTTTAGTATGGACTGCACTTCAATGTAAAGAATGCAAAAATCCTCACAACTAGAGGAATAAACATCATGATATAATGGAGAAAAGATGAAGTTGTCAGAGATTTAATTTTCCTTGGATCCACAATCAACACTCATAGAAGCAGCAGTCAAGAACTCAAACAATCATTGCATGTACTTCAAAAGACTCATTTAAAGTATTAAAGAACAAACATGTCAGTTTGCGGACTAAGCTGCACCTGACCCAAGCTGTAGTATTTTTAATCGCCTCATATTATGTATGTGGAAGTTGGAGAGTGAACAAGGAAGACCGCCAAAGAATCGATGTATTTGAATTCTGGTGTTGGAGAAGAATATTAAAAGTACCATCAACAGCCAGAAGAACAAATCAAATCTGTCTTGGAAGAAGTACAGCCAGAACGCTCCTTAGATTCGACGATAGTGAGACTGTCTCTCAAACTTTGGACATATTCTCAGGAAGGGACCAGTTCCTGGAAGACATCATACTGGGTCAAGTGGAGGGTCAGCTAAAAAAGATGAAGACCCCCTGCCTCCAACAAGATGAAGTGACACCATGGCAGCAACTCTGGACTCAAAACATCACAACTGTGAAGATGACACAAGACTGGACAGGGTTTCGTTCTGCTGTGAAGGGGTCACTATTAGTCAGAACCAACTCATCGGTAACTAACATACAACCATCCACGTTACATTTCCCAACCTGGTTTATGAATTAACAAATTGAAGGAGAAAAAAAGTAGGGATTGAAAGAGGAAGAAACCTTTTCAGAAAATAGATAACCTGAGATTATAAAGAGCTATTAAATCCAATCCAAACACTCTATCAGAACTTGTTGAATTACATGTTTTCCTCCTTCTGACACTCAGATTTGTTGGAGTGGACAAAGGTAAAAGAAAACAGTTCATCCGAAGACTGAGCCATTACACTCAAGATACTCTGTGTAGTGAACAGATGGGCAGTGATCCAAGTTCCACCACTACTTTTGATTTTCCTCTGTTAGTACTATATTACCATGGTATACTCATATGTTGATTTAAAAAGCATAAGGAATAATCTCATGTTCCTACAGCAGATTAAGGAGCTCTGGTAGCGTAGTGGTTACGAATAGGGCTGTGAACTGCAAGGTCAGCAGTTCCAAACTACCAGCTGTTTGGCAGGAGAAAGATGAGGCATTCTGCTTCTGTAAAGACTTACAACCTCGGAAACCCTATACAGGGTCACTATGGGTCAGAACCGACTCCACGGCACACAGCCACCACCACAGCAGATTAGCAATGCAGGCACCATATGTGAGCATGCTCATAAACTAATGGAGCTCGATCGATCTCCAGAGGTAAAGGGTCAAAGAGAAGTACATGTTGTTGGTAATTAGTAAAGGGTGTAAACTTTCCAAGTGCACAGAGTCAGGTTCTGGGGAGAATGTCATCCTGCCTACAGCTATTCTACAGCCTAGAGACAATAACAACTCACTCTTTCCCCTTTTAGAGGTAAAGAATTATTAGAGCTCTCGCAAACATTCACCATTTCGAACAGAAGACGAACAAGCTTCTCAGATTCTCCTCTGTATTTGGAAGTAAGAGTTGATGAAGAGACATTGAAGAATGTTGTCTTGCATTCTGTAGCTACTGCTTTAGCAAGGAGGGTCTTTCCCGTGCCAGGTGGGCCAACCATCAGCACTCCCTGTTGGGAATATAACAGTGTAAGCAAAGGATTCATCTGTCATTTTTCATAAGTCATGAACATCCCATTAAGAACAAAATTTCAACCACTTTATACATAATACACTTACTCCTCATTTATGGACAGGGTTAGTTTCCAAAGCCCTAGTTGTTACAAGAAAGGGATGACTACATTAGATCACAAAGCGGAGGAGGATCACATTCACTCTGTAACTATTAAATCACTGAGACTCAGGGCCCAGTCCAATTGACACGCAACTGTAGCCATCACAGCGAGCATCACTCTTGTCTTGTACCTCGGTATTTATTATTACCGAGTTTACTTTTTCAGTTACAAAAGGAAAAGTAACTACTTTATTAAAAGTTTGGAACTCAGAGGTAAAAAAACATATACCAAAGTTCTAGCACTGGGATCATTAGTATCTGGTGCATTCTGTACCCACTGGAGCCTTGCTGTGGTGCTGTAGGATCAGCACTGGACTGCTAACCACAAAGTCAACAGTTCAAACCCATGAGCTGCTCCTCGGAAACCCTACACAGGGTCACTGTGTGTCGGAACTGACTCGACAGCACTTAACATTCCTATTGGTCTTTTTGCTCAAATTTTTTTCCTTCACAAAGTTGTGCTCAAAATCTGTCTCCGATTTTCTATCTTGCTTATCATTTTACATTTCAAGGATTAAAAAATATGTATTAGTAGGCATAGAGTTAGTCATCAGCTCATTATTTCCCAAATCCAAGAGTTATTCTGAGTCTTTTTTTTTTTTTTTTAATTAACTGCCCTCCTTGTCACCCAATATTTTGATAAATCAGCTCATCACTTTAAGAAGTGCTCATTAGACTACTGCTGAGAGGATACACACTTCGTAGCCTTTAAGATAAAGAGACTACCACGTCACTTTGTTTGTTTTTAAACTGGAACCCAGGGAGATTATTCTCATTATGGTCTAAAAACCACAGGTTACAAGATTTGCATCATGACACATAACACGAACGTTAGCTGCCTAGTTCATATTTACAAATACAAGCTCATTCTATTTCCTGAAGAAAAGGGTTTCTATAGTAATATAATGGCCATCCAATTTGACAATGCCAAAATACCAATCAACTCACTTTCCATGGTCTCCTAATGCCTTTAAAGAATTCTGGCATCCACATCGGTAACACCACAGCTTCCTTAAGCAGCTTTTTGGCTTCTACTAAATCTGCAATATCATCCCTGAAAGAGAATACATTCTTATCAAAAACCTGTTAGATTATAAACTTAACTCTAGATACTCAATTTTGAGAACCACTGGAGCATACAACTATACACTGCTGACAGATCTCTAAGTCTCTCCCTGGTGGTGGTGTGTGTCATCAATTGCAGCTCATAGTGACCCTATAGGACAGAGAACTGCCTCATAGGGTTTCTAAGGCTGTCAATTTCACAGTTGGAGTCTTGGTGTGGTGCTGTAGGATAAGCTAAGCACAAGGTCATCAGTTCAAACCCACCAGCCACTCCTGGGAACCCTCTACAGGGTCACTGTGTCAGAACCCACTTGATGGCACTGAACAATGACAGTCTACAGGAACAGACTGCCAGGTCTTTTCCCCAGTGGAGCACTAGACTCCTACCCCATCAGGACTCCTTAGGCTTCTGCACAGACATAGTAAACAGAACACACTGGGCAGAGAGAGGCTCACCACGCCAGCCAGTGTTCCGGAAGAGCACAGTCTGGGCCTTCAGGTTTTGGCAGTAATGATTTTCTGCTTGGCTCATGAAAATACAGGTCTTAAGACTAACTCTTTTTTGCTTTTATACTTTTTATTATGAACTGAGTGAAGGTTTACAGACAAGATTGTAGGCTTTACATTCAACAAATCATATACTTTGTTTCATCTCAATGTTGAAGATCCTCTTCCTGCATCAACAGTGAATCCGGCTTCCTCCCTGTGGTTCCTAGTTGCAGTCCACCCAGCTCCACTTTTACTCACTCTTCAGTGTTATCGTGCCAGCTCACTTTCAGTTCTTGCTCTCCTAAGGTTCACCTCATAGACTCCATGATTTAGAAGCAATACACTGATTTTTAAAAGCATATAAAAATAAAAGTGCTTTCACCTCTACTAAGAGATAGACACTGAGGTGAAGGAGGGTCACAGAAATGACCCTGAAGTCACCCCCAGATATGAGTACGCCTATCCTACTACTGATACCGGAGACATTTTTTCTTTTGAGAAAAGTGATTTTTATAATGAAATATATCCATCATGTAAGTATCAAATATCCAAAATTATTTTTTTTAAACACCCAAAACCATACATAATAATCATTAAGGTTTTAATGGAATATAAGGTAATAACAGCATGTAATTTATGGTGATGGGTTACAGTTCTTTGATAGCTGTAATATTAATAAAGTTAAAAACAATTATCTATAGGATAAAACTACAGAAATTAAGCAATCACCCCTGCATAAAAACCACTGCCTTTTCACCATGTTGTTGAGTGCTATCAAGCTGCTTCCAACTCACAGTGACCCTGGCTAGGGTTTCCAAGAGTGGCTGATGGATTTGAACTGTCAACCTTGCAGTCACCAGTCCAGTGCTTATACTACAGCACCACACCATCAGAGCAACTAAAAAGATGACATTTCTGTAATCTTACTCCCATTTTATAAACAAAAGTAGGGCCTCACACAAAATGTTGATATAGCCTTGAGCAAACAGAAGATTTTCAGTATGTGTTCTGTTCATATTGTAAGTAATCTAGTTCTGTCCCATATCTGCCCCATTTTCAGTTCCAAAAGCACCATCTGCACCCAATGCTTTTGTTGTGATATAACTTACCATCGAATATTGGGATTCTGAGAAATTATATCTCTCTCCAAAGCCTCTACTAAGTCCTTATCATATCCAGTACTATCAAATTTGTTTGTTTCTGGTTCAGGAACTACAGCAGGTGATTTGTTCTACATTAAGAGAGGGGGAATACAGCTTTAGATTGATTCAAAGATTACACCTTGTTTCAGAAACAAGATTGTATTCAACTTTTTATTCTTTAAAAACTAAAATAGTAAAAATAATGATAGAACCAAAGATTGGAGTCTTATCAATATCAGTTTCATGTTTTACATAAAAAGAATAAGCATTAAAGAAAAAGAATAAAAATGATTATGCATATTAATTGGTTAAGAGTTAAAAAATGAGATCAATGATCACTAGTGAAACATCAGCACTCATGGAAGCAGCAGTCAAGAAATCAAACGACGTATTGCATTAGGCAAATCTGCAGCACATTTGTTGTTGTTGTCAGGTGCCTTTTTAAAGTGTTGAAGAGCAAAGATGTCACCTTGAGGACTAAGGTGAGCCTGACCCAAGCCATGGTATTTTCAATAACCTCATATGCATGTGAAAGCTGGACAGTGAATAAGGAAGACCGTAGAAGAATTGATGCTTTTGAGTCATGGTGCTGGAGGAGAATACTGAAAGTGCCATGGGCTGCCAAAAGAACCAACAGATCTGTGCTGGAAGAAGTGCAGCCAGAGTGCTCCTTGGAGGCCAGAATGGCCAAACTTCATCTCTCATACTTCGGACATATTTTCAGGAGGGATCAGTTGCTGGAGAAGGAGATCATGTTTGGTAAGGTGGAGGGTCAGAGTAAAAGAGGAAGACCCCCAATGAGATGGATTGGCCAGGTGGCAGCATTGACGGGCTCAAGCATGGCAACAATTGTGACATTGGCCCAGGACCAGGCAGTGTTTCGTTCTGTTGTACACAGGGTCCCTATGAGTCAGTACTGACTGGATGGCACCTAACAACAAGTGAAACATCAGATATATATGAGAGTTTCAAAAATGTTGTTAGAAATGGAATTAGAGGACATTGGAATTTTTCCATGAACTTTTTGAAGCCTCCTCAGATATCATCAGCCTTAGAGGCATTATGATTAAAAACAAATGTTGTATTTTGCCAAAACGATGGCTCAATCTTTAACCAACTCTGTGGTCCTCATCAGCGCTCCTAGAAATAGCCTTTTAGTAGAGCCACCTCTTACCTTCGTTGCTTATCTCTTCCTATTCTAATGACAAGCATGAGAGCCACAGTTTCCAAAAGTATTCCAAGGCACCATGGCAAACTCACAGGGCACTGTAGGATACTTAAGCCTTGTGAAGGGAACACAGGGGCAACCATTTGAACACTCTCTGACCTATCAACTCAAGGTAGCTCATACTTTCCAGATTAACATGATGACATTCCTTTCAATTATGCTGTATTTTGTGAAACAGTGTTTTTGGCAGTTGCTGTGATAAACAGTATAGCAGGCAAATCAATGTGGAAGAAGAATGAGGATACAATGTCCACTTGATCCCAAGGTTTGAGAAACGGCACTGACTGATAGTTGTTGGGGATATACACACTGAAGTTTTTAAACCAAACCTCTAAATAGATGGCCGGGTATTATTACTTTTGGCCTAGATGTACTGTGAAAAAATTAACGAGATAATCATGGATTTTAATGAACCAAGAAACTTTATGAAGCTCTGCCAGAAGGTAAATAATCATTTCTTCTGTCTTACTACAAACTGCTACCCAAGTCCCATAACATTTTTTGATATTGTAACTTGTCAACTGGTACTGTTTAATGTCATTATTAGTAAGTCTAGATTTTACCAATATTCGTTATATCAAAAGCTTATACTGGATAATCACATAAGCATCTAATAATTTCCATGTTCTGTATTTAAAATAAACCTAAAAGAGTAAAGTATTTATGAGGTTGTTTCAGATATTCAACAAGTATCTAATCTGTACCACTGTGGGTGATAGAAGACACTGTACCACTGTGGGTGATAGAAGACACTGTCCCTGGTTGGCAGAAACTTACAAACTGAGGAAGACATGAACTATCACCCTTTCCTTCCATGGAAAATAAGAGGGAATAGTTGCAGACAAACCAAAACTAATTTTAAATCTAGGCAGAAATGCGAAACAGGGATACAGGGGGTCAACTAAGAAAAGCTATGGAATTTCAAGTGTTGACATCTTGAATAACTTAATAATTTAATCAGTCAAATGTATCTATTTAGTAACTTGCTCTAACTGAAAATAGTAGCAGCTCAGAGTAGACGGGGTATATAAACAACCTGGGCGCCTTTTGATAAAAATATGATTTTGTTGTGGCTGTTGAGAGCAGGTTTGGGGGGGAGCTTTTTCTTTTAGTAACAATTGCACAGTTTCTACATGGACGATGCAGTGAGGTCAATTATATTCTTTGAGTTGTGTGAACATTCTCACCCTCCTTTTCTGAGTGGTGCCTCATTCATTAACTCCATTCACTGCCCCCTATGTTTCCTATCTGATCTCTACAGTTGTTGTCAATTTTAGGCCGCACTGCTATCTTAAAAGAACATAATGCTCATGGCAGATTTCTCTACTACTTCAGTTAGACTACTGTTTGATTGAAAAAAAAACAAAAAACAAAAAAACTCAGGGGATACTTTTGTGATTTGCAGTTTGAAGATTATTTCAGAGCAACAGTTTTAGGGGTTTATCCAGTTGTCATAGCTCCAGAAAAATCATGGTTCCATGAGAATTTTGAATTTTGTTCTTGATTTTACCACCTTTGATAAGGATTTCTATAGAATCTTACATCAAAACATTCAAGAGTTGGCACCATCCAATTATTCAGGTTCTACACTCCTTTTTTGGTGCTCAAAATAAAGTTACAAAAACATATGAAGAAACGTTCACACTCACTAGCCATTAGAGAGATGCAAATCAAAACAACAATGAGATATCATCTCACACCAGTAATAACAGCAAAGATTAAAAAAGAGTAGAGGACAATAAATGCTGGTGAGGATGTAGAGAGACTGGGACCCTACTACATTGCTGGTGGTACTGCAAAATGGTCCAACCTCTCTGAAAAGCAATATGGCACTTCCTCAGAAGGTTGTAAATAGAAATACTTTATGATCCAGCAATTCCTCAACTTGGTATTTACCCACAAGAAATATGATCCACAACATGGGTAGATATATGCACACCAATGTTCATAGCAGCACTATTTGCAATAGCAAAAATATGGAGTGCACATCAATTGAAGAATGGATACACAAACTGTGGTACATACACACAATGGAATACTATGCTACCTTGAAGAACAAGGAGGCTGCAAGCCACCGCATAACATGGATGAACCTTGATGACATTATGTTGAGTGAAATTAGTCAATCACAAAAGGAGAAATACTACATAGGACCATTATTGTGAAAAACTAAGAAAAAGAACCCACCCTTAAAAGCAGGGGGGAAAATTATATTCATATATATATATATTTGCTGATCACCGGGATATATGGGATGAGAGGAGGGGAAGAGGGGAGGGGAAGATAGAGCACAGGGTAGGGAATAGACACAAGACAGCCTGGGGGCTGGGGGCCGGATGTGTGTGGGGGCAATACACAAGAAGGGGGAGGGGAACGGAAGAACAAGGCGGATGGGAGAGCAGTTAGGCAGGTTCGCAAGGGCTAAGTGGGACAGAGATAAATGATGATGTATGCACAACCTTGGAACAACAGGGCTCTGGGATACAGGGATTGAGGCATGGTTGGAATGGGCAAAAGAGAGGAAATAACATTAAGATGCTTGACCATCTTTTGAATCTTGGTTTTCCTTGCCTACCATTGTAAAATAGCCACTTGAAGGGGAGAGAAAGGAATAGCCAGAAACATCACAACAGAAAGCTTGTAAGTCCATCTTCAGCCTATAATACCTTAAAGGGGGCTAGAAGTTACCCAGTGAAAGAGGCTTCCAGTGGAGCCTTTGTATTGCTTAAGACCATAGGTGGTATCCAGAACCCCATCCAGAATCATCTGAGGTGGGAAATTTCCACTGGAAAGAATGAGTAGACCAGCCTGGAGCAGCTAGAAGAACAGAAGATACTTCGTAAAAGAAAGACCGGCAGGAAAAAGCAGAAACTATAATGGCAATCTGACTACTACAAGAACAAGCAAGCTGTTCGTCCAGGAGTCATCAAGGCAAGTGGTCGGGTCCCCTCAGAGCAAACTCCCTTCCAAGACTAATACTCAAGGGGAATACAAGAGCAGGCATGTGGTCTTGCTGGTGAACACATTAGTCACCAATACGGGGAAGGGGGGAAAAAAGCAGCAATGAAGTTGGGAGCTAAGTCTGACCATGCTCAATAGACCCCTGTGAACCTGGGTGGAGACCTAGATGGCAAGCAGTATGGGAAGACCTGGGGACTCCTGGGCCCAGAGACAGTGACATGGCCACAGAAGACTAAAGCAGAGAGAAAAGTGTCCAGCTGATATGAAGTGAGGGGAGATGCACAAGAACACCCATACTTGCAGATAGTACCCACTTGACCTGGCTTTGATGGCTGGATGATCAGAACTAGACTAGAATAAGAAAGAAGGGGGGAGGGGAGGTAACCCGCTACAACTTGATGAACTTTACCTACACTTAGCGTAGTGGTTACGAATCGGGCTGCGAACCTTAAGGTCAGCGGTTCGAAACTACCAGCCGCTCCGCGGGAGAAAGATGAGGCTTTCTACTCCCGTAAAGATTTACACCCTCGGAAACCCTGTACAGGGTCGCTACAGGTCGGAACCGACTCGACGACACTTAACAACAACAACAACCTACACTTATTAGACATTGGCGACCCAAAATGGGGGCAGCTATAAAGGCAAGAAGTGACCGGCTTACAAGCTTTCAAGAGGGAGCCTAGTTCCAGACGGGGCAGGGGTAGGTAGAACCTCCACTGAATGATTTCCAATCTGTTGGGACCAGGATGGCGAAAGGAAATGGGGATAAGACTCTTGTGGTACAATAGTAAATAATTGCCATCAGGACTGACTGTGAGGGTCAGAAATGTAGAGGTAGATGTTTTTTTGACAAAAAGAAGGGAGTGATTGATTATGCAGCCCAGTAGCAGAGGTCCTTGGGACCATCAATTGAGAAGAGCGGAGAGTGAGACTCTACCCAGGAAGGCAGTGATACTATGGATGGAGACAGAGACGATGACGTGGTTGGATGGAGCGCCTGAGGACACTGAACTCAGGGAGGGAGAGGGGCTGTGTGCTGATGGCAGTGGGGTGGACCTATGTAGTGTACCCTTTGGTTATTTAATGATGCATAGAGGGGATTGTAATCATTGCAATGAAATGAAATACGATAGGATGAATGTAAAACTGATGTTCTCTCAGGTAAACCCACATAATTCACAATAAAAACTTAAAAATAAATAAATAAAGTTGCAGCTGGATTAGTTAACCAGGAGATAAGTTACTTGGCTTAAAACCAGTTATTTTTAAAGCTGGTAAAATTATAAACACAAATCAACATACTGCCTTGATTAAAAGAGCCAATTAAAAACAACATCTGGATTGACCCTTTCGGGAAGATGGAGCAAACACACTTTTCAATAGTCCTCCTACTAAGTACAACCCAAACCCTTGGACATTATCTACAAAACAAACACAAGACTGCAAAGTACACATATGAAGAAGGCAGACCAGTCAGGCAACTCGGACCCGAGTGGTGAAATTGTGGTTCATTCCCAGGTATTTCTCAGCCCTCAGCCTTGGGAGTGAAGAAGCCAGCACCCTGGAAGTGCCACAGTGAGAAGACAAGCCAACAAGCCAACCAAGAACCCCAAAAAGACTGTTTTCTCTAGCCAAAGGACTGAAAACAAGCAAGACAGAAAACCTTTCATCAGTAAGCACTTGATTCCAGTCAAGAAGCACACAAAGTATGGTGGCTCCACCTCCATGCAAGCCAGCAGAGGTGGAGCAGGCAGCCTAGATGTCCGCCTCTGTGAGTCCTGCTATACCCACAGTGGTACCAGAGTTAAGCTAAGCAGGGACCTGGAATTTCTATCCCTTCGGACTGACACTGCACACAGGATGCTGTGGAGAGGCCTCCCCTGGCACCCAGCAGTGAGGTGACAGCACTGGGCTGCTGTCCGATGAAGAAGAGAAGTCCAGAGGACACCGCTCCCACCACAGTGTCACTAGAGATCACATGGAGAGCTGGAAACTCTCTAAGTCCAGGAATACTCAAGAATAGCAAGGAGACCACCCACCACACCCACACTCAGTATCAACAGAGGCTGAGTAAGGAACCTCAACTTTGACCGTCTGGCTGGAAGTAATAAATAAGGCAGCATCCTGCCTCTCCCTGTCAGAGCAATGTCAGAGAAAAATCAGCTAAAATGAAGATTTAAGTCAGATTTAGAGTCTCATACTATGAAAATATCCAGGTTTCAATCTAAAAATCACTTATACTAAGAACTGGGAAGATCTCAAATTGAATGAAAAGATAATCAACAGATAACAAGGCCAACATGATGGAGTCGTTAGAATTTTCTGAAAAAGATTTTCGAACAGCCATGATAAAACTGCCTCAACAAGCAACTATAAATGTGTTTGAAACAAAGACATAAAAGATCAAAGACTGCAGCCTTCAGTATAGATTGCACTTCAATGTAAAGAAAACAAAAATCTTCACCACTAGATCAATAAATAACATCATAATAAATGGAGAAAAGATGGAAGCTGTCAAAGATTTCATTTTGCTCTGATGCACAATCAATGCTCATGGAAGCAGCAGTCAAATAATGCATTGCATTATGCAAATTAGCAATTTAAAGTGTTAAATAGCAGAGATGTCAGTATGAGGAATAGGTATGCCTCGCCCAACTGGTGTGGCACTGTGGGCTAATGCACCAGACTGCAACGTTGTTTGAACCACAAGGTTGGTGATTCAAGCTCACCAGCTGCTCCTTGGAAACCCTATACAGGGTCACTATGGGTCAGAATCAACTCGAAGGCACTTAACAACAACACCCAACTCATGGTATTTTCAATCGCCTCATATGCATATGAGAGTTGGACAATGAATAAGGAAAACTATAGAAGAATCAGTACATTTGAATTCTGGTGTTGGGGAAGAATATGAAAAGTACCATGGGCTGCCAGAAGAATTAACATCTGGTCTTAGAAGACGTGCAACCAGAATGCTTCTTAGAAGCAAGAATTATTGCTGCTAAGTGCCATCAAGTCAGTTCTGACCCATAGCGACCCTGTATAGGGGTTTCCAAGGAGCGGCTGGTGAGCTTGAACTGACCTTACAGTATAAACCGACTTTGCAGTCAAGCGCATTAATCCACAGCGCTACACCAGGACTCCCGAAGCAAGGGTGGTAAGACTTAATCGCCAATATTTTAGATATGTTGTCAGGAAGTATCAGGCCCTGGAAAAGGACATCATGGTTGGTAAAATGTAGGGTCAATGAAAAAGAGTAAGACTCTCCCCAACGGGATAGACTGACACATTGGCAACTAAATGGACTCAAATCTAACAATTGTGAGGATGCCATAGGACTGGGCAGCATTTGGTTCTGCTGTGCATGGGGTTACTAAGAGTTGAAACTGATTCAGTGGCACCTAACAGTAACAATACTGTCTCTGCGCTTCTATTTCCTACAAATTTAACTAGCTACTATTTAGAAGATAAGACCAATTCAGCATAGAAAGATTGCCAGATGTACTGATAACTGAAAAGAGCAGAATGTTTATAATGTAGTCATCAATCCCTAAAATACCTTAATAGGAAAAAAAAAAGATGCTACAGTAAAATTATTTTAATCCAACAGCAAATACAATAAAACTATCAGTTAGCCGGAGTGCTTGGGGAATAGTAATAGCTAATGTTTACTGAACACTTGTACTAAAAAGTGTTAACTTATTTCCTCCTCACAAAAAAAATATGAGGCAGGTGTCTGTATCTGAGGAAGTAAAACCTCTACATAAGTTAATGAAGTCGCCCAGCTAGAAATAACAGCTGATGCTTGAGCACAGATCTGAGGCCACACTCTTAACCACCACATTATATAATGGAAACACTGCAGATTTTCCTGCCTTCACAAGCAGATCATATTCATTCAATCTCTCTTGACAACTGATTTGACTACATACTGTACCTTACATAATTTCTAAGGTATAAAAGTACAAATCTGCAATGCAACTGGTATATAGACCATTAAGTTCTATAGATAAAGTATCACTGAATGCTAAAACAAGTAGATTTAAGCTGGTTGACAAATATGGTATTTAAGCAGTCTCAAAGTATCTTCATAGTGGAGAGACAAGGAGTTAAGGAGATAAGACAAGATCTCAATTAAGTGATCCAATTTATCACCAATAATAAAACAGACATCCTGTACCTCTTTATATGATACACTGAGAAGAACAAAACAGCACTTTGGTAATACTCCTGCCAAAAATGAATACCCTTAATGTGATCATGAAGAAACATTAAACAAACCCAGTTGAGGGACATAGAACAAAATAACTGGTCTGGCCAGGTCATAAAAGGCAGAGAAAGCCTGAAGAAATGTTCAGATTAAAAAAGACAGAGAGACATGCCATGTGATTCTGAGCCAGGGGGAGAAAAAAACAACAGAAACAACTATAAATGGCATTATTGAAATGACTAGTGAAATTTTATTAAGGTCTATAAATTAGATAATACTGAATCAATATAAGGGAGCATGGTAACTCCATACAATAAGCACTGGACTGTGAACCACAAGATCCACAGTTCAAGCTCACCAGCCACTCTCCAGAGATAGATGAGGTTTTCTGCTCCTTCAAAGATTTAAGGCAGGGGTGGGAAATGTCCAGCTAAAAGGCCACATGAGGCCCATGAAATTGTTTAGTCTGGCTCTGCCAAGGCAACCACAGTTCCAGCCATCACAGTACATAGCAAGTTAATTTTTAAGTTGATATTTGTGTATGGCCTGCAAATGATATTATAAATATGGGCCCTTGGCAGAGAAAAGGTTCTCCAACCCTGACTTAAAGTCTCAAAAACCCTATAAAGGATCACTATGAGTGGGAACTATCTCAACAGCACTTAACAACAATGGAACATTCACTGCTTTTGAGAACTGTAGTCTCTAGCATTGCCACACCAGGACTGTTCTAATACTTATGAAATACACTCTGAAGTTATTAAAAGTAATGGGACAAATATATAGAAACCAAACATTATTATGAGTTACAAAGGGTAGCTAATGAAATGGGAAGGGAAACCTTTTGTTTAAGGGGCACTGAGTTTATGTTAATGGTGGCAGAATGTTTTAGATCAGGTTTAACAGTAATGATGGCACAACATGAAGAATGTCATCAATGAGTTCTAAATGTGGAAGTTTTTGGTGTTTATTTTCACCACACACACAAAAAAACAAAGGAGCACAGTATCTACAACTTATTCCATAAGGTTAAAAAAATAAAGGTATAAAGAGAGACTAAATGATAAAGCAAGATGAGCAAAAATTAACAACTGGTAAGACTGGGCAGAGAATATACATAAGGGCGCTCCTTGTTACATTCTTGCAACATCTTTGCAGATTTGAAATTACATCCAAATAAAAAGCTGCCAAAAAAATAGCTACAAATAACCGTGGGAAAAAAACTGTTGGGAAAAATCTTGGCATTGTGAATATAATGACGTTTTCATTAGGTAACGTCGGCAAACTGGTTAATGACTAAAATTTACTTAAATCTGTACAGTCTTCATTTTAATAGTTAATAACTAACTTTTTCATTTGTGAACGTCTGTAACATTTACCTTTTCCTCTCTTCCTTTATTCTGTTCTTTCTTTTCTCGACAACGAACAGCCTTTCCTCTGTCATTGTGAAGATTCTGGGCAGACGGACGGTGAAGTCTGACAGCTGCACCTGGACGGTTACTGTGGGGTTTTGCGTCACTATACTGAGGAGACTGGCGCTTTCTAGGTCCTGGGGAAGGTCTAATCAAAAACAAGATCATTACCATCATCACCAACTCCTAGAATTATCCAAATATGACTAAGCACACATGCTAGTATGTAAGTTAGAGTCTATGCTGTAGAGAGGCCAAGGCAGTCACTGCACACAGAACAAAGAGGATGAGATCTAAGTTCTAACATTTTAGACACCACACTGTCGGCAGTGATGATTATATGGAATCTTTAAAGGAAGAGAAGTCAAGTACATTCTTTGAAAGGAAATAGTTTTTGTATATCAAAGATGAGTGAGAAATGAGTCTAAGTTGTAGCAACTGGAGAGCAAACAAGTGTCAGAGAGGAGATTTTAATCAAAAGAACCAAAGTGCAGTATGTCTGTAGGGTTCACATTCACCTCGGGTTTATATCCAGATTGGTACCACTTTATTTAGAATATACCATCATGCTTGAAAAAAAAACACCAAAAAACCACATAGTGTTTAAGTAACACAATTTAACCATTTTTACAGTAAAAACAAAACAAAAAAAAACACCTTGATACAAGCAGTAATTAGGGACAGTTGTAAGAACTGATGTATGGGGTCTTTTACATTTACATACATTACCTCCTTACATCTTCATTTCTGTGGAATAATTCAGGCCTCTCAAATACTATGTTCCTAGATCTAGCTGGGGTCATTAAAAAGGAACAAAACTTAAGGGGGGTGGGGGAACTTAATCTCAAATACTACAAAGTACAGTTAAGTAAGAAAATACATGAAAATAGAAGATGTGAAGCAGACCTAATACCATAGCAATGGGAATGGCCTCATATACACAGAAAATAAATATGGTCTGGAAACACAGGAGTTGAACTAAATAAGGAATGAACTGTAGGCAAGAGAATCATAGAGCAAAAGCAAAACAAATCAAAATGGGCTTAATCTGAGCAAAGGATTATTTTTAAAAACTAGTGTGACAGATAACAGTGACCTGAACATGTCTGTTTAGACATGATACTGAACAGACACAGTGGGGGGATCAGTAAATAAGAGATTGGAATTAACAGTTCAAAAGGTCTGCCTTTTACTTATCTGCCACCATGGAGGTACAAATAAGGTATTAGAAGGATTAGTCTAATACTGAGTAAGATACAAAGAAACAGGATAGACAAGAAGCAAGAACAGCTTTACACATCACAAATGCTATCAAGATAGGGAATGAGGGCATAGCCAAAGGCAGCAACAATGAGAAGAGTCCAAGAGACACTATTTCAAAAAAAAAAAAAGACACTCCTAGATGAGGAAAGGAGCTCTGGTAGCGTAGTGGTTA
>NW_006408700.1:6019965-6022172 GCF_000296735.1 Chrysochloris asiatica
TAGAGAGAAATACTTTTAACTGATGGTATATGGAGGTGATTATAATCAATGTAATGAAACAAGTTACATGAATTGTTGAATGTGAAACTGATGATGTGCCCTGTAAACTTTCACTCAATCCACAATAAAAACCATAAATTAAAATAATAATAATAATAACACCAAACACACACTGAAATACAATGAAGCAGACAGAATAAAACAGCTGTATGCAACCTGGAAGTCACCGTGGTCTTTGCAGATTGCCACAATGTCTGTATACTCAAATCCATAAGCCAAAATAGGGGTTCGAGAAGTGACACCTACCTGCACACTTGCCGTTAACAAACATGCAGTAAAACTAAGAATGACTGATTCTTTAGAGCATTTCAGGAAATGTGCATTGGTTTCATTCACTGTTATTTGCTGGCACTTGGTAATAAAAAGTTGGAAAAAATTGTCAGAGAAACACCTAAAATTGAGACCATTTTATCCTTCCTTTTTCTCAATGAATTTTTTCAATGTGCATTTGTCAAGGTTAGCAGCAGTATAGCTTGCTGCTTTGGTAGCTTGTTTGGGAATCACTGCCTCACTTGACAGAGGAAACTCATTGCCAGCAAGTCAATTCTGACTCATACTGACCCTGAGGACAGGGCAGAAGTGCCCTACAGGGTGCCCAAGGCTATAATCTTTATGGGAGCAGACTGACACATCTTTACCCCATGGAGTGCTTGGTGGCTTCAAATCAGACTTTTCAGTCCGCAATTGAGCTTTATCTCCTACCTGAGGTCCAGAAATACGGAATGATTTTCTCAAGGACCCAAAACGAGAACTGTTGTTGTGGGTTGCCATCCAGTTGATATCCAACTTATTATAACCACCGAGTGGAACTGCTCCCTGGGATTTTCAAGGACGTGACCTTTCTGAGCTAAATTGCTAGTCCTGTCTCCCAAGGTGCCTCTGACTGATTTAAACAGCCAAACTTTTAGCTAGTAGATTAGTGCTTCGCAGATATTTTCATTTCCAAACCTATCCGTAAGATAAGGTTATCTCCACTACTTTAAGCTCATTCACCAAAGCATTCCCCCACCCAAAAAATTAATTTATTGAACCAGATTACAGTCACATGATAAGTCAAGAGTTATAATAGGTCACTGGACAAAAAAAAAATCCTTCTTCTCAATCCTCTTAGTCACCCAGTTCTCTCCTTAAATATAATCATGCTATAAGTTTCTTGGACTTCTGGTGTGGCGCTATAGGATCAGCACTGGACTGTGAACCACATGGTCAACAGTTCAAACCCAACTACTGCTCCTAGGAAATCCTACACAGGATTGCTAAGTCGGGAAGCTACTTGAAGGCACTTAACAACAACAAAAGCAACAACAATGGGTTTCTTGTGCTTATTTGCTTTTAAAATGGTTTCTGCTTACCTTCGTTCAACAGGTACTGGCAAGGACCAGACTTCTCCCTCAGAAGTTGGAAGTTCGTGTTGTGCAGCTTTTAAGGGAGTGCTGTCTAGTTTAAAGCTCTCTAGTGTTTTCATGATCTCCTTAACATGTTTAGCTTCCACATTTATTTCCTGCCAAACCTGATTTCAAAGGAAAGTATAGCTCTTTAAATTTCTATACCCAACAAATCACTATCAAGGGTAAACTAGGACTGTTATTTATTAGATATGTTAGACACTTCCATTTTAACATTAGACATCCAAGAACTCATACAAAATATTCTGTTGAGAACATAATTATGGTTCATTCATTCTTTGTATCCAAAAGCAAAATTAACTGACAAACATGAATTAATATCTTAACTAATTAAACCATACTACTGACTTGTGGTTCTTATTCAAATTGCAAAGCATACCGAAAAGTTAGCTACATCTTTAATTTGACAAAAAGATTATTTTTGCTAGTTGTACCTTGAGGGTTTCTAGAATATTTATTTTAAAACGCCGAACAGAATTCATTAATTTCATAACTCACAAATGAATTACAATGTACAGTTTGAAAAACATGGCTTCAGAAAACAAATGTCTAAATACACATACTACTAAGATATTTAAATACAGCAGTCTTGATTTAATTTAAAATATATTTTAGTGGTTTCAAAAAGTTTGAGGAAAACTGGAATTAAAAGATAAACAGAAATTTCTTTTTGAAGCCACGTGGTATATACAGAACCAGTGGCACTGAGCTGACTGACTCAAAGTGACTCTACATAGGGTT
>NW_006408700.1:6022682-6025302 GCF_000296735.1 Chrysochloris asiatica
AGATTACAGCCTTGGAAACCCTGTACAGGGTTGCTATGAGTCGGAACTGACTCCACGGCACTTAACCACCACCACCACTAGTTGGTTAGGAGCTCTGGTAGCATAGTGGTTATGAGACGGGTTTCCAACCTCAAGATCAGCAGTTCAAAACTACCACGGGCTCCATGGGAGAAAGATGAAGCTTTCTGCTCCCATAAAGATTTACAGCCTTGGAAATCCTGTGCAGGGTCACTATGAGTTGGAACTGACTCCATGGTACTTAACAACAACAACTAGTTGGTTAAAGGAACTCTGGTAGTGTATTGGTTATGAGTTGGGTTGCTTGCCTCAAGGTCAGTGATTCAAAACACCAGCCGTTCCATGGGAAAAAGATGAGACTGTCTGCTCCTGTAAAGATTTACAGCCTTGGAAAGTCTATACAGAGTTGCTATGAATCGGAACTGACTCCACAGCACACCCTACCACCATTAATTGGTTAAAGGAGCTCTGGGAGAGCAGTGGTTATGAGTTGAGCTTCTAACCTTGATCAGCAGTTTGAAACTACCAGCAGCTCCACAGGAGAAAGATAAGGCTTTCTGCTCCCATAAAGGTTTACAGCCTTGAAAACCCTATACAGGATCACTATGAGTCAGAAAACTCCACGGCACATAACCAACCAACAAACCAACAAGTTGGTTAGGTTAGTAGGCATTAGTAACCTGGGACTGCCTGTATATGTAATTGAGATAAAGTTCAAAGTTAGTAATGTTTTGTTTTAAAACTGACTCATTTAAGTATCTTGAAGTCATTTATTTTAGAAAAACAAACCCACTGCCATCGAATCAGTTCCGCCGCACAGCAATACTGTGGAGTGGTTCTGAGACTCTAACTATTCATGGAGCAGACAGCCTCATCTTTCTCCAGTAGAGCAGCTGGTGGGGGGAGGGGGGGAGTGGTTCAACTGTCAACCTTTCAGATAGCAGCCCAATGCTTTTCCTACCAGACTTGGATTTTTAAAGCCTTTTAATCAAGGTTATTATTATTAATCTTTATTTAAAAGTCTTATGAAATAAAAGTCTCTAGCCTAAGAGTAAAAGGTCTTAAAAGTATTTTAATAACAAACTCCCTATGAGATAAAATTGTTTGCCCTTCTGGCAATGAAAAGGATATAGAGGGAGAGGTTAAATGTAAAAGGCTTAAGTTTCTTTTAAAGAAATTAAAGGCAAATGTGGAATGATACAGTAAAAAAAAAGTTTAGTAGAAATCTGAGGGATAATATTCTACCTAGAAGACCAGCTCAAAAGATTACTCCTGATTTCTTTTTTCAAACTTCTTATTGTGAATTGATTACTTCTAATTTCTGTATCTTTTTTTTCCTTTTATAATGTACCTGAAGCTTGCTATATATGGCATCCTCAACTAGACCCATTAACTTATAGTTTCTGCTTGTAAATTCTATTAAGATTTAAATACAATCTGGTTTATAATGCTCTATAGGGATTATAGTACCAGTGAGATACAATTTGCAATTTCAAAAATGACTTAATAAAACCAACTCTAATTTTACCTAATAAAACTCTGATACTGAAAAAAATTTCAAAAATACTACTTTAAAAAAATCTATTAGATTCCAACAATTAATATAGTTAAGTGGTGGTAGTGGTGGTGGTAGTGTGCTGTGGAGTCAGTTCTGACTCATAGTGACCCTGTACAGGGTTACCAAGGCTGTAAATCTTTACAGGAGCAGAAAGCCTCATCTTTCTCCTGCGGAACGGCTGGTAGTTTCAAACTGCTGACCTTGAAGGTAGCAGCCTGACTCATAACCACTACACTACCAGAGCTCCTTAAAATAGTTATGTAGAACTCATTAATGATGAACATAGACTATTATTAATATAATAAATTATCAAGTAACAATGTATATAAATTCTTGTAATAAATTACACATTCTTAATGTGTAACTAGAGTCCTGATGTAGTACTGCAGAATCAGGACTGGACTGCAAACCACAAGGTTGGTGGTTCAAACTTGAAAATCCTATCCAGGGTTGCTATGAGTCAGGACCGACTTGCCAGCACTTAACAAGGAAGTGTAACTGCATACAGCACTGGAAATCTAATAGGGGTGGCACTGTAAGATAAGCACTGGATTGCTAACTGCAAGATTGGCAGTTATACCCACCAGATGCTCTGGGATCCTATGCACTGTGTAGGATGCTGTAAGTTAGAACAACAGATAATTAATACAACAGCAGACATGATTCTCACCTGTTGCCATTTTTGCTGGAGGTATGTGTCTTTGACTGAGTATAGGTACTTGTTCATTTGATCAAGAACTCCTTGATAATAGACCATCGCAGAGTCATAATTTCCCAGCAGTGCATACTCTCGAGCCAACTTTACGTTCTCACTGATCATAAGAAGACTCATGCTCAATTGTATGCTTAAAAAAAAACAAAAAGAAAAAACACTGTCAAATTACAATGCAGAAAAAGTACTTCAGTTTCTCTAAGACCCCCTCAAGCAGCTCACAATCGCAAATGCACCCTCCGGTCTCTGAGCCCCCGTTCACACACGCTGCACCCTCCGGTCTCTGAGCCCCCGTGCACACACGCTGCACCCTCCGGTCTCTGAGCCCCCGT
>NW_006408700.1:6025402-6033675 GCF_000296735.1 Chrysochloris asiatica
CTCTGAGCCCCCATTCACACACGCTGCACCCTCCGGTCTCTGAGCCCCCATTCACACACGCTGCACCCTCCGGTCTCTGAGCCCCCGTTCACACACGCTGCACCCTCCGGTCTCTGAGCCCCTGTTCACACACGCTGCACCCTCCGGTCTCTGAGCCCCTGTGCACACACACTGCACCCTCTAGTCTATATCACTGCTCATGCTATCCCCACTCCTTCAAAGAAACTTGGTAGCTCTCACATTCAACCCTACCTATGTGTCAATGCTCAGTTCAGGTAGCAATTCTCCCAGTGAATGCCTCAGCTCAGGTGACAGATTCTACCTTCTGAATTCCTTACTTCAGAATAAGTTTTCCCTCTTCTAAAATCCACTTGCACTTTATTGAAATGTTCCATCTCAAGGTACTTGTCCATTTTTTAAATTAAACTACTATGAGTGACAGGTCAGCAAAAAAGAGTAAGACCTCCAAAGAGATGGACTAGCACAGTGGCAGCAGCAATGGGCTCAAGCATGACAACAATTGTGAGGATGGCACAGGACCAGGCAGTGTTTCACAGGGTCACTAGGAATCAGAACTGACTCAATGGCATCTAACAACAATAACATCATCTATGTTTTAGCTCTACAAGACTAAGTTCTTTTGAAAGCAGTATCTACATTTAAGAGGTACTGAGACTGTGCTATCAGTATTGTTGTGTTATTTAATGCCATCGAGTTGGTTCCGACCCACCGCGACCCTGTACGGGGTTTCCGAGGAGCGACTGGTGAGCTTGAACCGCCGACCTTTTTGGCTCAAATGACTTTGCAGTATAGTACACAAGTCTTAATGGACTGCTGCAGAATGAATGTTGAATGTTAGGTACATTTTTTGGAAGGCAGCATGAAATAGAAAGCTACTGTTCTGACACTACGTGCTTTCTGATGTTGACTTTCTTTCATCCTTGACTTGTGAATTTGAAGACTTCGTGTGTTACAAAGTAAAATGCTCCACAGGATTTTCTTGTTATGTAGAATAAGCACTGGATTGCTAACTGCAAGGTCAGCAGTTCAAACCCACTAGCAGCTCTGTGAGAGAAAAATGAGGCTGGCTGTTTCTGTAGGGTTTATGCAATATTAAATGCTATATTAAGAGTTTTTGCATTTTGACTTTCAGAGCCCAAAAGTGAATTTATTTAGATAAAGAGATCTGTGGGCTATTAAATTTATTGAATGGTAAGTAGATGTGATGGCTCTAGTGTTCGTATTTAATGTTAGATCACTAAGGGACAGCAGTCTCAGCTCCCTTCACCTAAATAACAACAGCAATAAGCTTCAAAAAAATTAACCCTATGAGTGGCAGACAGAGGCAAAACGACTCCTTTTCCTTGTGTGACATGTTTTCTCAATGACAAATCCAAGAGACCCATGGGTTTGGAGGGAAGGGGGAAAGCACAGTGTTTGACCCAGGTGCCAATAAGTAGTATGTGAGAACTGTGACTCTCCAGAGAAGAAGGAAAATCAAATGGAATGTTTATGTCTTGTACAACTATACAGTGGCCTCCTTAAGGGCAGTCTAGAAGTAGGCTAGTCCCTTAGTAAGGTCACATCTCCTATTTTTATGACCCATATTGTTAATGGCTCCGCTATCCTCACAGTGTGTCTTCAGTTGCTTAAAGCCTCTCATGGTAGTGCCTCAACTAGGGCCCAGCACTCCAAAATCACACAGTTTTCTCAAACTAGTTGGCCTAGCACCTGCCACTATGGAAATGTTAACCGGGTGTGCTCATGTACTTGTGGTAGATGCATACACTGTTCCTCTGCAAGGAATGTGGCATGGTGCATGAAGATGGATGGAGTTCTGGTGTGGCTCTGAGGGTTAATGTGCTGGATTGTAACACTGGTTTGAACTGCAAAAACAATAAACATATTTGAACACTTAACTATATACCAGAAACTGTTCCATTCCATTATAAGCACTTTATACAAATTACCACATTTGATCTACCGAATAACTCTAGAAGATTGGTACTATTGCTGTCTCCAGTTTACAAATGAGAAAACTAAGGAAAAGTGAGTTTAAGTGATTAAAGTAAGGTCAACTGCTCATAAGTAGTAAAGGCAGGATTTTCACTCAGGTAGGGAGACTTTTGAGCTTATACTCTTTACCACCATTCTTGCTACCTTCTTCAATTAAACCTGCAAAAACAAAGACTAAGGTAGGAATACAAATTGGTACAGATACTGTGAAAACCAGTTCGACGGTTCTTTTAAAAAGCTAACAGAATTACCACAGGACCCAGCAATTCCACTCCTAGGTATATACCCAGAAGAAAAAAACAGGGACCAATGCAAAATTATGGACCTCTGATAGCGTAGTGGTTACGAATCAGGCTGCGAACCTCAAGGTCAGCAGTTCAAAACCACCAGCTGTTCCACGGGAGAAAGATGAGGCTGTCTGCTCCCATAAAAATTTACAGCCTCGTAAAACCTGTACAGGCTCGCTATGAGTCGAAACTGACTCCACAGCATATAACCACCAACCGCCAGTGTAAAATTATTTGCACCAAAAGATGGAAACAACCCAAGTGCACATCAGTAAAGAAATAGATAAATAAAATGTGTTATATGCACACAATGGAAAGCTATTTACCCATAAAAGAAGTTCTAATACGAGGAGGCTTCAAAATTTCATGGAAATTTTTCATTATCTTTTCATTCCATTTCCCAAATGTTTTGAAGTTCCCTGGTAGATGCTAGGGCATGGACGAACCCTGAAAACGTTATGCTAAGTGAAATAAGCCAGCCACAAAAGGAAAAGTATCATATGAAATATCTAGAATAGATACATGTAAAGAAACAGAAAACGGATTTGTATTTACCATGTGCCGGGAGGAATGGGGTCTTATTGTTCAATGCGTACAGAGCTTCTGCTTGGGGTGATTAAAAAGTTTTTAGAAACAAGTAATAGTGATGGCTGCACATCACTGTAAATGGTACTAATGTTACTGAATAGTTAAAATAACAAATTTTATGTTATATATATTTTACCATAAAAAAAAAAAATTAAACTAGAAGACTAAATAATAATACATCTGTGAATTTTTTTTAAATTTTCACTTTAGTATTGCCATTCATTATAAATGCAGATGGGGTATCATTCTTTATTTTACACCTTGGATATACTGCCTCATACCTTCATAGTGAATTCTAACAAATGGATATGCAGAAATGATGGACTATCATTTCCAACATTAGACTGTGACTGCCATCTTGCTTGCCCCTCACCATCTTGGCTGGTGCGCTGTTGTGAGTGGCCTTGTGAGAGGCTCACAGGACACAGAACTGAGGAAGGCTCTAGGCCAACAACCAATCTGCGTGAGACTTGAGATGATGTCAGCAAGGGCTACAGCCCTGTGAAAGACCTGGGTCAGACAGAGTCTTCACCCACAGAAACTGTGAGATAAAGAATATATGGTTTAAGTCACTACATTTGAGGATAATTTGTTATGTAGCAATACAGTTATGAACTGAGGTCTATGAGTAACTCAAGACTAGGCAGCTAAGGTCCATGAGGAAAGGAAGGGAACCCCATGACCTAAATAGTGACTCCTTAGAGTCATATTGCTATTAAGTTCTGTACCGTCAAGTCAGCTCTGACTCATAGGGTTTGCAAGGAGCAGCTGGTGAGTTTGAACTGCTGACCTTGTGGTCAGCAGTCCAGTGATCATCCTACAGTGCCACATTAGGACTCCCCCGGAGTCATGTTATTGTTTGTAGTCGCCACGAGTCAGTTCTGATTCAAAGCAACCCTGTAGAGGATTACGAGGAGCAGCTGGTGTCATGGGCACTGGTGACAGCTGCATGGCCAGGGAGCAGGTCTCTCCTTTATTCACCGTGATGTCCACCAGCCACTCCTTGGAAACCCTATACAGGCTCACTGTGTCAGAACTGACTAGATGGCACTTCACAACAACATATTACCTGCAGCCACGCTTGACATACAGCAGATACCAGTCCATCTCTGAATGAATGACCACTTCCAAGTTTCTGTCTAAGGTGTCTTATCCTTGTCTAGTTCCTACCCCTTCACACTCTCACATTCCTTGATCCTCAACTCATCCAAAGATAACCAATAACCAAACCTAAAGGAGCTCTGGTAGCGTAGTGGTTACGAATCGGGCTGCTAACCTCAGGTCAGCAGTTCGAAACTACCAGCGGTTCCGCGGGAGAAAGATGAGGTGCTCTGCCCATAAAGATTTACAGCCTCGGAAACCCTGTGCAGGGTCACTATGAGTCGGAACCGACTCCATGGTACTTAACAACAACACAATTGTTTAATAACTGGGTAATTACAGCCCGCCTTCATCTGTGGGCTCTGTACCCATGGGTTCCACTGTACCCATGGGTTCCACATTGACAGATTTAACCAAACACAGATGGAAAATACTTGGGGGTTTGGGAGAAGCAATCCCTCAAAGGCTAAGGGGAGCACACAGTGTGATTTACATAGTATTTACATTGTATTAGGTATTATACACCATTTTATATAAGGGGCTTGAGCATCTTTGGATTTTGGTACCCACAGGACTCCTGTAACTGTTTTGAGGATATCAATGGACAACTGCACTTCTGCCCTAAAAGGCCCCATGCCCAAGTCTAGGCAACAGTGTTAGAGAAGTGTCACTTCGGAGTGCCTGGCTGATCTGAATGAGCTTGCATGTCAGGCCTCTCAAGACTTTCTTCCTCTCCGACTTTGCCTAACAGACTCCCTCCATACCTTTTTCCATTTCCCCAACTAAAACAAAACAAAACAACATTAAGCTCCTACTTACATGTATGTGATCTTTTTTTAATTTTTGAAGGCCATGGCTCAATGGTCACAAACTCATAGAAGTCACTCTTGGTCTTGTTTAAATGTTCTCCTATAGTTGGCAGTTCAAACCCACCAGCTGCTCCTTGGACACCCTATGCAAGGTCACTATGAGTCAGAACCGACTCTACAGCACTATACAACAACAACAGCAAAATTCCATAAAAGCCAAAGAATTAACATTTTCAAACAAACAGAAATGTAAAGTCAATCCAAGGACATATTTAATAAATGACCTGAAAAATTCTTGATTATCAAAGGAATAATGTGTTTAATGAAAATAAAGCACCCGTTGTTAACCAAATAATAGACAAAAATAATTTTTTTCCTAATCCTTTTATAGTCTCTAAGTCTAAAATAATAAGACCCAAAAAAAGGATATACTTGAATTATGGTAATGGCAAACAATATGCAATATATCATGGATTGCCAGAGGAAAGAGAATGAACAAATATGTCTTGGCAGAAGTACAGGCAGAATGCTCCTTATACTCAGGGAGGACACGACTTTGTCTCATGTACTTTGGACATGTTATCAGGAGGAACAGTCCCTGGAAAAGGATACCATGTTTGGTAATGGAGAGGGTCAGTGAAAAAGAGGACTATCCTCACCTAGATGGGCTGACACGGTGACTCCAACAACGAGGTCAAGCACGGCAATAATTGTGAGGATGCACAAGACTAGGCAGTACTGTGTTCTGTTGTATCAAGGGTCAGAACCAGTTTCATGTCACCTAACAACAAGCCTAAGATATCCTTCTTTCCAAATGAATGATAACACTGTAAACTTCTGATTCTCCAAGTATCCAGGTTCGTCTTTGTCACTGATAAAGCTATACTGTAGAAAGACAGAGACAGAGGTCTACCTAGCACAATATGTGACAATATTTAAAGCAAAGTTGATAGACCGAACTATAACAATATGAGATTGTCCAAAAATTCAGACTCTTGGTTACACATATTATTAAAGAGGTAATTTGTTTGGTGCTTTAAGATAAGCACTAGACTGCTAACCACAAGGCTAGCAGTTCAAGCCCACCAACCACTCCTCAGAAACCTTATACAGGCTCACTATGAGTCAGAACCAATTCAATTGTACTTAACAACAACATGTCTAGATTTACCTCTGTAGAAATTTTTCCTCTGGGTCATCCTATCAGAGCCACCCTTTTGCTTACATGGCTTGAAGGTTTGAGTTAAGTTAGTGTAAACTGGGCAACAAGTAACATGAAATTTTAAATCAAGTAATAAAGCTAATTTTTTTAAATTAAATACTAAAATATCAATTTTACGGCAAAATTCCTAAGAAATTTAACATCTGATATAGTGTGGCATCTGTACAGAGATCAAAATTCTCATTCTGATTCCTATTCTCTTCCCAAACAGCAAATACAGTCACCACTGTATTACCCATTAAGGGATCATATGCTACGTTCCACCTATACTGCAGTTTTTACTGTACTGTGCATAAACCATTCATTCAAGAAATCTTTCAGGAGCACTCTCAGAATTGCAAGGAAGCACACGGAAGACAAAATTAAATAAGACAGAATTAGAACTTGAAATCTTTGAAGTGTGGCAGAGGGCTATTCCTTTATTTACTCTGGGTATTTTTTCTCTGCTTAGTAAAAGGAAACAAGTGTAGTATAGTAAACACAAGCTAAAAAGTCAACAATGTTTGAGAGCTTTCCAAAAAGGTTTTTTAAAACATTTATCTGCAAAACTTAATTACTAAATTAAAAACAGCACATGAAACTTCTTCCCTAAGGAATTTCAGCAAAACAAATAGCAATTCACTTGGTAAGCAATTTTCAGAACATTCCATCTCTGGGATATGAAATCAACCATGATACTAATTTAAACCCAGTCACTGATGATGATGAATCAGCAGAACAAACGAGTGCCTCAGGACCAATTAGAGTATGGCATACATTTTTCTGATCTTCATCATTATATGATACTCAAGCACAAAAAAATGATCACTATAAAAAAAGCACAAAAAGGAAGCTTGCTCAGAAAAGAATATAATCTATTTTATATTTCATAAACTTTCCTTCAACAGAACTACATAATGATCCATTTGCCCTAACCAAAAATAACTATCAGTGAATAATAGAACAATGAAAATGTAGATTATAAAGTCACATTTAAACCTTATCAATTGACACCATAAACAAAATCTATTTTAGCATGTTATCAGCTTTGACTTTACTTTGTCACTATCTTTACTATACACTATCTTTAAGGTCAAGTCGCGAAAAATAGATGTTGCAAACAGCATTTCAACAATGCTAGTACAAGGAGCTCTGGTAGAGCAGTCAGTGGTTACGAATCAGACTGCTAACCTTAAGGTCAGCAGTTTGAAACTACCAGAGAGGTTCCGCAGGAGAAAGATGAGGCTTTCTGCTCCCGTAAAGATATACAGCCTCGGAAACCCTGTGCAGGGTCGCTATGAGTCAGAAGTGACTCCACGGTTCTTAATAACAGTACAATAAACCCAACAAGATTCTTTAATCCTACATATTTGTCGAACTGTGATACCAGTCAGTTTCAAACTAAGAGGCCGGTTCTCCTGTGTACCACAGTGTATTCCTAGTACTAAATTTAACACCTTCGAATAACCAGCGCTTTAAAAGCTTCATATGGCTTTTTATAGTCTAGGAATGTTGGAACGTTGATCAGCACTGCCGCATATTTTAAGGCGGGATATCTGCCACAAGTTCTTAACAAGACAAAGGGTTCTCATGCTATTTCTTTGGGTGTAAGTAATAACAATGATTACAAAACCATCTCCTTTGGAAAAGAAAATAGGACTTCATATTGAGACATTTAGGTATTTATGAACATTATTAACAAGAATCGTTCTTGACACTTTATGTTCTATCATTGTGACGGTGGCCAAGATCCATCGCACACATTCTGAAACATTTGGAATGCTTTCAAAATTAACTAAAAGTCTGATTCCAAAGAGGAAGATACAAATTAGTGCTTTCCAGAGAAGCGTGTAACACTGCTGCTGAAAATTAGTAACTGATATAAAAGTAGCAATTCGCAATTAAAAGACAATGGCTGTTGTAGCTAAGTGCCATCGAGTCGGTTCCGACCTATAGCAAGCCTGTACAGAGTTTATGAGCGGCTGGTGAGGTTGAACCGCCGACCTTGTGATTCAAATCAACTTTGCAGTCCAGCGCATTAACCCATAGCGCCACACCATGACTCCAAAAGAAAACGAGAGGGGTTTATTGACCGAACGAAGCCCGAGAGACAAGCCATGGTAAGGCGCTCAAGGATCCACGTTTACCTCTGTAGCCGTCACCGTATAGTGTCTGAGTTTCGTGAGAGGTACCAATTCTAAACAAGGAGGACCATAAGCCTCCTAGAGGGGGACTACCAGTCCTATATTTATATATAATATAAACATTATA
>NW_006408700.1:6034220-6080372 GCF_000296735.1 Chrysochloris asiatica
ACCCCCGCTCCGCTTTCACAGACCCGGGACTGCCCAGGTCAACCGTCACCACCCGCGGCGCTTCTTGGACTGCGGAAGGATTTGAAAGCAAACCCTCCCATACCACTTCCGGTACCAAGGAGGCCGCAGAGACTCCGACGCACGCGGGGCGACTCCCGGGAGCGAGGACGCCAGGCGGCGTGCGCACGCCGGAGGCCGTGCGCGACTGGGCGGGGCCGGGCCCTGGCCCTGGGGCGCACATGCGCAGTCCCGCATCGCAGCTTAGCTGCTGAAGTGGCCAGGTGGGAGTGGTGAAGACTGGAACCTGACGCATATCTTAGTATCTTTTCTGAAGTGCTTACTCACATTGCCACCCATTTGATTTTCACCGCACTGCTTGGAGGTGGATAAGTCCGACCGTCTATACAAGTTTTAAATTTACAGGATGAAACAATTCGTTTATGAGAAATCATATTTTAGAACCCAGTTCTCAGGATTCTTGGCTAGGCCTTTGTCAAGACATAACCAGGGAAGCAGGGCGCGGACACATATTTGGACCCCTGATGGTGGCATTTTATTTTTTGATGTCATTGTTAATATCACCAGACAACATATTGTCATGAGTTAAAGGTATCATACTGGATACTGCTGTGGGCCTCGCTTCCTCCAGGGCAGTTCTAACCCAAGCCCCACCGAATCCGGACAGAAGGCTGCAAGCATGTTTTCGGTTAGTGCATGGTAATGGTGGTACTTAACATTAAAGCATCCCAGTCATTTAATATGTTATGTGTCATCGAGTCGGTTCCCACACATAGCGACACTGTGGAGGGTTTCCGAGAGCGACTGGTGGGTTTGAACTGTTGACCTTGTGGTTAACAGTCCAATGCTTATCTTATAATGCCTCATAAAACCAATTCAGGAAAAAAAAATCTCTTCACTCCATAAATAGTGAGCAACTACTTGCCAGGCATTCTGTTAGCCACAAGGAGCCTTGGTGGCACTGTGGCATAAGCACTGGACTACTAATAGCAAGGTCATTAGTTCAAACCCACCAGCCATTCTTCAGGAGAAAGATTTACAGCTTCGAAACCCTTTACAGGAGCACTGTGCATCAGCATCCACTAGAGGGCAATGAGTGTTTTGGGTGGGTGTTAGGTCCTGTGTATACAGTGGCCGAAAAAATGCACAACGTACTGAACATACAATGAGGCCTGTGAGGTGGGACTAAAGGGATTGGCTTTGTTTTTCTGCATCTTGCACGTTTTCTGCCTTTGACAGGATTCTGTCTTAACCACTTCTCTACCTCTTGCTTTAATATTTGTATTTTTTCTTTGACAGGTTTCTGCATTACACCGGTTCTGGCTTTCACACATTTTATTGTAACTAATGTCACTGAGGAGTACAGGTGTGGCACTGTAGGATAAACTGCCAGGTCGGCTGTTAACCTACCAGCCGCACCTCGGTGGAATTCATGGATTTTTTTTCTTGAATTGCTTTTATGTGATATTGTAGGATAAGCACTGGAACTGCTAACCACAAGATTGCGACTTACTAGACAGCACTTAAAAACTTCGCTAAAATGCACATGCAAAAAATGTTCAAATGCAAATGTTTTATGTTATACACACACATGGCTCCACAGACTAAGCACTGGACTGTGAACCAGAAAGTTGGTAGTTCAAGCCCACCAGCTGCTCCATGGGAGAAAGATGAGGCTTACTTCTCTGGCAAAGATTTAAAGCCTCTGAAACCCTATACAGGGTCGCTATGAGTAGAAAGTGACTGGATGGCTCTTAACAACAAACCACCAAGTAAAACAAAAACCACAATGTTTCACAGAGCTTCAAGTCTCCATGGAAGTAGAAAATTAAGTTTTGCTATGGTGGATATGAAGGAGCTCTGATAGCGTAGGGTGTTATGAGTTGGACTGCAAACTGCAAGGTCAGCAGTTCGAATCTACCAGCAGATCCACGGGAGAAAGATGAGGCTTTCTGCTCCCCTGAAGATTTACAGCCTTGAAAACTCTATACAGGGTCACTATGATTCAGAACCGACTTCCCAGCATGCCACCACCACCATGTTGGATATGAACTCTGTTGAAATGGAGCACAAGAAACTCTAATTAGAAATCCTAAAACCAATTCAAGAAAGGCAGATCGCTCTAATTAGGTTGAGTTCAACCTTCATCTTTTACCTGTGTGCAAAGATATGGTAACTTATTAAGCCAATTTATAGTTTTAAATTTTATCAAAGAAGAAAAATGACTATTACGGGTGTATTTTGTTTTATTGTGCTTCCCTTTATTATGCTTCCCAGATAAGGCCAGGTTTTTTTGTTTTGTTTTTTATAAACTAAAGGTTGGTGGCAACCCAGACACAAGCAAATCTATTGATGTCATTTTCCCAATACCATGTGCTCACTTTGTGTCTCTGTCACATTTTGGCAATTCTCACAATATTTCAAACATTTTTCATAATGCTATTGCACCACCAAAACCCCCAAACCAAAGCCACTGCCATCAAGTCAGTTCTGACTCATAGCAACCCTGTGTAGGATTTCTGAGAGTGTTAAGTCATTACAGGAGCCGACAGCCCCATCTATCTCCCAAGGAGCGGCTGGTGTGTTTGAACCATCAGCCTTGTGATCAGCAATCCAGTGCTTATCCTACCATGTCACCAGGGCTCCTTATAGTATATTTATAAACATGACTTATATGTACTGAGAAACAGAGAAAATTTATGCGACTAGTTTTATTGTGATACTCAGTTTATTGCAGTAACCTAAAGCAAATCTTCCATGTCTAAGGTTGTTGTTATTAAGTGCTGTCCAGTCAGTTCCGCCTCATAGCAACCGTATATAAGGTTTCCGAGGAGTGGCTGGTGAGCAGTCCTGTGTATTAACCCACAGAGCCACAGCAGGACTCCATCTCTAAGGCATGCCTGTATTATATGACCCCTTTGATATGCTGTTGTTCTGAAGTGCTTTCAAGTTGGTTCCAACTCAGTGACCCTGTATAGGGTTTCCAAAGAGTGGCTGGTGGGTCGTTTATCATACAGTGCCACAACTGAATCTTTATATACTACAACAGGCAAAACTAATCTATAGTGATGACGTCTGACAAAATGGCAGACTAGGCAAATGTACTACACGGACCCTCTACAACAGAGACACGAAGAGAACTAATAAAACAGACACAAATGAAAATTCTGGCATCCTGAACTTCAGGAGAAATGTTACAGAGGTGGATGGAGTGCTTGCTTGGAGGACAGGCCAACCATGGGCAGTGGAGGGGGACTGACTGGTCAATGGCTGCTAGTCTGACCATCTTGTGAGCAGCTTTGGCAAAAGAGGGAGGCCTGGCAGTGCAGATTCACATGGGTGATAGAAATGTGTGATTTCTACTTTTCCCCGCGCTCCCCAGTTGACCATAAATGTGGCCAGCTCCACCCTCAGACATCACCAGCTCAGACTTTACTTTCCAGAAGTTTGGAACCACTTACTTAGTTGGAAGCCACACCAGCGTAAGGTGGGAGTCAACTGTGCCGCTTTGGTGTATCACTTTGGTGCCTGGATTAATGTGGGCTTGGCTCCAAACCTACAAAACCCACAGAACCACTAGACCAGGATTTGACCAGTCTCACGGCTCCCAGCTTCCCTGTGGTCTTAACAGACACTGGAACCAACTCCATCCAGGGCCCCCAGGAACTACTGCCAGATGGAGTGCCCCGACCACAGATATCCTGAGGCCAAAAGGAACTCCACCTAGAGCCAGGAACTCTGCTGCCACATCCTCTCCACAACTGCCTCATGAGTTCCTTAAATTTCAGGAGCCCCCAAAGGTTTCTCCCCTCTGGACCACCAACAAATGCTGTTGTTGTTGCTAAGTACCGTTGAATTGGTTCCAACTCATAGTGACCATGTATAGGGTTTACAAGAAGTGACTGGTAAGTTTGAACCACTGACACTCCGGTTCAAACTGACCTTGCAGTTGAGCATTTTCCCTACAGCGCCACACATAATGTGAAAGCTGGACAGTGAATAAGGAAGACCTTAGAAGAATTGATGCATTTGAGTTCTGGTGTTGAAGGAGAATATTAAAAGTACCATGGACTGCCAAAAGAACAAAGCAATCTGTGTTAGAAGTACAGCCAGAATGATCCTTGGAAGCCAGGATGGCCAGACTTAGTCTCTCATACTTTGGACATATTACCAGGAGGGATCAGTCCCTAGAGAAGGACATCATGTTTGGTAAAGTGGAAGGTCAGTGAAAGAGAGGAAGACCTCTAAGGCGATGGATTGGCACACTGGCAGCAGCAATAGGCTTAAGTTAGCAACAATGATTGTGAGGTTGGTGCAGGACTGGGCAGTGTTTCATTCTGGTGTGCATAGGATCGCTGTGAGTTGGTACTGACTTGACTGTAAAGTTAAAAAGGTCTCTAAATTGTTTATATTCACTACTACCAATTTTTCACTAGCTTAGTCAGAGACTAAATTATGCTTTATTAATTCCTAAATCACAGAAGTTACAAACAGCAGGAATTTTTTTTTTTACAGAATATCTGCTATTGGCCATTTTGAATTTGACAATCACATGCTTTACTATGTAGGGAATGACAAATTGAAGAGGAATGGCATCATATTCATCATCATAAAGAACATTGAGATCTATCTTGAAGTACATCACTGTCAGTGATACGATAATATCCATAGGCCTACAAGGAAGACTAGTTAATACCACTATTATTCAAACTTAAGCACCAACCATTAAGGCCAGTGATGATGAAATTGAAGATTTCTAACAACTTCTTCAAGTCTGAATTTAATCAAACATGCCATCAAGATGCATTGAGTAGACTGAAGTTCTCTCATGTAAACTATTATATAATTCACAATAAAACATTTTTAAAAATGCATTGATAATTACTAGTAACTAGAAATGCAAAGGTTGAAAACAAAAGAGTAAGGATCAGTAGTTGAAAAATGTGGCCTTGGTGATAGACATGATGATGGAGATCTTATGATAGAATTTTATAAGAACAAAATTGCAAATACCTCTTTTACACAATATAAAAGATGATTACACACATGGACTTCACCATATGGAATACACAGAAGTCAAACTGACTAGAAAGAGATGATGGAAAAACTCCATACCATCAGCCAAAACAAGTCCAGAGGCAGACTCTGGAGCAGAACACCAATTACTCATATACAAGTTCAGGCTAAAGCTGAAGAAAATTAAAACAAGTCCAGGAGAGCCAAAATTTGACCTTGAACGTATCTTACCTGAATTTAGAGATCGTCTAAGAATAGATTTGACGAATGAGACACTAATGATATAAGACCAAAAGAGTTGTGAGATGACATCAAGAACATCATACAGAAGAAAGCAAAAAGTGATTAAGAAGACAAGGAAGAAAAGACCCAAAGCAGATGGAAGAAATAAGAAGATAAAAAGAACTGAACAGAAAATTTCAGAAGGCAAAGTCAAATATTATAATGAAATGTGCAAAGATCTGGGGTTAGAAAACCAAAAGGGAAGAACATGCTCAGTATTTCTCAAGCTGAAAGAACTGAGGAGAAAAAGGATTCTTTGTGCAAAATATTGAACGATGCAGAAAGCTTCCAAAGATGGAAGGGGGAAAAAGTGGTCGATGTTCAGCCATTTCAGGGGTAGCATATGATCAAATACCAATGGTACTGAAGGAAGAAGTCCAAGGTGCACTGAAAGCACTGGCATAGAATAAGGCTCCGGGATTTGATGGAATACAAATTGAAATCTTTCACAAAACCGATGCAGCACTGGATTGCATTTAACCAATGTCAAAAAATTTGGAAAATAGCTACCTAGCCAACTAATTGGAAGAGATCCATAATTGTGCCCATTCCAAAGAGAGGTGACCCAACAGAATGTGGAAATCATCAGATATCATATGCAAGTAAAATTTGGCTAAAGATAATTCAAAAACAGCTGCAACAGTATACTGACAGGGAGCTGCCAGAGACTCAAGCCAGATTCAGATGAGGGCATGGAACAAGAGATATCATTGCTGATATCTGATGGATCTTGTCTGAATGCAGAAAATATTAAAAAGATGTTTGTTGTTAAGTGCCGTCAATTTGTTTGACTCATAGTGACATGTATAGGGTTTCTGAGGATCAACTAGTAGGTTTGAACCAATCTTGAGGTCAAGTGCTTTATCCTACAACACCACTCAGGATTCCAGAAAGAGGTTTACCTGTGCTTTATTGACTGAGCAAAGGCTTTTGACTATGCAGATCATGACAAACTATGGGCAACATCGCGGAGATTGAGTATTACAGAACACTTAATTGTGCTCATCAGGAACCGTACACAGACCAAGAGGCAGTCATTTAAACAGAACAAGAGGGCACCGAATGGTTTAAAATCAGGAAAGGTGTGCACCAGGGTTGTATTCTTTCACCATACTTATTCAATCTGTATGCTGAGCAAATAATCTGAGAAGCTGGATTATATGAAGAGTGTGGCATCAGGATTGGAAGAAGATTCGTTAACAACCTGTGATATGCTGATGATACAACCTTCCTTGCTAAAAGCAAAGAGGACTTAGAACATTTACTGATGACCATCAAAGACCACAGTCTTCAGTATGGGTTGCACCTCAATGTAAATAAAATAAAGACCCTCAGCACTGGACCAATAAATAGCATCATGATAAATGGAGAAAAGATTGAAGCTGTCAAAGACTTTTGCTTGGATCCATTGTCAACACTCATGGAAGTAGCAGTCAAGAAATCAAATGATGTTATTGCATTAGGAAACTCTGCTATACAAGACCTCTTTAAAGTGTTCAAGAGCACAGATGTCAGTTTAAGGATTGAAGTTTACCTGATTCAAGCCATGGTATTTTCAGTAACCTCATAAGCATGTGAAAGTTGGACAGTGAATTAGGAAGACCATATTGATGCATTTGAGTTGTAGTGTTGGAGAAGAATATTAAAAGTACCATCGACTGCCAGAAGAACAAACATCCAGGAAGAAGTGCAGCCAGGATGAGATGCTCTTTAAAAGAAGCCAGGATGGCCAAACTTCATCTCTCCTATTTCAAACATATCATCAGGAGGGACCAGTCCCTGGAGACAGACATCATGCTTGGTAAATCAGAGGGTCAGTAAAAAAGAGATGAATTGGCACAGTGGCATTAGCAAATGATTCGAGAGTGACAGCGATTGTGAGGAAAATGCTGGACCAGGTAGTGATTTATTTTGTTGTAAATAGGGTCACTATAGGTTGGAACTGATCCAATGGCCTCTAACAACAAACAAGTAATCTGATGTCATTATAACTGATGATATCTACAAAGATCCTGTTTCCTTGAGGACATTATGCTGAGTGAAAGTAGTGACAAAAGGACAAATATTGCATAAGACAATTATTATAAAAGCTTAAGAAAAGATACCCATACTAAAAGGAAAAATAAAATTTTTGTTGGTTACCAGGTGTGGGAGGGAGGGGACAATACAGTACAGGTTAGGGGATAGACACGTAGTACAGGTATTGGGGAGGCCAAATAAGCTCACATTCTGAGGTTTCAGGTGGACATGAAGTATTGGTGGACACTATTCAACCTTGGATTCACTCTACATGTCAGCAGAGTGGATACAGAAACTGGAAGCCTTGTCAGTGGGAAAAACAGAAATTGAGATAAACTGTAGAGCTTCTGTCTAAATACACATGTCACTCTGTTCACATTTCAATGGCCACGTAATGTGGTCAAGCATGACTTCAAGGTAATGGAAAACACAAACCTACAGATCCTAGAAACTCAACAAATCTCAAACTTAAGAAAGATAACGAAAACTACACTAAGATATATCAACTTAAATTGTTTAATACCAGTGATAGAAAAATCGCAAAAGCAGTCAGGGAGAGGTGAAAGAGACAAATACATAGGAGGAGCAAAGAAAAGAATGACTGTAAACATCCCATTGTAAACTGCAAGACAGACGCAGTGGATTTTAAAATCTTGAAAGACTATATAATACTAAAGAAAATTATAGTTTAAAAAACAAAAGCAATGTTTAACATAAGATCAATGTTAAGATTACATTTCTAAAGCAAGTATCACATGATGATCTCAATTGATTCAGAAAAATCATTTGACAAACTCTTAACACCCTTTCATGATTAAAAAAACAAAAAATCTCAAAAAACTTAGGATAGAAGGGAAATCCCATAAACATGATACAAGGACATTATGAAAATTTAGGAATATTATACCGAATGATGAACGAGACAAAAATGCTGATGAGTTTTTAACTGGTTCAGTCATGGTTCACACAGCAAATTGAAAGAGACCTGCATCTGTAAGATGTGGGTGTACTGGAGTAACAACACGAATGGGAGACTTGGACAAGGGATAGTGAGCCCTTCCGGGAAGCTACTGACAGGAGACTGACACTGGAGATTGAATTATTGCCAGGAGACAGTTACACATTCAAAGTAGTGTGGTCAGCCACCATCTTTGAGTGGGCAGCAATGTTTCCAACTTTGCTATACAATATGCGGACTCCTGGTGTGGTGCACTGGGCAGCAAAGTTGGTTTGAATCACAAGGACAGTGGTTCAAACTCACCAGCTGTTCCTTGGAAACCCTATATAAATTGCTGAGTCAGAACCAACTAGACAGCACTTAACAACAAATACAATAGGCACACGGACTTTTTTCTAAGACTAGCAGAATATAAACTGGTACTTTTGCCCATTCTGGTTATTATTGTTACCACCCCCACCATCCCCATTTTATGAAATTGGGTCCACTCTGAATATATTTCATCGGCTGTAACTGACCCAGGCAGAAGTGGATTAAGCCTTGGTTGAGACTTTAGGAGATAATGTGACATTCTGTATGTCTTTTGCTTATGGGAAGGACACACATTTTGAGAGGCCAAAGGTGTAATGTTATCGATTGTGTCTTCCCCCAAAACAGCATTGAAGGGAGGGGGGCAATTTACAGGGAGGGAGAGAGAAGTGGAGAAACGGGGCAAATGGGAGAACAACTGGGCATGTTTGAATGGGCCAAATGGGACAGAGATAAAGGACGATATATGCACAGCCTTGGAATTGCAGGGTTCTGAGATACAGGGATTGAGTCATGGTTGGAATGGGTTGGGGGGGTGGGGGGAATCGTGTCAAGATGCTTGACTGTTTTTTGAATCTTGGTTTTCCTTGCATTATAATATAGACACTGGAGGGGAAGAGAAAGGAATAGTCAGAAAAATCACACTAGAAGGCTTGTAAGTCCGTCTTCTGCCTATAACTGATTGGAATACCTAAAATGGGGCTACAGCATACCCAGTGAACGAGGCTTCCTGCGGAGCCTTTGCAATACATGAAACTATAGGTAGAAACCAGAACCACATCCAGATCTCAAGAGATGAGAAATCTCCGCTTGAAAGGACGAGCTGACCAGCCTGGAGCTGCGAGAAGAACAAAAGATACTTCTCGAAGACCTACAGGAAAAATACGAAACAATGGAGGCAGATGGACTGTTACTACAGGAACAAACAGGTCGCTTCCCTAGGAGACAATGGGGCAGTTGGTCGGGTCCTACCAATCAGGCCCCCTTCCAAGACTGAGACTCGGTGGAAATGCATGCTAGGATTGGTGACCACACGCATCACCGATGGGGAGAAGTGGGGTAAAGGCAGCAATGAAGCAGCGAGCTAAGCCTTACAATATTCAGTGGGCTTCTGTGGACCAGGTTGGGGACCTGGTTGGCAAGCAGTGAGGAGACCTGGGGACTCCTGGGCCCAGAGTCAATGGCGTGGCCAAGGAGGACTCAAGTGGAGAATGGAGCTGCCGGCTAATGGGAAGAGAGGGCATGTGCACAAGAACACCCACACTTGCAGATGGTAACCACGTGACCTGGACCGGATGATCAGAGCTCAACCAGGAGAAGAGGGGGTGGGGGGACTGAGCTGATACAATCTGATGAACTTGACCTATACCTACTAACGCAGTGACTCAAAAGAGGCAACAAATCCTTACAGCAAGAAACATTCCCACCCCCTCGACACACAGAGTAGACAAAGAAGGGAAACTTGGGACATTGGATACCTAAATGGGGATGGGGTTACTACAAAGGCAAGAAGTGACTGGCTTACAAGCTTTCAAGAGGGAACCTAGAGCTAGAGGGCATGGAGGAAGGCAGAATCACCAGTGAGTACTATCCAATCTGTCTAGGTGGAGCTGATGAAATGAAATACAGTGGGTAACTCGCGATACTGTAATGAATAATGGTTATCATGACTGATTGTGAGGGTTGGAAATGCAAAGGTAGACGTTTTGTAGCAAGGAAGGGAGTGATTATTTCTCCAGTCTAGAAGCAGAGGTCTCTGGGACCATCAACGGAGAAGAGCCGAGAGCGGGACCCTATCCAGAGAAGCAGGGATTCCTGAGATGGAGACAGAAGATGACGTGGAGTGATGAAGCGGCTGGGGACTTTGGATTCAGAGAGGGACTGTGGGCCGAAGACTGGGGCGGGGGAAGGAAGTGTAGAGGACGGGTTTCTAGGATATACTCTTTGGTCGGAAGACGATGCATGGAGGGCATTGGAACCATGGCAATGAAATGATATACAATGGAATGAATGTAAAACTAAAGTTCTCTCATGTAAACTATCATATAATTCACAATAAAACATTAAAAAAAAAAACAGCATTGAAATCCTGACCCCTGTACCTGTAAATATGGCCCCATTTGGAAAAAGTTTTTTTATGTTCATGAAGCCATGCCAATGTAGGGTGAACCTTGTTGTTGTTAAGTGCCGTCGAGTCAGTTCCAACCCAAAGCGACCCTGAACAGGGTTTCCAAGGCTGTAAATCTTTACGGGAGCAGAAAGCCTCATCTTTCTCCCGTGGAGCAGCTGGTAGTTTCAAACTGCTGACCTTGCGGTTCATAGCCTGATTCATAACCACTATGCTACCAGAGCTCCTTCCTTAAACCTTATAAAAATGGCCAAAAATAGACAGAGACATATGCAGTGGGTAGACAGAAGCCATATGAAGATTGTCTACAAGCTAAGGAATGCCCAGGAATACTCAGTGCTACTGCCAAGGATAGAATCAACATGGCTGATACACTAATTTGGACTTTTAACCTCCAGAACTATGCGGATTCAAATTTCTGTTCTTTAAAGTCACATACTTATAGGATTTCTGTTTCGGCACAATAGTTAACAAAGACAGTAAGCATATATGTACTAAGTGTTTAATATACAGACTCTGTAAAGAGCTCCTCTACAAGTCAACAAGATGACTAAACAACTCAATAAAAATTTAGCAAAAGACTTAAGACATTTCTCCCAAGATAAATGGCCAATAAGCACATGGAAGATAACTCAACATCTTTGTTGTTATTGTTGTTAGGTGCCTTCGAATTGGTGCTAACTCATAGCAACCCTGTGCACAACAGAATGAAACAATGCCTGGTCCTGTGCCAACCTCACAATCATCGCTACATTTGAGTCTATCACTGCTGCCACTGTGCCAATCCATCTTGTTGGGGGGGGGCGGGGGAGTCTTCCTTTTTTTCTCCGACCCTTCATTTTACCATATAGTGTATCTTTCTCCAACGACTGGTCCCTCCTGACAGTATGTCCAAAGTATAAGAGACAAAGTCTGGCCATTCTGGCTTCCAAGAAGCACGCTGGCTGTACTTGCAATACAGATGTTTGTTCTTTTGGCAGTCCGTGGTACTTTCAATATTCTCCTCTAACACCATAACTCAAATGCCTCAATTCTTCTACATCCTTCCTTATGCATGTCCAACTTTCACATGCACATGAGGTTACTGAAATACCATAGTTTGAGTCAGGCGTACCTTAGTACTCAAACTGACATCTTCTCTCTTCAACACTTTAAAGAGGTCTTATACCTAAAGTCTCATACCTTGACAGCACTTAACAACAACAACAAATACCTAAAGAAGCTTTGCCTAATGCAGTACGTCGTTTGATTTCTTGACTGCTGCTTCCATGAATGCTGGTTGATATGAGCAAAATGAAGTCTTTGACAACTTCAGTCTTTTCTCCATTTTATCATGATGTCCTGGCGTGGTGCTGCAGGTAATGCACTGGACCACAAAGTCAGTTTGAACCACAGGGTTGGTGGTTCAAACCCACCAGCCACTCCTCAGAAACCCTATACAGGGTCACTATGGGTCAGGACCAACTCAATGACATTTAACAACAACAATCTTTCAGGGAACATCGAACTGCCAACCTGTTAATGTTGTTAAGAGCCTTCGAGTCCGTTCTGACTCATAGCGTCCCTGTATAGGGTTTCCAAGGAGAAGCTGGTGAATTTGAACTGCTGACCTTGCGGTCCAGTGCATCATCCCACAGCACCACACTAAGAGCCTAATGTTGAACCAGAGCTCTTCAGAAATACCACTCCTAAGTGTATACCCAAATGAGCCAAAAGCAGCAACTCTAACAGATAAATTTCAACAATATTCACTGCAGCATTATTCACAATAGCTAAACATTGGAAACCAACCACCAAAGTAACTATCGGCTGATGGAGAAAAAAAATGTGATATACTCATACAATGCAGTTGGGTCACAGGTGCATCTCAAGGCACGTCTGAAGCTACTGGAAGCTGGAAAAGATAAAAATAATCTTCCCTAGAACCCTGGAGAGGATGGCCCTGAAATCAGACTGTAAATCTCTTGAGACTGTGAGACATTACAATTGTCATTTAAAGTCACCCACTTTGTGGTACTTAGCTACAACTGCTCTAGTCAACAAATGGTATAGTTTACTAGAAAGTATGTCAAGTGATCAAAGGATTATGAAAAAGGAAAACAGGTTGACTTCCTATTTAAAAAATAATAAACTAGACTCCAATGATACTAATGTGGGCTTTAATAACCAAAAGGAGTTAAAACCTGTGCTGACCAGAAGGGCAGCCTTTAACAAGAACTGTTTATTAAACTTAAAAGATTGTACAAAAAAATCAACATTTTATTGAGTTATACTAAGTCTGTTTACTTTGTCATGACCTAGCTATGGATATCATTACATATACTGTAATTCAAAGGCATCACATTTTCTTATAAATTTTCACTGAGAATAAAGGGATTAAAAGAAATACATTTTTAGAATTTAAAATATCAACACACTTAAGCAGCTTAAAGTTAGCTTTCCACCCAATTAAAAGATTTAAATTTTGCTTTTTTATTATCCCAGCAAATGTTACACTACAAAAAATGATTCAGAAAATACAAATAGTCATTAAAAACACAGGCTGATTATTGGTATCTACTACATTCAGAAGTATGCAAAACAATACAGTTATATTGCAAAGCTGTAACTCCTTTTCTTAACAAAGCATTATTTTATAAAACTGTAGTGTGGTCACTGATTCAAATGAAAAACCCTCCTATATACACAATACAATAGAAAAGTAAACTGGTAGAGTGCCTTTCACAGAGATCTATTAAGGCGCTTTACAAATATACCAATATGTTGACCCAAATTATTTTTTGTTGTTGTTTAAAGCAAACAGGCTAAATGTCTCACTTTAAATACCAAATGGGTTTTTGTTTTTATTAATTTTTTTCTAAAGGTACCTTAGGTAACAAAAGCAGCAATGTCTACAAATCCTCCCACTGCATTCTCTATTTCCTCCATATCACTAAGTCAGTATAAAACATTGCCACTCACAGTTTTGCACTTTGCAACAGCACAAGTTAATAACTTTTTGAAAAAGTCAATTTCCAAGTGACTTCTTAGTCATACATTCTAGAGGTTCTATTACAAAGAAGGTAGAAGAGACAGCAGTAGGGCCTGCCTTAGGATTTCACTGGACAATACATAATAGTATCTACATTATATAATTATACAACACATTTTATAAATACTATTGATATACATAAAAATGGGGAAATATAAGAACAACAATAGACTTTTTAAGGAGTGGGGAATTATTTTTAAAAAAGAAAACATGTATAACCAATGTTTTCACGATTTCCACTGATAGCATCTGTATTTTTGATGTTTTACTTCTCATTTTTTGGTCAGAAAGCACCAGATTTTATGAGGGAGCTAGGTATTATTTGGGAGTAAGATAGCTAGCTAGTAAGTGTATCTCAACGATTAAAACTGCAGATACCAAAAGCTTGTATGCTGCATCACATAAACACAGAAAGTTTATATGGTCAGAGGGAATTTTAAAAGTAAAACACAATGTAGTGTACATTAAATTGGAAGAGTTGGGGAAAGCAGGGTGGGAAGAAGCAGACAGCACCTTAGTTTTCCTACAATGCAAGTGTAACAAGGTTTTGTATTGCTGTTGCACCATTGTCTAGAAATAAAACAATGGAAATTTAAGTAAATCTCACTAAAAAACTTATAAGATCTTTAAAATATGAGTAATGATCTTGAGCTAGTTTGTTTTGCATAGGATTTTATGGAACTGATCAAATGTGCCCTGAAACTAATAAGAACTGTCATATCATTATGGTATATTTTTACAATTCTGTTATTAGAAGTCCTATAGAAATACATCTGTAACAAACGGAATACAATTTCAGTGGCCTCTAATAGTATGTTTAAAGACATCTTAATCTTAGTGCTGTACCATTAAGAGAGAGGCATTCATTGGGCAGTTTATCACATGCTACACAGACCTTTTCCATCACAAATTATCAGTACATATACAAAGACGTGCTAATCTGAGGACTGAACAATAAATCAAAAGCCTAATTCTTAGTCTAAGAAATCCATCTTACCATGTAAATAAATCAGTAAGTCCTTGACCAGAGTCTATATTGCACTGTGTTCAAAATCCTCTCAAACTATGTGTATGTGTTGATGTGCATTTTCGGAGGAATAAGAGTCCACAGCTTTCAACTGATTCTCAAAAGGACCAGTGACCACCGCCCCCAAGAGACGCACTTTTACATGGCAGTGGTTTTCAAACCAGGCTCTGAGATGTTCACCTGGAGAAAGGCAGGAAGTGTGAGCTAAATAAATGTATTTTGCCCTTCATCAATTCAACAGCTCTGCCTATAATTTCACGTACATACTTGCATATGATTTCCATTAGCTTTTAAATGAAGAAACCTAAGATTTTAAAAATTATTAGAATTGTGTCTCCTAACTACAAATTTTGTTTTGATAAACTAATTCCTTATCAATGGAGCTTATTAAGAGGTAACAAAATGCAAAATCTACTAATGTCAGAATAGAGCCCTTTTCCCCTTCCAAAAAGACAAGCTAACATGTCATATGTAATAGGCATGTTGAAAATCATGACCGAAAAAAAAGTGACCAAAAAACCACTGTCACGGAGTCAATTCGGACTCAAAGCAACCCCTATAGGACTGAGCAGGGCTGTCCCTAGCTAGGGTTTTGGAGACTACAAAGCCTTACAAGAGAAGTCTTCTCTTTCCCCCGAGGAGCAGTTGGTACATTAGAACCACCAACCTTGGGTTAGCAGTCCAATGCTTAACCCACTGTGCCAGAAAACTGAGGAAGATTTGAATTTTCTACTAAGACCACTATGTAAAAGCTTTCCTAATTAACAGTGGTCATCTCGATTAGAAGTTAATTATTAATTTTTTACCAATTAATCTGTCCTTAGCTATAATATTTTCAAATAACCATTCTTCCTTGGCAAGTACAATCTGAAAGAGGAAACCTATAGCATTACTGATGACATAATCAAAAGCAGTCACTATACAGAAGTACTTTACTAGTGATTATCCACAAACATGAATCAGAACTTCATATGAAACTAAGAATAATCTTTTAGGATGGTTGAAAATATATTTTGAAATAAAAACATGAAAGATCTTAGATTTTTTAATAGTTGAAAATTCTTATTTATGGCAGCTTTGTTTTCCTTTGAAATGGAAACAATGTTAAAAATACCCTCATGGAAAGAAACCTGGGGCTGCTTTGGCTTCTTTTAAAGCCAGTATTCTTCAGAAACACAGGGAGGCTTCTTGAAATGCTACCATCTTTTAATTCCATTTTTCCATGGGTTTTTTTGAAGTCCCACTCTAAATGTTCTATTAGAAAACGAGACAAGCTGCATCCTTTTCTTTCTGATGGACATCTGAATATTGTCTCAACCCTGTATTTCCCAGTTCCAGCATGCTAATTACACAGATTAGCATTAGCCCAGGCATATGCACCAACAAGATGGCTGTATTTCTCTAGCTTATTTTGTATCAAAAACAAAGTTATGGAAAAAACCCTCAAATATGGGGTATATTTCATATTTGGTTAAAGCAAGAGGAAACTAAAACAGTATTTCAAAAACTTTCAAATATTCTTTTAAAAAATGACTTAGCATATGTACAAATAGATACCAGGCTGTTCCTTTAAAACAAAGCTTTTGTTTGTCTTCCTTAAATTTTAAGTACTTTAAGTACCAAGAACTGACTATAATATTGAGTTCATAATTTACTTTCCTTATAACAATTTTTTTTCTTAATTATTGATTAAAAAGGCAGGAATAAATTAACATTCTAAAGTTTCCATAATTTAGGAAAATAAAATACACACAGAGCACACATTACACAGCTCTGTCACATTTGCATATTTTTACTTTCAGAACCTCAAAAAGCCCTGCATTTGAGGTCTCTGCAAATCTCCATTACAGAACTATGGTTCAATTCTTTCCTATCATGTTAAACATACACCAGATCACGAGTTTTGATCTCTGAGCCTGTGTGTTGATCATCTTCATCTGACTGTTGCTCTGAGCCTTGGGAATTCATGTATTCATATTCAATAGGCTTTGGATAATTGTATGGGTAACCATTGTCATCAAAAAACCTCCGAAAGGTAAACTCATAGAAGGCATGTTCAGGATGTTTTCCATTTTTATACCATCCATTGAGAGTGTCATTTACATTTTCTTCCTCATTGCCATCACTCCATAACTTATCAGGATCAACTGGATCAAAATTTGATGTATCTGTTGGGTGTGTGATTTTAGGAATGTATGAAGCAGACTGCTGTCTCAGGTCACTGGAGAAATCAATTGTTTTAAAAAATGAATGAGCTTTGATTTCATCAGCACCACTCTTGCCTAAGCGGTCTTCTGGTCCCCGACAGAGTTTAACAATAAGGTCAGAGGCTTCAGGACTCAGTTTAGCTTGCAGTGGAATGTGAAGAGATGTTTGCCAGTTGATAACCTTTAATAAAAAATATTTTTAAATTAGGAGTGAAGAAATAAAAAAGAAAAAATTTTCCTCTAATTTTTATACTAAAAAATCTTACTGGACAATTTCTATTCTTTTAAACGAATTGCCATGGTATTTCCCATGTAGCGCTGTGGGTTAATGCACTGGACTGCAAAGTCGGTTTGAACCACAAGATCAGTGGTTCATGCCCACCATCTGCTCCTTGGAAACCCTATACAGAGCTCTGGTAGCGTAGTGGTTATGAGTCGAGCTGCCAACCGCAAGGTTAGCAGTTCAAAACTACCAGTGGCTCCGCAAGAGAAAGATGAGGTGTTCTGCTCCCATAAAGATTTATAGCCTCGGAAACCCTGTGCAGGGTCACTATGAGTCAGAACCGACTCTACTGTACTTAGCAAAAATGGGTTGGAATCAACTTGATGGCACTTAACAAGAAATACCCATAACTGGGTAATCACTTTTTCTCCTGTGTCCTCCTCTCCAGACAGTTTACACGCATGCACAGCATAAGACTCATTAGTTTGATCTCCCCTATTCAATCAGCCTTTCCCCCTCTGGTAGGAATGACGACTATGACCCCACGGTCCCTGCTCCTTAGTTCTATCACTATGCCCCTAATAGTCTGTATCATCTACTGATGTCTATGTCCTTCTACTGGGGGGTAAAATTCCACACAGCTAGGTACCATGTTCTATTTGACTTTATATTTTTCGGTGCTTGCAAACTGCCTGGCATAAAATAGATGCTCAATAAAGTTTGTTCTAGTTTTGAATAAAATGGAGTGAGGAAGGAAGGCAGGAATGCCAAGTAAAACCAGACTATCTAGTCTTTATGTCCCTAAACTCTTGAAGGCAGGCGAATGATCTAAAAATCGAAGTACAACATTAAATGCATTTTGTTGTTGTTAAGTGCTATCGAGTCAGTTCCAACTCATAGCAACCCTGTATAGGGTTTCCAATGAGCAGCTGGTGGGTTTGAACTGCTGACCTTCCAGTTCAAACCGACTCTGTGGTCCAGTGCATTATTCTGCAGTGCCAAACCAAGACTCCAATTGTATTTTGAGTCAAGTTAATCCTGGTAAATGGTAGAATGAAGTGTTATTTAACCTAAATTGACATGCTCAACATGTCAAATGACAGACAGTCAATAATTTTTTTTTGTTAAATAAATGAATCACTGAATCCCACCTGGAACTCACCAGCTTCTGTCAAAGGAAGAAAAATATACTCTCCTCTTTTAGTATGTTTATTTTAAAGTCTTGTTCCAGCTTAGAAAAAGGAGTTATCTCAACTAATAATAGACTATTTCTTTGAATTTTTTAGAGTAAAAATAAAATCAAGATATAATGCTCTGGTAGCATAGTGGGTTATGAGTTGGGCTGCTAACCACAAGATCAGCAGTTCAAACCTACCAGATGCTCCATGAGAGAAAGATGAGACTTTCTGTTCCCATAAATATTTACAGCCTCAGAAATCCTCTCCAGGGTCACTATGAATCAGAACTGACTCCAAGGAACAAAACCACTAACCATCACCACTTATGCTGAATACTTCTTTAATCTTCAGTTTCTATGCTGAAACTTTCTTTCAAGTGTGTTCATCCTTACTTAGAGCATTTTTATAAAGACTGCTTTTTAACTGTCAGATAATTCTAATATTTGTAGCATCTCAAGAGTGTCTTTTTCCGATGTGACTTGGATTATACCTGGATATTTTGAGTACTAATACCAGACTCTGGGCCTTGTTTAAATCTTACAGAGAGTGTTGATATTATTATTTAAGTAGGAATTAAAGCATATTGGTTACGAATAGGGCTGCGAACCTTAAGGTCAACAGTTCGAAACTACCAACTGTTTCGTGGGAGAAAGATGAGGCTTTCTGCTCCTGTAAAGATTTACAGCCTCGGAAACCCTATACGGGGTCAATATGAGTCGGAACCAATTCCATGGCATATAACCAATCATCATATTCAGGTCACAAGTTCCAACCAGGCTTTTTTAGGTTGTGATTTCAATGTCAATTTCATTGTCAAAGTCTTTACCGAACTATTTTAGATGTCTACATGTATGCCACCTAGACTGGGACCTGGGCAGCATTTTTTTCCCTTAATTCAGTTCTCAGTCTTTGGTATTCTGTTTAGGTTCAGGTAGGGGCTGAGACCAATAGTTTAGTTTATAAACAACTTCATGCGTGAGTTTCCCAAGATGCTCCCTTTCTGTGAGGCCCCTGGTACTTTCAATTCCTTGAGGCTCCTCTTTTTGGTTCTCTGGACAAAAGTGTAGGATTTTATATACCCTCTCTGCCACACATGTCTTTTAACTGTTTTTTAAACACAATTTGGGCAAAATGTCAAGAGGATAAAAAGAAATAAAAAAGCAATAAGGATTTACCACCTCTACTTGGGACTGCATGCTATATGATTTCATTTCTAGCTAAAGAAGGGTCCCCTCTTTGAGTTTTAGGTGCCCATACGGTCAGAGGTTCAAATTTACCAGCTGCTCCTTCAAAACTCTATATAGGGTCTCTATGAATTGGAACTGACTCCACAGCATTTAACAACAACAATCAAGGCCCTTAAAACTGAAGGTAAGCACTGGACTGCTAACTGAAAGGCCAATGGTCCGAACTTCCAAGGGAGAAAGATAAGACTGACTGCACCCATAATGAGTTACAGTCTCAGAAACCCTTTAGCGCAGTTCTGCCCTGTCCTATAGGGTTGTAACAAGTCAGAACCTACTAGATGGCAGTGGGTTTACTTGGCAGGCTCTTACTGCCAGTGATGGTCCTGTCAACGAACACCCTCCCCACACCTTAGACCTAAACTAGAGGGTTTCTCCTGGAGCGCTGTCTGTGCAGATACCCACTTCACGGCACTGGGCTACCACGAGTCCAGACTGGGGAAACCAAGAGAAACTCACCGCTGGCTCACTGGGACTCTGAATTCTCATTTCTTCTCCAATCTACTTGCTATGGTTTACTCTTCAGGACTTCAATAGCTGTCTCAAGCATTTGGCCTAGGTTTTAAACCTACATTCAGTGGGAATGTCAGGGCAAAATGTGCCTGTTACATCTTACTCAAAACTGGGAACCCTCTTTGGCTGTTTTAAAAGTTTTTGCTCTCATTAGTTTTCAGCTGTTCGACCATAAAGACTTTGACCACAGTTTCCTATGTCTATTTCTGTCCTTACAGGCATCCTAATTTTCACCACTTGGTAGCCACGTTAGCTATTAAAATTTCACTACTACTATAAATGGAGTCCTAGAGTAGCGCTGCAGGATAAGCACTAGACTAACAAGGTCGGTTTGAACAGCAAGGTCGGTGGTTCGAACTCACCAGTCGCTCCTCTGTTACTATGAGTCAGAAACGACACAATGGCACAACTACTACTGTAAATAATAGCACTGACTACAACATAAATATTTTTCTTCTTATGAATTATCTCCTTAAAGTAAGTTCTCAGAAGCTATATTTACTGGGGTCAACCATCATGAAGATATTCATGGTTATTGTTAACAGCTGCAGGTACATTCTTGAGGACTGAAATGATTAAAAGTTCCACCTCCTAATATCCAGGCCACTATCTAGAGACCACACCTTACCTTCACTTGTGTTTCTAACGGTGTCTGAGCCAAGAAAGGAGGCTGTCCCACCAACATTTCAAAAAGAATTACTCCAACGCTCCACCAATCACATAACTGTGTATAGCCTAAAATAAGATACCAAAATTACATATATTCACAAGCACTTTTTAAAAATCATTCAGTATTAATAAATTCAAAATTAACATTAAACCATCAATTTATTCTGTAAAATTGTTTTTTCATTATAAGCCTGAAAAATAAAATATATCTAGTGTAAGTTTTGGCTAATGTAAAGGCATATAGTGAGATCGTTTATCAAACCAATAAATGCTTTACCTGTTCGTAGCAACACTTCGGGTGCAATGTAATTGGGAGTGCCAACTAAAGAGTGTGCCAGACATCGCTGATGTTGGCGTGCAGCTCGCCTCTCCAGTGGCTTCAGTCTGTCTCCACATCGGCAGCTAGAGGGGTCACCCCATTCACTACTGAAATCCATGCTATCTTGTCGTGGATGGTCACCTGTACCGTAAAAAAGGACTTAATATGAGAGCTACAAGGACAAGTGTAAACCTAAATCCTGTTTCATTTTTTTACCATCATGGTTTAGTCAGCAACGTTTTTCCCTGTGACAAACTAAGACAAAGCTAAGATGTGATTGGGTTCAGAACACAGACTAGGAATCACATTTTAAAGAAGAGCCTCGAGAACGAGGTAAATCTGCTGAACATTAAAGTTGGTTCAGATATCGTCATTCTATGTTTTTACCGTCTTCATCTCCTGTGTTCTCAGAAGCACCTAGTAATATGTACTTCACAGGGCTATGTTGGGAGCATTAAAGTAGATTCTATGTAGAACACCTGTTGTCATTGAGTCGGTTCTGACTCAAGGACACCCTGTATATAGTAAGTTATTCAAAAAATTTATTCACTTACACATCCACTGGATCATGGAGAGGCAGTGTACAGCAGTAGAAACAGCAAGGGTCCTATAGTTACTGTAATTAGCTTAACCCTTACACTATTTTCTGTTTGACTTCAGGCAAGTAACTTAATCAAACTAAGGCTCTGATTCTTGATCTAGCTTATTTACATTGTGAGGATTACATAAAACCATATCAAGTGTTTGTTGTTGTTGTTAAAGGCTGTCGAGTCAGTTCTGACACATAACCACCCTGTACAGGGTTTCTGATGAGCAGCTGGTGGGCTTGAACCATTAATCTTGTGGTTCAAACCAACCTTGTAGTCTAGCACATTAGGCAGCAACAAACGTTACATGCCACAACAGGATAAATACATAAAATAAGCCAACATAGAACATACAGAAGTCAACATAGAAGAACATATTTAAATACAAGTTCAATGCTCTGAAAGGGATCACATTAGGTCATGGATAGAGTAGGAGAAATTGTGAAACAAAACTCAAAATTATTTAAAAAAGAAAAAAATGACTTGGCTTACTATTCGGAAAGAGACTGGAGGAACTCAAGATTATGACCCCAGACTATCCAAAAGTCTAGAATGGACGCCTTCTGGCCCAATTTGCAGTCAAGCAGTAGATAGGTACATAGGGGGACAACAACACTAATATGGTATGCTCACCATGGGATAGTCAGCCATCAACATTTACCAAAGAATAAAGTTGAGAAGGGATGGGAAGGTGGGTGAAATGGAAATAAGAACCACAGAGAAGAAATGGATAACTGTTATTACATGGAGGGAATTATAATCATTGAGATGAAACAAAGTATATGATCTGTTGAATGTAAAACTGATGATCTCTGTAAATCTTTACTCAATTCACAGTAAAAAGCTTTTTTTTAAAAAAAGAGTCAAATGTAGGCAAAATAAAATATGTGTATTGTTTACCACATATATAAAAATGTAAGTTGACAGAAAAAGTCAGAAGCTGATTACAAAGTTCTGAAATAATAGTTCTCTCTGTGGAGGAAGAAAGGGGAAATGATTATTTAGCATGAGTTGGAATTGACTCACCAGTAATTGTAAATTTTATTGTCTGTTTGTTTGAAGTTATTTATAATCTAGTTCTTGGACTTGATGGCACCTAACAACAACAAAAGTTCTTAGACTGAAGACTGAATGGTGGTTATGGAGCTTTATAATTATTTTTAGATAGAAATATTTTATTTCTATGGTATTTCAAAATAATAAAACACAAAGGGTTCAACTGAAAAATGTTAATTACATATAAAAATAACCAAATCTAATCTGTCTTTTCATTTCACAGGTCTAAGTCCTCCTGTGATACTGTATGATAAGTACTGGACTGCTAAGCACAAGGTCAGCAGTTCAAACCCACCAGCTGCTCCTCAGAAACCCTATATAAGGTTACTATGAGTTGGAACCAACTCAACAGTACTTAACAACAATAACAAGTTTTTAAAAAATTCACACAAGTTTATCCAAGGTCAAGACCTGACCGAGGTCTTCGGGTTCCCCATCTGGCTTTAATACCAGGTTACATTTATTACATTAATAAATTACAGTGACACACTCAAAATAAATTTTATTGTACTCACCACTCTGATAGTACTTAGAATCATGTGTCCATCTGAAGCCAGTGCAGAGGCCAAAGTCAGTCAATTTAATATGACCATCACGATCAATCAAGATGTTATCAGGTTTAATATCTCTATGAATAAACCCCATTTTATGTACACTTTCCACTGCACAGGTAAGTTCGGCTATGTAGAATCGGGCCAGATTTTCTGGAAAGATACCCAATCTAATTAAGAGGCTCATCATATCACCCCCAGGAATGTAGTCCATTACAAAGTATAAATTGTCCTTATCCTGGAATGAATAATATAGACGGACTACCCATTCATTGTCTGCTTCAGCCAGGATATCTCTCTCAGCTTTAACATGAGCAACTTGATTTCGAAGCAGGACATCTTTCTTTCGAAGAGTTTTTGTTGCATATAATGCCTTAGTATCTACTTTTCTTGCAAGACAGACTTCACCAAAAGCTCCTATTCCTAGAGTTTTTATCTTCACAAACATAGACTTGTCCATTTTAGCCCTTTTAAGACGAATGTAATTCGACTCTTTTTGGCAAAGCATCTTTCTCATTTGATCCTGGGCATCTTGAGATAATCCAACCTAGGAAAACAAACTAAATATTACATGAAGAATTACCTTCTTTCTATATTGACTATTCAGGGATATCTTGAAAAATTCAGGCATATATTTAAAAGTTAAATGTGTAATAATTTTTAATAAAGCATGTTAGAAATCTAGAATATATTTCAGAGAAAATTAATTATCAACAGTGCAGCTTCAGGATCTATACAATGTGAGTATATAGAGAAATTGTGCTATTGGGAGCAAGAAGAGGATACCAATGGTCAGCTTTCTACTCCTCTCTAATGTACCAACAAGAGTTCCCAATGTGCAATAGCAAATCTGTTCACATGCAGCCTTATCCGTCTCTCCATGCATATTCATCCCTAGTTATAGGATTGAACTGCCTTCGGCAAATGCCTCTTTTGTGGAATGTCCAGGCTTCAAATATTCTCCTTCCATTTTATGATATGTGAAAAGATTTTCCACTCTAGGTTCATTTATTCTCAAAAATGGATGCTTTTAGGAACAACAAAACAATGCTTTCTTTAACCTTACCACCCTTTTCCCATTCTTAATACAAGGAGGCTCCAAAAAGTGTCAAGATATGTAATTGAAAAGTAACAGAATTTTCCGACAAACTTTTTGAAGCTCCCCTGAAAACAGACAATTGTTGTTGTTATTGTTAACTGCAGTCTAGTAGGATGGCACCTAACAACAAATAGGTTTCAAGTCATAGCTAAAGATTTAAAAGCCTTAGTTTTTAAATCTTTGTGGAAGCAGAAAACCACACCTTTCTCCAGAGTGGCTGGAAGGCTTGAAACTTTGCGATTCACAGTCCAGTGCTTGTCCTAAGGAGCCATGGCACTTTTAGACAGACAATAATAAATAAGAGTTGCTTATCTTTCTCGGGCACTGGAGGTAAAAGTGGGGGAGTCATAGCCCACCACTAAAGCAAAACACAACGTGAATCTCCTACCTCATGTAAAAGGGACAGCCTTTTTGGATACAATTTTTTTAGTTATTTTGGAACATTTCAAAAATAGTTGCTGTGACTCATGAAGATGTCAAGACCAGATTGAAAACAAATTCTAAGTAGATACCTGGACTAAAAAGGCAGGAACACTGTATTCTGACAAATTAATAAACAACCAGTGGTGGTGTGGTGGTTATGTGCTGTTAAAAGTTGGTTCCAATTTACAGCAACTCTGTTTCTGAGGCTGTAAACCTTTACAGGAGCAGAATGCCCACCTTTCTCCCACAGAGGCTGGTGGATTTGAACTGCTGATATTGCAATTAGCAGCCTAATGCATAACCCATTACACCACCAGGGCTCCGAAACTAACAAAAGGATTTAAATAGAAACATAATTCAACTGGAAAAGTAAATCTAATTCTAGGAATGCAAGACGAATAAAAATACAGCAACTTCATGCTTCTGTTAGGATGCGCCATTTGCATGCAGAATCTGAAAGAAGGGTGGCATGCCATCTTAGTATTTTACTGTTTCTCTTTAAAATCTTACTTGCCTACACAGTAATGGAGCTACAGAAGTCAGCAAAGCTTCCAACACCATAAAAGTTTAAATCAGCTATTAGTGAAAGTGAAGAGGAAAAAGGAAAAATAAACTAAGAAAATACATACAGACAAACTTTAGTGAGAAATCCTAAGAGCAAAAATATGTATAAGTCATACAGATTGTTCTGGTACTTTCTTGTCTAACAAAATGCAATATACAGCAGAGCAACAATACTGTAAAATCAGATTGAGAAATATCATTTTAAAGAATGGCTCTCCCAAATATAACAGAAATTTCAATCACAAGTCTAAGCCTCTTGAATTATGAGTGCAAGATATAAGATTAAGAGTCAAATTTTAGAATTCTATTCATAAGATTAAAAACATGGATGAGAAAGAGTCAAAAGTTATCCGCACTCCGGTTATATTAAAATGCCCATCCTTGGTTGATGACATTAAGCATGCACGATGTGAAATGATTCTGTCGAATAGACAAGTAACAGTGGATGATGTGGTAAATTATTTACAAATCAGCCATGGTTCTTCCTATGAAATAATCCACTACAGACATGGGTTCCAAAAAGTTTGTGAGAGATGGGTACTGAAACAATTCACTGAAGAGCATAAACAGAAGCGTTTGTATACCTGCAAACAAAATTTGGACTGATACTCAAAAGAAGGTAAAGGTCTCTTTAAAAAAAACATCCTCAAACGCCAACTAAGAAAAAGTTCAAAAGTCAGTTGGAAAATTGATGCTTACAGTTTTCTGGGGTTCTCATCGGCGAGTATTGGAACACTACCAGGAAAAAGTTCCAACAATCAACAGTGCTTGCTACAGTGAGATGTTCACTGAGGAGCTGAAGCCTAAACTAGAGATAAAATGCAGAGAACTGCTATCCAGGGGCGTTGGGATCACACATGACAATGTATATCTGCACACCTCTGCCCACACTGCTGACTCTGCAAAAAGTTCATTTTGAGGCATTAAAGCATCCTCTCTATAGTCCTGATCTTGCTCCATCTGACTTTCATCTGTTTGGTCCCCTGAAAGCATCACTTTGAGGACAAAGACTCGCCTCTGATGAAGTGAAGACAGTGGTGCATTCTGAAACATTTTTTAATAAAGGAGTATGAAAGCTTGTTGGCAGATGGACAAAGTGTATTAAAAAGCAAGGAGATTGTGTCAAAAAATGATGTATTTGCCTTTTCTAAAAGTTGATTAAATTCTACAGCCAGAGTGTGAATAATTTTTGACTCACCCTAGTAATGACAGGACCATGATGTCATGACAACTAGTGAAAAGATCTATGCAGAATTATCATAGATTAATCCAAAATGAGCATTTACTTATTCTGATCTAGTCTTTAGTATGATTTGTTATTTTCAATTCATTTTTTCACAAGTATATTATAAAAAAGGAATGAGAAGGGGAAATAACTAAAAGGAGGCATTTCTGACAGACTTTGTTTCTTAAGTATATCAAGAGGTGAGACCTTGACATTTCTAGCTTATTTTTAAATATTATAAGATAATGTGCAAAGCCTGAAAAGTAACCCTTGTGTGATTCCTATAAAAAGGTTGTATACATCTCAACTGTGTAACTGCAAGTAATAGTTTTCTTAATTTACATAAGTTTATTAAAGGAAACTTTGAGAAAATCTTGAAATACTAAAATAAGGTGCCGTAATCAAAACTGTTCACTCACTTTTAAAACAGTGAATATACTTAGTTAGCTATAATAATAAAAAATAGTGGATTATAACATTTTAAAATTTACACCAAACAACTAGATGAATAAGTACAATAATGAACATTGTAAAGATTTTACCCGCATCATTTCATTCTCTAATTGTTTTTTACGATGTAGACGCTGCTGGTGAGATTTGAGTACATTTTCTACATGTTGCTCCATGAAAAACTTGAACGCCTGAGGAGAGTAACTTTGAATACGAGATTCCCTTCGTTCTTCATCTTTCTTATTTTTCCTAACCGTAATGGGCGAGGTTGTAATCTGCTTCTTTTCTTTATCACCATTATCGCCATTTTCACAACTTTTTTCACCCTCATCTTCCTTGGGCAAGCTAGGCTGATCATCTTTGCTAGATTTAGTTATCGAGTCGTATGGAGGAGCAGATGGGTTTTGGTGTAGCAGGTGCTTAGGATAAGGTGGTGGTGGACCTTGATAGTTTGGAGCTTCAGCAACAGGTGGCATAACAGTCATATTAGAAGTGGTACCCTCAGAAAAAGGACTGGGTTGAACAGGTTGAATTGGCTGTGGGATCCAAGAAGGATGTGTTGGTGCTAAGGCCGTTTGTAGCTCAGGTTTTAATACACGAATGCTCTTCACAGGCTGTTGAATGGGAGCTGGTGTAATAGCAGTTACTGTTGTAGCTGAAGGCTGGGAATTAGTAGAGTGACTTGTTCTATTTCCTAATGGGTTATTAAAAGAATTTGATCTCACTGGTATGTTCGGTTGCCATGTAGGAACTTCATGTCCACTGCTTGGGGATGACTGGGCTGGAGCAGAAGATGACTGAGGCCAAGTTGTTTGAAGTCCTGGGACATTAATGTTAAAAAGTTCCATGTTATGACTATTTCTGTTTGGCACCATCACAGACTGAGGAACATTTCCATTTGTATATGATGAAGGGGCAGCAGACCCCCCTGTTGGTAAAGTTGAGGGGCTTTGTCCATTAGTCGGAGCCAGAGGATATGGAGGGGGTGGCTGCCGACTCACAGCTCCAGCTGGGACAACAGTTTGGTGTAGCATAAAGTCAGTTTGACCACTGCCATTCTGAATGCCAGGCCTCCCTGATGTAAAGTTAAACTTGTTAGAACTCTGCATGATGATTGGCTGTCTGCCAACAGGAACCGAATTCATGCCTCTCTGTCCCTGATTGGGCGGATTCATTTGGGATGTGTTAAGAGGTGGTGGAGGGTAGCCCTCCTGCCATGCCCCGGGTGGAACAGGAGAGATTCGAGAAATCACATATTCCATATTTCCAGAATAGCGTTTTGTTTGAGAGCTTGGTTCCCAGGAGTGTGGAGGTGGGGTTGTGCCTCTTGGAGGGGGAGGAGGAGTGACACTCCTTACTTGAGGTGGTGGCGGGGGGTTCACTCTCTGTCCATTACTAGGGTGAGCTTGAGAAAATGCTGCTATGCCAGATCCTGACAAAGGTCTTCCTACATCTGTCTGCGAGCTGGGACTTTCAGAACGATATGCCACACTTTCTCCTAGTGGTGGGCCATGTCTTTGAGGAACTAAGGATTCTTTAGAACCTTTCCAGCTTTGTTTACGGTTAACTGATTGTTGCACAAGCCCTATAGTGATAAGAGAGAAGGAGAGAAAACAAAACATGCTTTTAACTTCTTATTTTTGAATAATGTAGCTTGGAATTTTGACACGTCTAAGCAACATTCAATTCTCTTTCAAGAATTACAACAAATCTAATTTCAGTAGGCAGTTATCATTTTTTACCTTTTAAAAAAAGTTTTGTTTTTTTTTACTTTTTATTGTGAATTGTGTGAAGGTTTACAACAAGATCATCAGTTTATATTCAACAAATTATACACTGTTTCATGCCAATGACCACAATCCCCTCCAGGTAACAAGTTATCCCACTTGCTCCCTATGGTTCCGATTTCCATTCCAGCCGCTTTCTCATCCCTTCTCAACTTTGTCCTTAGGTGTTACCTTTTTACCCTGAAAGACTGAACATTCATTCCATGGTGAGAAGACCTTACTAGTGTTGTCGCCCACCCCCACATCACCTGTCTACTGCTTGGCTGAAGTTTGGGCCATGGGGATGAGTTCTTTTATACACCTGAAAGATAATTAAGGGTCATAGTCTCAGGTTCCTCTAGTCTTGTTCTGACTGGTAAGCCAAGTCTTTTATTACCATTATTATTATGAAATAATTTTTTGTTTCGTTGCACATTTTCTCCCACTCTCTCTGGGACCTTCTAATGTGATCCATTTCAGAGCAATCAGTAGTGGTAGTCAGGCACTAGCTAGTTCTTCTGGTCTCAGAGTCGTGGAAACTGATATTCACATGTTCCTTCCTTTACACTGGACTAATTGATCCAAAGGCTCTTCAATTCTTATCACTCTTCTTTCTTCCACACATGCAGACACCACCGGCTGCACCTTATAAGGATGTTCATGAGATTTTAAGATCCCAGATACTACTCACCAAAGTAGGATGTAGAACACTGTCTTTGTGAACTATGTTATGCCAATTGACCATGGTGTTCCCTGAAAATTTTTACTTATTTTGACTAGGTAATACATTCTCATTGTTCAAATTCAAGAGGTACAAATGGAGATCCACTTCAGTCCCTCAGTCATCCAGTGGCCTCCCTTGAAGGTAACAAGCATCAGTAAAACTGTTTGAGTTAGATAGGATCAGTGTCTTTAAAAACCAGCTGCAGTGGATGAGGATGGGGGTGTAGGCAGACTTGATAGGAAACACTAGCACATGGATAAACCAAGGTAATTTGGACTAGGGAAACGGCAATGGAGAAAAACAAATGAATTAAGAATAAAAGGATAAAACTGACAATTTGATGACAGATTATATACAAGAGGGCTTCAAAAAGCTGGTACGAAAAATGTAATTAAAAGATGGAGTTTTTCCACAATTTTTTTAAAGCGCCCTTGTATGAAATGGTGATTCTTAGGCTTAGAAAAACACAGGTGAACATTCACTAATATTAAGGTAGAACAAGTCTGCCCATGTATGACAAAGGTAGAGAACATAGAGTAAAAGACTGACAGACATAAATACATAAAACCCCTGTCACCATGAAAAAAGAAAACAGGAAACCCCACAAACCTGAAAGGTCAACATAGGAGAAAATATATTCAATCACTTATTAAAAAGTGGCAAATGCTCAGAGTACAATTGAATACTCTCTACCAATTCAACAGCACATAACAACAACAACAACTATCTTTCTCTAGGCTGGGCAGCATTTATTGTCCATGGCTGCAGGGAATGGTCATCAATCTATACCAGACAAGTCCTCAGGCCACCTTGTTCATTCTCACCTTTCTCAGAGAGCCAGCGGAGGCTAAATCTACCATATCACTCACCCAGCTCTAATCCGTTAGAATGTAAGTCTCTTCAAGTCAAGACCACATGGACATCAGAGTTGTTCTATGACTCTCAAAAAGCTCTTCATGTTTTGACCACTTTCCACCTCCCAAATCTTTGCACTATGTGCTTTAGACTTGCGGCTCCCTGACTAGCAAATGGTATTACTATTCTCTTCTTTAACTTTTCCTGCCCACTCTTTAAAGATGGTTAACTTCTGTTGAAATTACATACCTTCCTTACAGCCCTTTGAAATTAAAGTTTTCTTTAAAACATAAAGTAAGCCAAAAAGTGAGGTGGTATCTTCTTTGCTCTCCACATATACTTCCAGGCAATTATTATCCCTTTCAACTCTTTTTAAAAATAACTTTTCTTAGTTTCTTTGTCATTTTTGCCTAGGCTGTTTTTCCTTGGTGCTCTACTTCACACTGTGGCTCAAAAATGTGTCTCTCCAACTCACACCTATATATCCAGCTCCCTACTGGAGATCTCTGCTTGGATAACTCAATTACCCAAATTCAACCTTGTAGCTAAAACCACAATTAGGATCTTTTTTCAAAGCAAAGGAACACATTATAGACCCTTTAAACAGAACTCAATAGGAAGGATGCCCAGACTTAGGATCTTTCTCCACTAAACCCTGTTTTCCTTCAGCATTTATTTTCTCCTATGGGGTTCTCACCATCCATCCATTTTTTTCTAAGCCAAAAGCCTGTCACTCCTTCCCATCACTATCCCCCATAGGTAACCTCTCTCCAAGTCCTTATCAATTTTCTCTCTTCATTCATTCACTTTTCTCCACTGCCATCTCCCTAGAGATGGCAAAATTAAGGTAATTGAAACTACCTTAGTAACTCCAAGAACTACTGTATCTGCTATCAAATCTATGCATATTACCTCTCTTGCTCCTCTCCAATTCACTCTCATTTACTGCAGCCATTCTTTATTATGTGTTCAGTGCAACTTTACACAGCATGTTAGGTTCTCTACTTGACAACTTCCAAGTAAACTGTTCAGTAACGTTATAGTTATCACAATTTGCCAACATTCTCTTTGTGTTCTATTTGTCCCCTTTCGAGTACTCTGTCTTCCCTGACCCCGTATCTTCTCATCTTTGTTTTTGAGCCATTGTTGGCCTTTAGGTCTCATACTGGTAGGTTTTTAAGTCCTGGTGTGGCACTGCTGAATGCAGCACTGAACTACAGGTCCGTTTGGACCAAAAGTTCAATGGTTCAAACTCATCTGTCACTATGAGTCAGAATGGACTCAACAGCACTTAACAACCACCGATCTTACAGGTAATATCCTTTACGAGTACATTGTGTTCATTCTGATCTCAGGGGATAGACTTTGTTCTAGATTTAAAGAGTGTCTCAGGGTGAAAGTCCCAGTGGGTCTTCTGTTCTTTCTTTTTCCACTTTGGTCTTTTTTAAACAAAAATAAAAATAAACGTTTGAGTTCTCCACGCTTTTCTCCCATTCTGTTTGGGACCAACTATTAGGTGGCCCTTGTCAGAGCAGTCACAATAGCCTGATACTACTGAGGTCCCCCGCAGTCCTGGTATGGTGCTGTGTACTAATGCGTAAGACTGTAAAGTTGTCTGAATCGCAAGGTCTGTGATTATGATTTTTGTGAACTACGTTATGCCTACTGAGGAGCTCTGGTAGTGTAGTGGTTATGAGTCGGGCTGTTAATGTCAAGGTCAGCAATTTGAAATTACCAGCTGTTCTGCATGAGAAAGGTGAGGCTTTCTGCTCCCATAACGATTTACAGCCTTGGAAACCCTATGCAGGGTCGCTGTGAGTCAGAATCTTTTCCACGGCACATAACCACTGCCATCACATTATGCCTGTCCCCATCCATAAGTGCTCTACAGCTTGTTATTAGTTTGGTTGTGCTGTGCACACTATATACCCACCATCAGTACCACTTATCCATTACTACAAATCACCAGTCTCTGTATATAACCATATTTTTTCCACTCTCCCCATCTTCTTGGTAACCACCAATGAACACCGGTCTCTCTAAATTGATCTTACATCCTTGAAATACAAATCCTATTACGGTATAGTCTGCTGGAGACACTTCAATAACTTCCTGCTATTGTGGAGCTGGAAGATGAGCACTGGACTGCAATGTCCATTTGAACTGAAAGGTCTGTGGTCAAACTCACCAGCCATTCCTCTGAAACCTCACACAAGGTTGCTTAACGAGTTGGCACCAACTCGACAGCACTTAACAACAACAACAACATTCTTAAGATGGAGTCCTGGTGTGGCACTGTAGGATAAGCACTAGACCATAAGGTTGGCAGTTCAAATCCATAATCTGCTCCTCAGACTCTACACAGGGTGGCTTGGAGTTGGAATTGACTTGGTGGTACTTACCAGCACCACCTCTTAAGGTAATATATCAAAGTAACAGTCACACATAGTCAAGTCTCTATGGACTTCTCCAGTCACATCTAATACTTTTTTTTCCCCAGTGCTCCAGGCCACAGTGACTGTCTTTGCAAAAATCTTGCCAAAAGGGGCCATACGTAGCTTGTGTGTCCTCATTAACGCCATGCCCACTCTCCTTTGTCTTTCTTTAGAAGATGCTGTTGTTAGGTGCCTTGGAGTGCCCACTCACAGCAACCCTATGTCCCCATATTTAAGCCCACTGTTGCAGTCACTGTGTCAATTCATCTCTGTGTCACTGTGCCAGTTGAGGGGTAGTCCTCTTCTCTGCTGACCCATTTCCAGGAACCAGTCCAAAATACTTAATAATATGCTCAAAGTGTATGAGACAAAGTCTCGCTAGTCTTGTTTCTAAGGAGCATTCTAGATATACTTCTTCCAATACAGATTTGTTCATAGTAGTTCTTGTAGTCCATAATCAATCATTTCAATTCTTTGCCCATAATTCAAATGCAGAATTTTTCTCTTGTTTTCCTTATTCACTGTCCAACTTTCACATGCATATGAGGCGACTAAAAGTAACATGGCTTAGATCAAGCACACTTTAGTCCTTAAATGAACATCTTTGCTCTAGACGTATCTTACAGCAGATTTACCTAATGCACTATGTCCTCTGATTTCTTGACTGCTGCTTCCAGCATTAAGTGTGGGTCCAGGTAAAACAAAATCCTTGACTTCAATCTTTTCTTCATTTACTATGATGCTATTTATTGGTCCACTTGTGAGGAATTTTGTTTTCTGCAATCCATACCAGTCTCTGATCTTTTGGAATTATTTGCTAAGCACAGAGACTGAATAAATATGGTGAAAGGATACAACCCTGACGCACACCTTTTCTGATTTTAAACCATTCATTTTCCCCTTGTTCTGTTTGAAAGACTACAGGTTTTGCATGAACACAATTAAGTACTTTGGAACTCCCATTATTTGCAATATTATTCATAGTTTGTTAGGATCCATACAGTCTAAGGCCTTTTCTTTTTTTTTTTTTAAATAAATGTTTTATTGTGAATTGTGTGACAGTTTACATGGGAGAATATTAGTTTTACATTCATTCTATCATACATCGTTTCAGTGCCATAGTTACCATCCCCAGTCTAATGCCTTTTCATAGTTAATAAACACAGGTAAACATCTTTTGGTATTCTCTGCTTTCAGCCAAGATCCATCTGATGTCAGCAATATCCCTTGTTTCATGTTCTCTTTTGAATCCGGCTTGAATTTCTGACACCTTATCAATATACTACTGCAATATGTAATTATCTTCACCAAAATTTTAATTGCATGTGATATTAATGATATTGTTCGACAATTTCCATATTCTGTTGGGTATCTTCCAATTGGCTGGCCAGGAAGCTGTCTTCCAAATTCCTTGGGATAGATGAGTGAGCACCTCCAACAGTGTGTCTTTATTATCAGTTTTTCAGTAAGGTTTTTCTCTGATCTCTGATTGGGTTAAAAATCCCTCTACATCTATTTGTGTGATTATTTGCTCTCCTTTACTGCAATGCAAATTCCACAAAAGGGCAAGAAAGTAATATCCAAAGCCAGACAATGGGTCTGTAATACTTGTTAATCAATAAAAAATTGTTCAATGAAAAGGCAAATGAATAACCAAATAAATATCAAAGACTACTTATAAATCAATTTTTTAAAAATACAAGCATAAGATTAACATATAAAAGTTTATAAAATGGTCATTTAAACATAATAAACCAATGCTCAACCTTATCAGTAATCAAAAAAATATAAATGTAAATGGGCCAGCATTTCCTCATCTACTAAACAGATAAAAATGGTAACACCTAGGGTTTAGAAAACTTGTATATTAAACTGTTAAGAATATATAAATTGATACTAGCTTTCCAGATAGTAATATCTACCAAAGTCCTTAAAAATTTTCAAGTATTTTAAAATATACTTTCACAAAATTACCAGAAATGGAAAATGATTAGCTACCAGGTGATTTACTGCAGAGCTCTCTATACTGGCAAAATATAAATGGAAACAAAGCAAATGCCCAAAAATGAGGAATTGATATGTGATAAGGTGGCTATTGAAAGTATTTTTGCAGAATTTTAAAAACATGAAAAACGATGCATAGTACACTAAATAACTATAGCAGATCTCAATATGACCCCATTTTCTGCTTAAACACGAATAAAAAATCCAAACATATAGCTAGGAAACAAACATACCAAAATACTGTAGATATTAACAATGCTGCTTGATTTTGCTTATTTACTTTCTAAATACTCTCTGGTAAGCATGTTTTACTCTTACAGTAAGAAATTATAAAAAGAAAAAAATAGTCTGAATGATAATATTTGTGGAAAGAGAAAGATATTTCAGTTGCAGTATGACCAATGAAGTGGTTCTCAACCTAGATTACTGCTTATTAACTATAAAATGTTTAAATTTGAGGGTCCCATCCTCAAATTCATGTTGGTTTAATATAATAAGTGTTATTATTCTAAGCGGAAACATTCACTTACAGTGAAGCGTTCAACAATTTCTAAGAACAAAGGCTTGATATAGTTGAGTACTTTAAAGCTATGCTATAAAGATACTAGGAAAACAGTTGGATGAATCACCTGGCTTCATGCTAGGATTCAGAGGTCTGGCAGCTGCTGTAGCCATCTGTTCCCGTCGAGGATCCTGGTAGCTCATTTTATTAACAAATTCAATTGCTGCTTCTACATTTCTATTATTAGTTTTCTGAAGAGCTTGCATAAACATATCCTGATATGAAATTTTAAAAAGAAAAAATAATTAAATCTTATAATTAATAAGAGGAAACAGCACTATGAGTTCATGAGAAAAATTCTTAATTACGAAGAACACAGCCCCAAGCCATAATACTAATGTCCTGTTTGTAACTATTATAAAAATCCATATGGTCTCAAGTTACTAATAAAATAAAATTAACACTCACATCCTCCAAATGTTTTTAAATATTTTTATCTTTATGTAGCTTATTACGGTTTCCTCTCAGGAACACCTTTCTCATACAATCAAAGCAGTACCACTGTGAATATTTTCATTCTTTATTTTATTCCTACATAGACACGATGAGATTTTTAAAGGTTATCAAGCAATACGAAAGTCTATTTTTCGTACTGCTAAAGCCCTTGATTAATCACTTTTGCTATCATGTATACTAGTAAAAGAATGATACAGTTCTGATTCCGATCCTCTTAGAGCTTACATTTTCAGAGAAAACTGTTTGTGCAGGGACACATACACAGGACAAACGGTATAAAAAAATACTCAGACAATATACAAGGGGATTCAAGACATTCATGGAAATTTCCATTCTCTTTACATTTTTCCATGAACTTTTTTGAAGCCCCCTCATATAATTTTAAGGAGCTCTGGTAGTGTAGTGGTTACGAATCGGGCTGTGAACCACAAGGTCAGCAGTTCGAAACTACCAAGTGGGAGAAAGACGAGGCTTTCTGCTCCCATAAAGATTTACAGCCTCGGAAATCCTGTACAGGGTCACTATGAGTCGGAACCGACTCCACGGCACATAACAACAACAACAACATATAATTTTGATGAAGAATTCAGGAGGTTAGGTAGAATGCAATTAAAAATAAGCAGAGGATTTGGAGTCAGACAGCTCTGCCTTTGAATTCCAACTCCTCACCTTTAAAACTGTATCACCTTTGGCGCATTACTTACCAGTTCAGAGCCTCAGTTTATTCATCTGTAATAAACTCACAAGATTGATGTGTGGATCAAATAAGAAAACAAGTAAAGCTCAGAAGCACATGTCTGAAGATTAATAATGTTTGCTGTCCTCCTGTTATACTTCATGCCCTTAGTGATGTCATATGGAGATATACATTTTAGTGTCATGGGAAAATGTCATGAGGAAAGAACATTGAGATGCATTTTACAAGAGAGGCAGCTAGCATATATATTTACATATATGTAATAATGTACTTGGGGGCACAGCTATGGAGACTTCCTCATGGAATGGGTTCAGTGGGTTAAAAGACTTTGCACAATAGTCGCATAAGAAACTCAGTTGATCTCTACAGCACAGTTAGTTCATAAAGGTAGTGTTCTACATCCTATTTTGGTGAGTAGTGGCTCTACTCATCTGGAACAAAAGAGAAGGAAGGAAAACAAAAAACCAAAGAAGAAACTAGTTAACAGGACTAAAAGCCCACAGGAACCATGGCCGTATCTCACCTGAAACTAGAAGAAATGGATGGTACCTGACCAGGGACACAATTGTTGTTAAGTGTTGTAGAGTCATTTTCGACTCATAGCAACCCTGTCTATGTTTCTGAGGCTCTTGAATCTTTGCGGGAGCAGGAAGTCTTACATCTTTCTCTCACAGAGTGGCTGCTGGGTTTGATCAGCTGACCTTGTGTTTCACAGTCCAGTGCTTCTCCTATGGCATCATTGCACTTCCCAGGGACACAACAGAATAGGGAAAAAAATGTAGGAAAAAACTCCAATTTCTAAAAACAGTCAGACTTATTAGACCAATAAAGACTAAAGGAATTCCTGAGACTATTGCGCTAAGATACCCTTTGAACTTGAAATTGAAGCCATTTCCACAGATCACCTTTCATGCAAATAATAGATCAGCTTATAAAATAAGCAGTATTACCCATGAATAATTAAGTGCCGTCATGTCGATTCCAACTCATAACAACCCTGTAAAGGGTTTGTGAGGCAGTAAATCTTTTGTGGGAGCAAAAAAAAACATTTCTCTTTCTCTCACCAAGTGGCTGGTGGACTCAGTCAACCTTGTGGTTCACAGTCCAGTGCTTATCTTACAGAGCTACTGTGTTCCAAACACTGTGCTTTCTTAAATAATCACCTATATGAGACTAAATGGTCAACATTTACCCCAAAGCAAAGATGGTAAGGTAGGGAGGGGCAGGAAAGCCATATTAATGACATTCTAATACATGCTACATGATCAACCTAGAAATAATTATGCTGAGTGAAATACGTCAAACTATAGTGAGCTGAAATGGCCTACTGACCATTTGAATCTGACAATAACATGGTTTACTATGGAGGGAATGACATATTGAAGAGGAATGGTGCTGCATTCATCATCAAAATGATTTCAAGATCTAGCTTCAAATATAATGCTATCTGTGAGAGGATCATATCCATAAATGTACAAGGAAGACCAGATAATACCACTATTATTCAAATTTATTAACCAACCACTAAAGACAGTAATGATAAAACTGAAGAATTCTTCAACTGCTTCAGTCAGAAATTGCTCAAACATGAAATCAAGATACACAATAATTAGAATGCAAAGGCTGGAAACAAAGAGGAAGGATCAGTAGTTGGAAAATATGGCCTTGATGGTGGAAATGATGCTGGAGAATTTTGCATGACAGAATTTTGCAAGACCATGACTTGTCCATTGCAAATACCTTATTTAAACAACATAAAACATGACGATTACAAATGGACTTCACCAGACGGAATACAGAGAAATCAAATTTGACTACATCTGTGGAAAAGATGGTAGACATCTCATATCATCAGCCTAAACAAGACCACAGGCAGACTGTGGAACAGACCATCAACTGCTCATATGCAAGTTTAGACTTAAGATAAAGAAAACTAAAACTAGGCCTTGAGAACAAATATATGAACCATGTATATCCTGTTTGAATTTAGAGAATGTCTCAAAAACAGATTCTAATTTCTAATGAAACTCATGACCAAAAACCAGAATAATTGTGGGATGACATCAAGAGTATTACACAGGAAGAAAGCAAAAGGTCATTAAGAAGAGAAGAAAGAAAAGACTGCAATGGATTTCAGAAGAGACTCTGAGACTTGCTCTCCAGTATAGAAATGCTAAAGCAAATAGAATAAATGAAGAGGTGCACTGAAGGCATTGGCAAAGAACAAGGCTTTGGGAATTGACGGAACACAAATTAAAATCTTTCAACAAACTGACACAGCACTGGAGGCACACACTCATCTATGCCAACAAATTTGGAAGACAGCTACCTAAGCCAACTCACTGGAAGAGATCCAAATTTGCACCCATTCCAAAGAGGTGACAAACGATATGTGAAATCATCTAACAATATCATTAATATCACACGCAAGTAAAATTTTGCTAAAGATAATTTTAAAAACAGCTACAACAGTATACATTGCCTGGGAACTGAAAGAGGTTCAAGCCAGATTCAGATGATGGCGTATTTAGAAGAATATCACTGTAGATGTCAGAAAGATCTTGGTTGAAAGCAGAGAATATCAGAAGAATGTTTACCTGTGCTTTAGCGACTATGCAAAGGCTTTGGACTCTGTGGATTATGACAACCTATGGACAACATTGTGGAGAATAAGTATTCTGGAACACTTAATTGTGATCATGAAGAACCTGTACACAGACCAAGAGACAGTTGTTGGAACAGAACAAGAGGACACTGAATGAATCAGGAAAGGGGTGTATGCCAGGGTTGTATTCTTTCACCAATTTACTCAATCTATATGCTGAGCTAATAATCTAAGAAGCTGGATTATATGAAGTAGAACACGGTATCAGGATTGGAGGAAATACAACTTGGGATGTACAGAAGATACAACCTTGCTTGCTGAAAAGCAAAGTGCACTTAAAATACTTATTGATGAAGACCAAAGACCACAGCCTTCGATAAGGTGGTTGATATCAATGTACAGAAAACAGAATCCTAACCACTGGACCATTAAAATAACATTATGATAAATGGAGAAAAGATTGAAGTTGCCAAAGACTTCACTTTGCTTGGATCCACTGTCAACATTCATTGAAATAGTAGTCAGGAAATCAAATGACATATTTATTGCATTAGGAGCCCTGGTAGCGTAGTGGTTACGAATCGGGCTGCGAACCTTAAGGCCAGCAGTTCAGAACTACCAGCCGCTCCGCGGGAGAAAGATGAGGCTTTCTGCTCCTGTAAAGATTTACAGCCTCAGAAACCTTGTACAGGGTCGCTCTGGGTCGGAACCAACTTGACGGCACTTAACAACAAGAACATTGCATTAGGAAAATCTGCTACGTAAGACCTCTTTAAAGTGTTCAAGAACAAAGATCCAAGTCATGGAATTTTCAACTACCTCACAAGCATGTGAAAGTTGAACAGTGAATAAGTAAGACCGAAGAACTGATACTTTGAGTTATAGTGTCGGAGAAGTTTGAAATATCATGGACTATTAGAAGAAACAAACAAATCTATGTTGGAAGAACACTCTTTAGGAAGCCAGGATGACGAGACTTAAGTCTCTCATACTTTGAATGTATTATAAGAAGGACTAGTTTCTGGAGAAGGATTATTATGCTGGCTAAAGTAGAGGGTCAGCAAAAAAGAGGTACAACCCCAATGAGATGGATGGCACAGTGGCAGCAGCAATGGGCTCAAGCATAACAACCGTGAGGATGACTAAGGACAGAGCAGTGTTTTGTTCTGTTGTACACGGGTTTCTATGAGTTGGCACTGACTTGATAGCATCTAACAATAACAATGGTCAGTTGATCTTTGACAAAGAACTAAGACACATAAATGGGGAAAGGATAGTCTCTTAAATAAATTATGTTGGCAAAACTTGAAATTCATTTGCAGAAGAATAAAACAAGCCTCCTATCTCATACCAAATACAAAAGCAAGTCAACATGGAGTGGATTAAAGACCTAAATGTGAAAACCAGAACTATAAAGGTCAATGAAAAAGCAGGGACAAACTTAGGGACTCTGACCCATGGAATAAATACAACATCAAACGTAATAGTAACTGACAACACCCAAACAGCAGGAGACTAAACAGATGACTGGGACCTCCTAAGAATTTGACATTTATGTGCATGAAAAAGATTTCACCAACAGAGTAAAAAGAGAACCCATGTACTATGAAAAATTTTAGACAATGATGTTTCAGACAAGGGACTACTCTCTAAAGTTTACAGAACATTTTAACACCTCAACAAGATGACAAATTATCCAACTGAAAAGGGGGCAGAGGATATGAACAGATACTTCACTAAAGAAGACATTTCTGTGGCCAAGAAACAGGAAGAAATGCTCAGGATCATGAGCCATTGTTATTGCTGTTAAGTACGTTTGAGTCAGTTCTGACTCATAGTTTCCCTATATAGGGTCTCCAAGGGGCAGCTGGTGCATTTGAACCACAGACTTTGTGGTTCAAACTGCACAGTAGTCCAGTGCTTATCCTACAGCATCACCCTATGCAAACCAAAACAACAATGAGAAACTATCTTAACAAAATCAGAAAACATCAAATGCTGACAAGGATGTGGAGACTGGGACCCTCCTACACTGCTGGTGGGACTGTAAAATGGTACAACCACTGTGGAAAATGGTATTGCACTTCCTTATAAAGTTAGAAATAGAAATCCCATAAGATCCAACAATCTTCTATTTGGTATATAGCCTTAAGAAATGAAGGCCGTAAAAAAAAAAAAAAAAAATGAAGGCTGTGACATGACTATATAGATGTACACCCATGTTCATTGCAGATTTCTGGTATGGCGCTATGGATCAGCACTGGACTGTGAATCACAGGGTCAGCAGTTCAAACCTATGAGTTCCTCCTCGGACACCCTATACACAGTACAGGGTCGCTATTAGTTGGAGCAGACTCAATGGCACTTAACAACATGTTCATTGTAGCATTATTCACAATAGCAAAAAGATGGAGACAACCTAAATGTCTATCAAGAGAAGAAAAGCTCAACTTTGGTACACACACACAATGGAATACTAAGTAAAGTTGAGGAATACTGATGACTCTGAAAAACCACATATATGGATTAACCTGGAGGGCACTATGATAGTGAAATTGATGTTGTTAAGTGTCTTTGAGTGGGTTCTGACTCATAGTGATGCTGTAGAGGGCTTCTGAGGAGCAACTGGCAGGTTTGAGCTGCCAACCTTGTGGTTCGCAGTCCAGTGCTGATCCTATAGCACCACATCAGTAGTCCAAGCAGCATTGAAGAATAATAATGAGTCTCGGAAAAGCCTAATAACATGGATGAACCTGGAGAATATGATAGTGAGTGAAATTAGTCAATCACAAAAGGACAACTACTTTTTTTAAGGTTTTCTTGATAAAAGAAACATTCTATGATGGTTAATACAAGTGGGAGAGAAGGGAAAAGTATTCACTGTGTAGACATATGGGTGATGGGGTAAGCAATATACAAGAGAGAGACTGGCACAGGAAAGATGAAGACAGTGGAAGCTACAGGAAGGAGTGCAAGAGTTAGTGAATAGAGGCAAATATTAATGCTAACTGATATCACATGGAAGAGATTACAACTAACGGAATGTACAATTTGTTGAATGTGGGATGGATGATCTGCTCTGTAAACCTTCACTCAATTCATAATAAAAAGTTTTAAAAAAACAAAACAACAACAAAAGAAGAGATTTGATGTACTGAACAATAATGGCCAATGACCACATCAGTTGTAGGATGACAAGAAAGCGAAAGGTCACTGGAAACAAAGGAAAAAAAGAAAAGACAAAACAGGATGTCATAAGAAACTTTGAAAACTCCGCCTTGACTGTAGAAAAGCTAAAGCAAAAGGAAGAAATGAAAAAGCAAAAATGTAAACAGAATTATTTCAAGGGGCAGCTAGAAAGACAAAATAAAGTACTATAATGAAGAAGTAAAAACACTAAACAGAAGATTTCAAGGGTCAGCTAGAGAGACAAAGTAAAGTATTAAAATGAAATGTGAAAAGCCCTGGAGTTAGAAAACCAAAAGGGAAGAATACACTCGGTTAAAAGAACTGAAGAAAACATTCAAGTCTTCAGTTGCAATTTGAAGGAATCTCTTGGCAAAAATTAAATGACACAGCACGCATCAACATAAGATGCAAGGAATACAGAGTCATTGTAACAAAAAGAAATGGTGGCTGTTCAACCATTTCATGAAGTGACATCTAACCAAGACCCAACAGTATGAAAGGAAGAAGTATAAACTGCATAGAATGCACTGGTGAAAAACAAGGTTCAAGGAATTGATGGAATACAACTGAGATTACTTCAACAAAGATGTAATGCTGGAAACGCTCATTCATCTATGCAAACAAATCTGGAAGACAGCTCACCTGGCAAACCAACTGGAAGAGATCATATTTGTACCCATTCCAAAGAAAGGTGATCAAACAAAATGCAGAAATTATCAAACATGCCATTAATATTACACACAAGTAAAATTTTACTGAGGATAATTTACAAATGGGTGCATCAAGAGGGAACTGCCAAAAATTCAAGTTGCATTCAGAAGAGGATGTGGAATAAGGGTCATCATTACTGATGTCAAATGGACCTGTGCTTTATTGACTACACAAAAGCATCCAACTGTGTGAATCATAATAAATTATGGATAATGTTGTGAAGACTGGGAATTCCAAAACACTACATTGTGCTCATGCAGAATCTGCACATAGACTGAGAGGCAGTTTTTGGACAGAATCAGGGGTATCTTTCACTTATTCAATCTGTATGCTGAGCAGGTAATACAAGAAGCTGGACTATCCGAAAAATGGGACATCAGGAATGGAAGACTAACAACCTGCAATATGCACGTGACACAAACTCATTTGCTGAAAGCAGAGGACTTGAAGCACTTAATCAAAGTGCTTCAAAAATTAGACTTCAGAACAGAATATACCTCAACATAAAGAAAATAAAATCCTCCCAAGTGGATAAGCAATATCATGATAAAGAGCTTAAATTTTATTTGGATCTATAATCAATGCCCATTCAAGAAATCAAAGAATCTACTGCATTGGGCAAATATGCTACAAAAGACCTCTTTAAAGTGTTAAAAAGGAAAGATGGCACTTGGATAAATAAGGTGCACCTGACTCAAGCCAAAGCATTTTTAATCACCTCATATACATATGAAAAGCTGAACAATGGAGAAGAAAGACTGAAGAATACTGACTGCACTATGAATGGCCAGAGGAAGTAATCAATCTGTCTGGGAAGAAGTAGTCAAAATGCTCCTCACCTTGAAAGGGAGGATGCTGAAACTTTGGCTCAGATACTTAATTGTCTTAAAATTTAAGACTCCCTAGAGGAGGATATTATGCTTGGTAAAGTAAAGGGTCAACAAAAAAGAGGAAGATCCTCAACGAGATGGCCTGACACAGTGGCTGCAACTATGGGGTCAAACAGAGCAATGATTGTGAGGCTGGTGCAGGACTGGGCAGTGTTTCGTTCTGTGGTACATAGGACTGCTGTGAGTTGGACCCAACTCAACAGCACCTAATAAAGCATAAAAATGGTAAGAAAGGAAGGCCAAGGCAGACACTGTGAGAAGTACCAGAGTAAAAGGCAAGGGAGGTAAATACATACTGTTATATACATATTCCTGCAAGAACTAGCCTACCAGTGGGTGCAAAGATAGCATGCAAACTGTGCAGGCATGGGGAGTAGAATGGGACAGTATCTACAAATATATACAGGCTTCACACAGGATATTTTAAGTATTTACCTATGCTGCAAATACATTCTGAGGTTTCTTAGATAATTGCCAGGTCATAAAAATGAGAGAGTCCACGTTCAGCTGAAGAAAGCCACAGGTGAGGTGAAGAGAAAGAAGCGGACATCTGATAAGTGTGAAATGTGAACTGTGGTGAGCTCACTGCCTCTGGTAGAAACAACAGCTCCAAAGATGTGAAGTTTAAATTTGTTCTAGAGAGGAATTTAATCATGGATTTGATTAAACACAGAAGAAAGTTGTTACATTCAAATCACACAGCGACTCTAACACAGTAGGACAAAATATAACTTCTGAAATTGTAATCTTTATGGGAGCAGATCCCCAGGTCTTTTCTCCTGCAGAGTTGCTGGTGGGTTCAAACCAATAACCTTCTGGTTAGCAGCTGAGCACTTTAACCATTGCAGCACCAGGGCTCTTGGGCGGTATCACAGAGGAAACTAAACACACAAAGTAATTATTTGTTTGAAGAATTAGTGGAATTATATATATAATATACTTGGCTAACAGAATACAGAAATTTGTATACAATAAATCACATGAATTATTCAAAGTTCTTAAAGCTCTTTTCACCACCAGCAAATGGTTACTTCTCTACAGGAAGCACTAGCCATGAGATCACCCAAAATCATTATATAGCAATGTGTAAAAAGAGCTTTTCTCTTCAAAAGCTCTTACCTCATCAAATCCAGCCGTGTGTAAATCTTGGAAAGTTTGGGGATGAACTTCTGAAGTACTCCGGGAGGAAGAACTTGCTTCATTTGCAAAAGGCAGTAGAGAGTTTCTAATTTCCTGCAAAGCTTTATGATACGTCCCAAATTTAGGTGGATTTCTGACTTGTCGAGGATCTTCTGCTGACATTTTACTCATGTTATGCTCAGCCTTAGCAGCATCGGATGGTTTGGATAAATTCCTCAGGGATTCCCGAATTTCTTGCAACATTTGCCGACTATTGCCAATATTGCTTCCGGTAGGAAAGGTCTTAGGCCTTATTTGTCTATATCCTTCTGGTTTTTCACTCCTCTTCATGAAAACATCTAAGTATATAACCCACATAAAAGGTTTCCTTAAGATTTACTTGGTAGATTCAGAGCTATCTTTTGAGCAAAAGTGAAAATGATTCTTCAGGAAAGTCACCAGCAATGTTAAAATCCTTTACAATCTAATTAAACCCTAGAAAAGAAAAAAACAAACAAAATATAAATGGGAGTTACTAACTGATTAACTGATAAAGTACCATCTACTAGGAAACAACAAAAACAATGACTTAGGAAACTGTTTTCACTGAGAATTTCTATATGATCAGGGCAAGTTACTTAACCAATCTGCGCCTTTTTCTAAGCTATAGAATTCACTTACCTTATTTACCTGATATGGTGACTATAATGATTAAAAAAAAATTTATGAGTAGTTAATAAGCATATACAGTATACACAAAAACAAAGGATTACTAAGTGAACAATACAACAGGCAACTTCTTCTTTTCAACATCACCTAGTGTGGAGCAGTGAATTACTTCTAGCCAATATTTTAAATTCCTACCAAACAACTGCAAGGAGCTCTGGTAGCGTAGTGTTTACGAGTCAGGCTGCTAACCTCAAGATCAGCAGTTTAAAACTACCAGCTGTTTCATGTGAGAAAGATGAGTCTTTCTGCTCCCGTAAAGATTTACAGCCTCGGAAACCCTATGCAGGGTCGCTATGAGTCGGAATTGACTCCAC
>NW_006408700.1:6081169-6083625 GCF_000296735.1 Chrysochloris asiatica
ATAAAAATAAAATGAGCAATCTCAGAAGCAAGAACAGGGATCTCATGATCATCAAAAAAGAAGAGCCAAGAACAGAGCATGTCCTTTGGACTCCAAGATCACAGCACAGAACCTCTTCGATCTACAAGACAAAGAGCTGTGACATCAAAGAAGCAAATGTGGAAGTGGAGGAGAGAGAGGCAGGTGGCAGCAGCAGAGGCAGCAGAACCAAGAGCATGAGGCAGAGCAGAACTACGGAGTTCCCGGCCATGGAGCAAGTAAAGCTGAGGTACCTTCGCACAGGAGGCTCACTTGTGCAGTAAGGTGCTTCTAGGCACTTAAAGCTCGGTTTGCTGACTAATGGAGCTAAAGCTGAGAGTTTTAGAGCTATGGCTTATGGCAGAGTGGGGTACTCGTCAGCATTTATTGGCAGTGTTAAAGTATCTTTGTGACACTGCTGAGTAAGGCAGGGGCCAAGGAGTCTTTGGTTGAGAGAGGCAGGCTGTAGTACTGTGAATTTACTGGACATGACAGCTTTTCTATTCAACATCTTCTTAATTTCCACCAAGTGATTGCGTGGAACCATGCAAATAAGAGTGTACAGTTTGTTACCTAGCTAAATTTAAAAGGAACCATCTTAGAAGTGGAAATAGACAATCCCAGGACCATCAAGGACAATGAGATCCCTATCCAGCAAAGTAGCAACAGCAGAGAGGATGGCAGTAGCCTGGAAAGACAGAGTAGCTGCTGGCTCTAGACCCATAAACTGAATAGAGCTGAGTGTGAATGGGCTGCAGAATGTGCCTTTAGGGCACTCACAGACTGGCTAAAAGAGCTTTGCAATACTTTCCCCAGCAGAGCAAGGTAAGGGGGCAACATGGCTGAGAGGCTGAAGACAAGAGTGAGGCGTGCCTACCGTAGAGCAGACAAGAGGGGTTCCTAACTGGAGAACTGCTGTGTCTTGAGTTTTTCTGATCTTGAATTGTACCCTGTTCACTTCCCTAACCCCATAATTATAAGTTCTGTGTGGCCAACACAATGGATTACTGAACCCAAATGTGAAGCAGAGTGCTGTGGGAGGGATGGTTGGTATCAGAATAGGGTAAAGAAGGCTGTAGGGTAGAAGCATGTCTGATCTCTGCTTCATAGGAATTGGCCTTAGGAGGGCTGTGAGTTTGATTCTTTCCCCCTTGTCAAGTCAGAGGAAGTCAGACATGGTCCCCAAAAGGTTTTTTCACGTGCCTGATACACGACTGAAAAAAGGCTGTCCTGACCAAAAAAGAACTGCATCCTGAACATTTCTGATGCTGAATTGTAACCTGATAACTTCCTTGGTAAATCCCATTGTCTTGAGTATCCTCTCTGAGTTGTGTGGCGTCTGCAATGAATTATGGAATCTAGCAGAGAAGAAGAGTGCCGTGGGAAGGACGGTTGGTGTCAGATTGGAGAACAGATTGGAGGGTGGAGCCATGTATAACCGCTGCCTCACAGGAATTGGCAGATGTTGAATTTTATTCTCCTTTCCCACATAATACCATCATGCCACTGTTACATCTAGAAATTCAATTTTTGATTTTACAAATGAGACTTAGTGAAGACTTCTTTGAAAGGGCATAGTTTCTTAAACAAAAGTCTTTAAGCCATTAGTCCAGAAGAGTACATTAAGCTTCAAAATCAGATACTTGGATTTAGTTTAGAAAATGAGGACAGGAACTCTAGAGACAGTAAACTTAATAATAATGAGTGAAGAGGAGAAGGCCTTTGAGGCCAACTTGTCTTATTCTTCACTTAATGGATGAATCTCTCTTTTGAATCTTTTATTGTGAATAAGTGAAGGTTTACAGAGCAGATCATCAGCTTTACATTCAACAAATCATATACTTTACTTTCCTTTAATGACTACAATCCCCTCCATGTGCCATCAGTTAACAGAATTCACCTCTTCACTTCAACGTTGCATTCCTTTTGCATTCTTCCATGTCTCCCACTACCACCATCCTTCCTCTGCCAAGCTACCTCTTGTTGTACACTGTCTGTTTCACCCCCATGTTAGCATGTGTCTACCCTTTGGCCCATGAATACTACTTCCCCTGTAACCATCATAGAATACTTTTTGAAAATCAAGAAAACATTTTCTAAACTTTTGACAACAGTGGTCTCATACAATATTTATCGTTTTGTGATTGACTAATTAGCACTCAGCATACTGTTCTCCAGGACCATTCAAGTTATGCGATGTTTTGCAGATTCATCATTATATTTCAACAGCCATGATTCTCTTACACAACGCACTGCTTTACAAGAGTCTATTTAAATGCCTCCAATGATTTGTTTATTTCAAATAACTTCTTTAGACAGCATAACAGATGAGTAGACACATGGAACACATAGAAATCAAACTGACTACATCTGTGGAAAGGGAAGATGGAAAAGATCCATATCATCAGTGAAAACAAGGGGCAGACCGTGCAACAGAC
>NW_006408700.1:6089855-6093860 GCF_000296735.1 Chrysochloris asiatica
GGAAGGAAAGGAGGCAGGCAATCTGTATGGGTCCCTCTGGATGCAGCATGGCCAATCTGAACTTTCCAGGAGGCTGTCAAGGCAAGAAACCAGTAGGTGGCAGAGCACTACTGACTTTCACTTGTTTTGTTTTTTGTTTCCCCACTGTGTAAGGGCTGGTTTGTTTCTTTGTTTTCCTTCTTCTTGCATCACACAACAGAAGATAGCAACTGCAGCTATATAGCCAAGCCACAGCCATAATAACCTCTAAAGCCCCACCAATGGGGCAAGAGCCAACAACAGTTGCTATACAACAGAGCAATGACTACAACCAATATCTGCTAAAACCACGCTAAACTGAACTGTACAAACAGTGAACAGAGAAGTTCATCTCCTGATCACACCTACCATGAGGCAATTGGTGAGTGCCTAAGAATATATAAACATATATTCATCAACTTAATACAGATGCAAAATACCACAATCCCTAAAAAACATCAGAAATTTCTGTTACCATTCAGAAACAAGACAGATCAGCTCAAACTAACGACCAAAAGGAAGAGCTAGAAAATGCTTTTGAGGAAAATGATATTGAAGTACAACCAAATGTTTCACAGAAAGGTCAAAGAAAACCAGGAAGAATTCAGAAAAGCACTACAGAAACAATCAAACAAACTATATGCAGCACTGAGGATTCAACCTACTTCTTCAGTCTGAAACTGATCAAACATGCAATCAAGATGTATTGGTACTTATTTGTGAATGGAATGCAAAGACTGGAAACAAACAAGAAGGATCAGTAGTGGGAAAATAGGACCTTCGTGATAGTAATGATGCTGGAAATCACATGATAGACCAATGACTTGTTAGTTGCAAATACATTTTTTAAACATAAAAGACGACTACACACATGGACTTCAGCAGATGGAATACACAAATATAAAATTGTCTACATCTGTAGGAAGAAACAGTGGAAAAGTTCCTTATTAGCAGCCAAAACAAGGCTGGCGCAGACCATGGAATACATCATCAATTGCTTACATGCAAATTCAGGCTGAAGCTGAAGAAAATTAAAACAAGTGCATAAGCGCCAAAATATGAACTTGAATATACCTCACCTGAATTTAGAGATCATATGGAGAACAGATTTGATACATGAAACACTAATAACCAGAAACCAAAAGAGTTGTGGGAATGATAACAAGAACATCATATAGGAAGAAAGCAAAAGGTCATTAAGATAAGAAAGAAACAAAAGACCTAAATGGATGTCAGAAGAGACTCTGAAACTTGCTCTCAATGGTAGAGATGCTAAAGCAAATGGAAGAAGTGAGGAGGTACAAGAGCTGACCAGAAAATTTCAAAGGGCAGATAGAGAAAGCAAAGCCAAGTAACATAATGAACAGTGCAAAGACTTGGAGTTAGAAAATGAAAGGGAAGAACATGCTCAGCATCTGTCAAGCTGAGGGAACTGAAGAAAAAAGTCAAGCCTCAATGTGCAATACTGAAGGGTTTTATGGCAAAATATAGAATGATGCAGGAAGCATCAAAACAAGATGGAAGGGATACACAGAATCACGCACTAAAAAGAAATAGTTGATGTTCAACCATTTCAAGAGGTAGCATATAATCAAGAACCAATCATCCTGAAGAAAGAAGCTCAGGGTGCACTGAAAGCATTAGCAAAGAACAAAGACCCAGGAATTGATGGAATACAAAAATGGAAATAATTCAACAAACTGATACAGCACTGGAGGAGCTCCCTCATTGATGTCAAGACACTTGGAAGACAGATACCTAGCCAACTGATTAGAAGAAATCTATATTTGTGACCATTCCAAAGAGAGTGGACCCAATGGAATGCAGAAATCACAAGACAATATCATTAACATCACATGCCAGTAAAAATTTCTCAAGATACTTCAAAAATGGCTGCAACACAGTACATTCATTCACAGGGAACTATCAAGGTTCAAGTCAGATTGAGAAGAGGACATGGAATGGGAGATATCATCACTCACATCAGACAGATCTTGGCTGAAAGTAGAGATTACTAAAAAGATGCTTATCTGTGTTTTACTGACTACAAAAAGGCTTTTGAATGTGCAGATCATCACAAGCTATAATCACATGGCAAAGAACGAGAATTCCAGAACATTTTACTGTGCTTATTAGGAACCTGTACAAACAGAAGGGGACACTGACTGGTTTAAAATCAGGAAAGACGTGTGCTAAGGTTGTATTCTTTCACATACTTATTCTATCTGTCTACTGAGCAAATAATCCAAGAAACTGAATTTATATGAAGAAGAACATGACATCAGGATTGGAGGAAGACTCATTAACAATCTGCGATATGCAGATGATACAACCTTGCTTGATGTAAGTGAAGAGGATTCAGAATACTTGCTGATGAAGATCAAAGACCACAGTATGAGTTGCATCTCAATGGAAAGGAAAAGCCTCACCACTGGACCAACAAGCAACATCATGAGAAACAGAGAAAAGATTGAAGTTGTCAAAGACTATATTTTGCTTGGATCCACTACCAACACTCATGGAAGCAGCAAAAAAGGAAATCAAATGACATATTTGCTTACAAAACCTCTTTAAAGTGTTCAAGAGCAAAGATTTCAGTTTCAGGACTAAGATGGACCTGATCCAAGTCATGATATTTTCAAGAGCCTGTTCCATGTGTGAAAGTTGAACAATGAATAAAGAAGATCACAGAAGAATTGATGTATCTTAGTTACGGCGTATGAAGAAATACAACCAAAATACAATTTAGAAGCCAGGACTTCGTCTCTCACACTTTGGAAGTATTACCAGGAGGGACCTGGAGAAGGAAATCATGCTTGGTAAGTGGAGGGTTGAGTGAAACAGAGAAGACTCCCCAACAAGATGGACTGGCAAAGTGGCAGCAGCAACAGGCTCAAGTGTAATGACTGTGAGAATGACACTGGATTGGGCAGTATTTCATTCTGTTGTGAACAAAGTCCCTATGAGCTAGAACCAACTCGATGGCACCTATCGACGACAACAACAAGATAGCTGCGACATGAAACATAGTTAATTATCAGCCACTGGAAGTCTATTTCTATTCTCATTAATGCAACCACAATTCATGTTATATAAAAATGTTCATAGAAATAAAGATATATATGTACATCTTTATCTTGGCATTTGGGTCTCAAAGAATCGTTCCCTGACCACCTCATCACCATATTTTCATTTCTTGATAGTAATTACCACTACTTAAAAATATCTTCTTTGCTTCCTTGGTAATAATTCATCTCCCCATCAGTGAAACAAAAGTCCTCTGACAGTAGAGGATCTTGTGCATCTTCTGTCTGTCCATCATCTAGAACCATTACCATAGCCTGACACATAGTGGAAGTCAATAAATATATATTTATCAAATAACATGTGCCTTATAAACAGTATCAGTTCCTTTAATTGTTCGGAACACTTAACTGTGCTCATGAGGAATCTGTACCTGGACCAACAAGCAGTTGTTCAAACAGAACATGGGAACACTGAATGTTTAAATATTAAGAAAGGTGTGCGACAAGGTTGCATTCTTTCACCATACTTATTCAACCTGTATGCTGAGCAAATATTCCGAGAAGCTGGGTTATATGAGGAAACACGTGGCATCAGGATTGGAGGAAGAATCATTAACAACCTGTGATATGAAAATGATACAACCTTGCTTGCTGAACGTGAAGAGGACTTAAAACATTTACTGATGAAGATCAAAGAGCACCGCCTTCCCCAGAAGTGACTGGCTTACAAGCTTTCAAGAAGGAATCTAGATTCAGAGGGTGTGGAGAAAGGTAGAATCTCCACTGAGTAGTATCCAATCTGTCTGGGCGGGCTGATGAATGGAAATGCAGATAGGTCTCTTGTGATAGTGAATAATTGTTACCAGGACTGATTGCGAGGGTTGGAAATGTAAAGGTAGACATTTTGTAGCAAGGAGGGGAGTGATTAACTTTTCAGCCTAGGAGCAGAGGTCCCTGGGAC
>NW_006408700.1:6094539-6095521 GCF_000296735.1 Chrysochloris asiatica
TTTTGGAAGAAGTGCAGCCAGAGCACTCCTTGGAGACTAAGATGGCCAAACTTCATCTCTCATACTTCGGACATGTTGTCAGGAGGGACCAGTCGCTGGAGAAGGATATCATGTTCGGTAAGGTGGAGGCTCAAAGAAAAAGAGGAAGACCCCCAATGAAATGGATTGGCCAAGTGGCAGCATTAATGGACTCAAGCATAGCAACAGCAGTGAGGTTGGTCCAGGATCAGGCATTGTTTCATTCTGCTGCGTGTAAGCGCTATTGGTTGGTACTGACTTGATGGCACCTAAAAACAACAGAAAATTCTAATCATGCCTTTCAGGATACACTGTAATTTGTCAAAATCCAGCAGGTACTAGGAAAATAAAAAAATAGGATTCAAGTATATGTTTTGCTAGTTATTTGCAATTTGAACTTGAGAAATTAATTCTGAGCTATAAAATGGGTGGAATAACATCTAATTTATGGACTGAACAGGATTAAGGTGAACAATGCAATACAACTAAAGAATTAAAATACACGTAACAAGCACATAACGATACAGAATGGTCCTTACAATACCATAATAACAGCAAAAAATGATAATCTAGGTGTTCATCTATGGACAATTGTTGAATTCGTAGTACCTCTTATACTATATGACTAGGCAGATGTGAAAGAATGATGCAGTTCTATCTAAACGTACTGCCAAGAAGATAACCACAATATATTATTAAACAAGGAAATTTCAAAATACTATGTTTAAGTAGACCGGCCTGGAGCGGCTAGAATAACAGAAGATACTTCTTGAAAGAAAGACCTACAGGAAAAATACAAAACAATAGAGGCAGACCGACTGTTACTTGTTGCAGACCGTGCAGACCCAGTCAGGAGTTCAAGGCCCTGTGGGCCCAAGTATTGCAGACCATATAGGCCGCAGGCTCTGAGGAACAGACTCTAGCCACCTAGCAGTCATAGCAAACTGTTTTTCATCTTAGTATT
>NW_006408700.1:6097169-6143141 GCF_000296735.1 Chrysochloris asiatica
GGAGAGCGGGACCCTACCCAGAGAAGCAGTGATGCCAGAGATGGAGGCAAAGATGATGACGTGGAGAGATGGAGCAGCTGGAGGCTTTAGATCCAGAGAGGGAGAGGGGCTGTGTGCTGACGAGCAGGGTGCAGGCTTGTAGTGTATACCCTTTGGTTGGTTGGTTGATGATGCATGGAAGGGATTGTAACCATGGCAATGAAACGATATATGATAGAATGAATGCAAAACTAATGTTCTCCCATGTAAACTATCACATAATTTACAATAAAACACTTTAAAAAAATACTGTTTACCAAAAAAACATTGAATTGTATGATTTCATAAGTATATTTTATGATACATAAATTAGATCTTAACAAAGCTATTTTAAGTATTTTTTTAAATATGGAAATTAATTACTTAAACACACCACAGACATGTTTATTTACAGCAGGTTTGATACAGGGTGTAGCTCTGCAGCAGAATATTAGAAGCACTAGTTCCTGATTACTTCACTGCTTTCACCAGTACTGTAGTGGAAATATTACTCAATTAGTTGTTAATCAATTAAACTCTATCTGACAAGCAGCCTGTATTTCTGTATTATAAACAAGCAAACAAAAAAAGATTACCTTTGTCATTGTATGGTTAAAAACTATACTCTTTCTTGTTTACAACATAACCCAGTTTACTGATGATTGTTTCATAAACAAAATTAGGTGAATCTGACAAACCTTATGGTTTTTATGAAAAAAGCTGGTCTCTAATGATAGTCATTTTCTTTTCTAAACTCTCCCCAAATATTAATTTAGTAGTTCATAACCAAATTTTTCTAGATTTAATATTTGCTAAGCAGTCTCGTTTGCAAACTATCTTTTCTTAAGATGATCAACTTTCCGTTTCTGGTCTTCTGAAACCTGACATTCTCCATGATCATGGATTAACACCCCAATCCTGAATACCCACTGCTACCAAGTTGATTGTAACCCAAATCTTACAGAATAGACGATTTCTGAGACTAAATTTTTATGGAAAGGCCGGTGGGTGTGAACCGTCAACCTTGTGGTTAGCAGTTGCTTAACCCATGGCACTACCAGGTCTTAAGAATGACGGTTGTAAAACTCACATGCTGGTTCCGTCTGTATCTGGGCTACAATTCATTTATAGCAAACTATTGTTATATACCATCAAGTCGGTTCTGACTCACAGCGACCCTGAAAAGGGTTTCTCTAGGCTTTAAATCTTCAAGCCATAAAGTCTCATCTTTCTCTCATGGAGTAGCTGGTGGGCTCGAACCAGGGACCTTGTGGGTCACAGTCCAGTTCTTATCGTATGGAGCCACCACACTCCTTTATAGCATGTAGGCATTCTTTTAAAATCTCGATTCATTTTTGCTTCAACTCCAAGTTAACAAGGTTATTACTGCTCTTTTACCATTTGTAAGAGCACTCTCCTTGAGAAGAAAAAGACACAATAGTTTTGCACTGTCAAGATTGACTTTTTGTCCCAGACCCCAACATAGGGCCTGGCCAACAATAAGCAGTTTAGAAGTATGCGGTAATCATAAAATTCAGGAAATTTATCCCTACTTTTCATGTTTAAGAATATATGAAGACTAGGGAACCTAGAGCTAGGGGGCATGGAGGAAAGCAGACTCACCAGTGAGTACTATCCAATTTGTCTAGGTGGAGCTGATGAAATGAAATACAGATGGGTTACGTGCGATATTGTAGTGAATAATGGTTATCAAGACGGATTGTGAGTGTTGGAAATGCAAGGGTAGATGTTTTGTAGCAAGGAAGAGAGAGATTATTTCTCCAGTCTAGGAGTGGAGGTCTCTGGGACCACCAAAGGATAAGAGCCAAGAATGGGACCCCACCCAGAGAACCGGGGATGCCTGAGATGGAGACAAAGATGATGACATGGAGGGATGAAGTAGCTGGGGACTTTGGATCCAGAAAGGGAGAGGAACTGTGGGCCAAAGACTGAGGGGGGAGGAGGGAGTGTAGAGCATGGGCTTCTAGGATATGCCCTTTGGTCGGAAGACGATGCATGGAGGGGACTGGAACCATGGCAATGTAATGATATATGATGGAATGAATATGGAACTGAGATTCTCTCATGTAAACTATCATATAATTCACAATAAAACATTAAAAAAAAGAACATATGAAGACTCTAGACTCATGCAAAGAGAGAAAGGCTGTGTGCTGGCAGCCAGGAGGCTGCCTTGCAGAATGTGCCTTTTGGTTGTTTAAATGATTATATATTTCTAAGTGTTTCTGTGTACATAAAACAAAACAAAACAAAAAAACCAAGAGGGAACAGAAGCACATACTGTTAAATGATAATGCACGAAGGGGACTGTAATCATTGTAATAAAACAATATATGATAGGATGTGTGTAAAACCAATGTTCTCCCATGTGAACTATCACTCAATTCACAAGAAAAGTTTTAACAACAACAAAATTGTGTATATGTGTGTGTATGCTTCAAAAGGTTCTGGAAAAATTCCATTATCTGTTCATTCTTTTCCCACACACTTTATATATATATATATATACATAAAGGAGCTCTAGTAGCGTAGTGGTTACGAATCGGGCTGCGAACCTTAAGGTCAGCGGTTCGAAACTACCAGCCGCTCCGCGGGAGAAAGATGAGGCTTTCTACTCCCGTAAAGATTTACACCCTCGGAAACCCTGTACAGGGTCGCTATGGGTCGGACCCGACTCGATGGCACTTAACAACAACAACAACATATATATATATAGTTTTTATTGTGAATTGAGTCAAAATTTACAGGACAGAGCATCAGTTTTAATTCAACAAATCATATACTTTGTTTTATTACAATGATTATAATCCCCTCCAAGTACCATCAATTGCTGCTCCTCGAAAACCCTATCTATACAGGGTTGTTATGGGTCGGAACCGACTCGACAGCACTTCACAACAACAACAACTCTCTATTCATTTTAGCTCTTTTTTTTTTCTTTTCTTTTTAAACACTCAGGCATATACAATAATTTAAACCACCAAAGGGCACATTCTGCAAGCCTGCCTCCTGGTCGCTGACTCTCAATCCCTCTCTTTCCATGAATCTTGAGTCCTCAGCTGTTTCCTCTCTCCTTCCCATCTCTGTCTCCATCTCTGGTGTCGCTGCTTCTCTGGATAGGGTTCCGCATTACACTTCTGCTCTTCTCCCTTGATGGTCCTAGGATCCTCTGTTTCTGGACTGTAAAATTAACTACTTCCATGTTTTTGTTACAAAAATTCTACCTTTACAATTTTAACAGTTGCAATTAGTCATGATAACAATTATTCACTATTGAATCATAAGAATCTTATCCCCATCTCTTTTTCCCAGACCCATCTAGACAAGATGAAAACGATTCCATGGGGACTCTTTATCTTTCCCCATACCCTCTTAAACTAAACTCCCTCTTGAAACCTTGTAAGCCAGTCACTTGTGCCTTTATTGCCCCCTCATTTCAGGAAGTCAATGTCTAAGTTGCCCGTCCCTATCTACGCTGTATACAGAAGGGACAGCATTGATAATTGATGTGAAGACACCTTCCCTCTCTGCTGGAATTTACTACATCTGTTGGAAGTTACTACATCCATGAGTATAGGTCAAGTTCATCAAATTGTAGCAATTTACCCTTGTTTCCTTTATTGTTATTATTATTATTTTTAATCTTCCTCTAGTGGAGTTCTGATTATCAAGTCATCAAGGCTAGGTCAAATGGGTACTATTTGCAAGTTTGGGTGTTTTTGTGTCCACAAACTTTTGATGTCCCCTCATATAATTTTGTGTAATTACAGCTATCCACTGCTTAACTGTCTGACTGCATACACGCCCGAGGTCAAGTTTTATTTGTTTGTTTGTTTTCTCTTTCTTTTTGCTTACTATTTCCCCCTAATGGTTTTAAGAACTCTAAACCCACATTCTTGCAGCATTGGACCCCAGACAGGACACAAGCCGGTGAGGCAGAGGACAGGGATTGGGTGGCACTCTTAAGTCGCTGACTGGGAGGTGAGCAGGCAGAGCAGCAGCTCAGGCTGGTCACTTCTTCCCAGTTTGCTTACTCTAGCTCTTCTCCAACTGCTAGCCTTTTGTCTGCCACCACTGCTGGCAGCAGCAGCTGCAGGATGACAAGAAGCAGTCCAGAAGGTTTTAATGTGGTGTTTGAACAGTGTCTACATCACATGGCACCCTATGTCACAGAACATATTGTAGACATTGGAGTCCTGCTATGGCGCTGTGGGTTACTGCACTGGTCTGCAAAGTCAGTTAGAACCAGAAGGTCAGCCATTCAAGCTCACCAGCTGCTCCTGGGAAACCCTATACAGGGTCACTATGGGTTGGAACCAACTTAAAGGCACTTATCAACAACAATCATGGACATTAAGCAACACATACCTATATAAAAAGATACATCCTTATGGAAAATTTTAAACAGAAACCTCATAACCCACTTCCTTCCTCAATGGAATCACTACAGTAGGTTGACTAATGGTCTCCCCACAAATGATATTCAACTCTTAATGCCTGTAAACGTTTTTGCATTTGAAAAACAGGGCTTTGCCGATGTGATTAATTTAAGGCTCCTGAGATGGAAGATTAGCCAGAATTATCCCAGAGAGTACGAAATGCGATCACAAGTGTGCTTATTTGGTGAGGACAGAGGGAACTTTGATTCACATAGTAGAGGAAGATGCACTGTGACTTGCAAGCAGAAATCAAGGTGGTGGAACCACAAGGCAAGGAATGCCAGCAGCCACCATAAGCTGGAAGAAGCAAAGGATGGTTTATTAACTTTGAAGAAACTGTTTTGTTAAAAACAAAGTATGAACAACAGTAAGCTAGCTGAGAAAGATCTGCAACTTTCAAAGAGTGAATATTCTCCTTCAGTGTGCATATTTAACATGTGGCCAAGGAAGCTAACAGAAAAAGAACCTCCCGGAAAGTTTTTGGTGGTGGTGGTGGTGTGCTGTGGGGTCAGTTCCAACTCATAACAACCCATAACTCTTTACAGGAGCAGAAAGCCTCATTTTTCTCCTGCAGAACTGGTAGTTTCGAACTGCTGACCTTGCAGTTAGCAGCCCAATTCGTAACCACTATGCTACCAGAGCTCCTTAGAAAGTTCTTAGTGGGCCATAAATGATAATTGGTCAGGAATTGAAAAGAATGATGGATGAAGGAATTCCTCCCTGATAACTGAATTTTCCTATCTCTATGTCTGGTTGCTTCTATTGCATCTGCTGGGGTAAATTTCAGGATTATTATAGATCAGCAATTGCTATTTATCTCCCAGTCTCCCTCTTTTCTACTAAGAATGTTTATTATGGCCCTCCTGTACTTTTTCGATGGTGCCCAAGTGGTGTAGTGGGTTAAGTATTGGGTTGTGAACTGAAAGATCGGTATTTCAAACCCACCAGTCACCACTCAGAAAAAGTTGAGGCTCTCTGCTCCCATATTTACTCTCTGACATCCTATGGAGCAATTTTACTCCGTCCTATAAGGTTGCTATGAGACAGAATCGATTCCACAGCAGTGAGCTTCATTTTGTTGTTGTTGTTGTTGTTTAGGGTACTTGCTCCACCGCTATATATTGTGGTGACTAAGTGAAAGTGAGACAGAGAGAACAGATGTTTACTTGGGTGAGTGTAGGACAGAAACATCCCAAGTCTCTGGACTAAGAGGAGCCACATTTGGACCTGATGGAGACTGCTGCTACTGCTGCTGCATGTCATCAGTTTGGTTCCGACTCACAGCGACCCTGTATTGTGTTTCTGTGGCTGTAAATCATTACAGGTGCAGAAGCCTCATCTTCCTCCCGCAGAGAGGCTTTTCAATTTGAACTACTAACCTTGCAGTCAGCAGTCCAATGTATAACTCACTAAGCTACCAGGGCTCCTCGATGGAGAGACTAGTGGGCATGGAAAACACAGTACATAAGACTATAGCTTCTACCATTACTTAATGACCCAATATGGTAGAAAGATAACACACTGCCATGAACATCTTTCCATGATAGCATGTTCCCTTAGAGTTCGGAAATTATGTACATCTTGAATCAGCGTTGTGGGAGAAAGATGAGGTTGTCAGTTTCCGCAAAGGTTACAAGTTCGGTAACTCAAATGAGTAAATCTACTCTGGCCTATAAGGATTGCTGTAATAACAATCAGCTCAATGTGAGTAAGGTTTATTAGGTAGGAAAGTTAATATTAAAATAAATTGCTAGCAACAAAACAGAGGCTCTGGAAAGCAGACACTGCACATGTCTAACTTAATAATCGTAAATTGTTACTTGTCACTGACACAGCTTTGACTCACACCAACCACAACCCAAGTAGAAAAGAATGTTGCCAGGTGCCATCCCTGTGACTGTTAGTAAATTTAAGCCCACTGTTACCACATGGTGTAACTGAGGAAGGCTTTCCCAGCCTTTGCTGGCCCTTTATGTTTATCATTTTGGTCTCTTCTAAATGATGTGTCTAAAATAAGAAAGTCAAAGGCTCAATTATTTCACAATCCATAGGATTTTCTGAAGTAGATCGCCATGCCTTTCTTCTTGTCTTAGTCTGACAACTCTGCTGAAACCTAATCACCATGGTTGAATGTGCTGGCATTTGAAAAAGTAGTTAGCAAGCTACTAGCATCACAGCAATATGCAAGTCACCAGGTATGACAAATTGACAGACAGATGGTGGGAAGCATAAATAGGAGGTGTCTTTTCATCTTGTTACCATGATTGTATTCTTTGCATTAGTAGCATCACATAAGGTGATCTAGGTGGTCCCTGATTCAAATTTTCTTGTGTACTCAGAAATAGAAATTGTCACTCAAATAGCAATGCAATTACAGGTAGAAAAAAGTACCAAACTGAGGCAAGATCACAGGAATTTCAAGGATAAGAGAGACTTATGAAGGACAAGCACTCAGACATAATCAAATGATGATTAAATAACTTTTGAGGTCTACAAAAATCCTCTATCTAAATATGAAATTAGCATCTAGAATAACAAGTAACCAAAGTTTGTTCCAAGACTTGTTGTTAGGTGCTGTGGAGTCGATTCCGACTCATGGCAACCCTGTACAGGGTTTCCGAGGCTGTAAATCTTTATGCAAGCAGAAAGCCTCTTTCTCCCACGGAACAGCTGGTAGTTTGGAACTGTTGACCTTAAGGTTCACAGCTCGATTTGTAACCACACCTACCAGAGCTGCTTTGTTCCAAGACTATGTCTAGGTAAACTAACAAGGACTAGACTTAAAAACAACCAAAAAATGGAGTATAGACTGAAATCCAGCTACCATATGAAAACTCGCAGCAGCCATTTTTTATTTGCTTTGAGTGGCAAATAATATTGTCAATACTCAGGCATAGAAAGAATGTGCTTCTTCCACCAAAAGCCATGATCTAATTTCTTGCAAAAGTAGCCAATCAGAGGAACATAATGCTATCTCTTTAACATAAATCAAATTCTTCCACTGCCTTTGAGAACCAACTAGACTGTTTTTACAGTGGTGGGTCAACTTATTCAAGGAAACAACCCTGGTTTCAGCAACTACAAATACTGGTGCCTTAGGAAAAAACACTCATTCCAATTACAATATCCCATCTTTCCTTCCTTCTGGAAGAAAATGGGTTAACAAATTTTTAATCTTCATAAATAATCCATAAAGGCCTGACAATGTTCATGATCCCGAGAATTCAAATCCATTTTTCAATGCTGAAGTGATACGATTTTTCGCGTGTGACAGATTAGATTTCTCAGTAAATTTCTGAATGACATCAGGACGAAGATGAATCCTTCAAAGTCATATTAAGATAGGAGGCAGAAATACATTAAACTTGTTCCTTTAGATAATGTCTTTGAACTGGAGAGGGCTGAGGAAGGGGGTTAAATCAAGTTACCTGAGTCATTCTTTGCTTCACAAGCTCTTTTTGAATTTAAAATACACAATGTTCCTTTTCTTCCCTAAGTCCTCTTTCATGAAGACTCTCAACCAGAGACAGTAACTTCACTTTACAATGGACTGGAAATAGGGATTCCCAGGATTTCTTCAACGTATACACAGATCGGGGTGCACGAATTTTAGCTCTTTTTCTGGGGCTCGTTTCCTTCGGAAGCACCTTTCGCTCTCCTTGTCTCCCAAACATCGCTGACCTGTGGGCCGGGGCTGGGGTGGCGGGGAGACAGTCTGCGCCAGGCCGCCAGCGAGGCTACTCTCCCCAGCCTAACTGCACCTCCGAGGCCGCGAAGCCTGAGGCTCTTCCCGCAGTGCCGGGCGCGGCCGACGATCCTTTCCCCTGGGCAGGGCTCAGCTCAGGTCAACGCTTCCAGTCAACACAGGCCCGGCCCGGGCCGGCTCAGCCCGCCAGTCCGCAGCAGCCCCTGGACCCCCGCCAGCGGGGATGGGCGTGGGCCCCAGCGGCCACCGCCTGCCAACTCGGGCTCGCGAGGAAAGTGGGCCCCACCCGCTACGCCCGCCGCAGACCTACCTGCAAGGGAGAGCGGGTCTCCAGGACGGCGGCACGGGCCCAAGACGGGAGCCGAAGCGGCCAGAGGCCGTCCCAAGGACCCCAAGTCTCCCTGGTGGGGCTGGACGGGAAGAGGCTCCGGGGGGCTGCCGCGAGCCAGCGCAGCCCGTCGCAGGGGTCGCGAGGACCTGGCTTTCCCCTTAGCACCAGGGCACTACCACTGCCGCCGCCATTTTGCCTTCCACTCCGCGTCGCCGCCGCAGCGCTCCGCGGCCGGTTTCCCGGATGTGGGCATTTCCCGGCGTCGCTTGCGCGGGGGCCGAGGACTGGGGGCTTCTGCTCGCCCGGCGGCCTCAAGGGACGCCCCGCCTGCCGCCTGCCACCTCCCGCCAGCTCCTCCCGGCGGTGGTGAGCGGCGTAGTTTGCGCTCCTAGCTACCCGCATGTCACTCGCGGCGTTGGTGGGGTCAGGCTCTTCCCCGCCCAAGCCCACTGTGCTCTTTCCTGGGACGGATATGGAATAAGATACACGTCTGCAGGAGCTTATCAGAAGCGACCCGCAGCTCGCGGTGGACGTCACATAAGAGGTTTCTAAAGGGTCTGAAGTAAAATCTGATGATAGATAAGCACTTTTTTCACGAGTAAATCAATCTTTGTCCTTCAAGTACATGGGTATTTTCTGGATAAGCCGAACGAGACCGAGGATGCTTCAGAAAATTGTGGGAAAATGGAGTGAAAAGATAATGGGATTTCCCCACGAACTTCAAAGCCCCTTTATATTCCTAGAACCGGGACATATTGATGAACAGGTTTTAGAGCTCTTTTATCTGCTAGCCGTTATCAGCACAGGAAGTCAGAATTGCTCTAATTGAAATAACAGTGATAGGGATTGTTGTTGTTAAGTACCCTGGAGTCGGATTCGACTCATAGTAACCCTGCACAGGGTTTCCGAGGCTGTAAATCTTTACAGAAGCAGAATGCTTCATCTTTCTCCCGCGGAACCGCTGGTAATTTGGAACTGCCGAACTTGAGGTTAGCAGTCCGATTCGTAACCACTACGCTACTAGAGCCCCTTAGTGATAGTGATGTTGTTGTTGTTAAGTGCCGCCGAGTCGGTTCCGACCCATAGCGACCCTGTACAGGGTTTCCGAGGGTGTAAATCTTTACGGAGTAGAAAGCCTCATCTTTCTCCCGCGGAGCAGCTGGTAGTTTCGAACTGCTGACCTTAAGGTTCGCAGCCCTATTCGTAACCACCTCGCTACCAGAGCTCCTTTTAGTGATAGTGATAGGGAGGTTTATTTACCTTTAAATTGAATAGGAAGTTTGGGATACTATCCCAATTTGTGATATTAGAAGGTGCCTTCCATCCGTTGCAAAGAGGCACTTTGCCAATTCTTCATGTAGAAAAGAAATACTTGGCATTTTCATGCTTCACCTTTCATCTTTCTCCTTAGCCTTAAACCTTAATCCACTGCCACTGAGTGGTTTTCAACCTATGGTAACCTTGTATAGCATTTCTGTAACCTGAGCAGAAAGCCTGATCTTTCTGCCCTATAGTATCTAGTGAGTTTGCGCTATCAACCTTGTGGCTTTAGCAGTCCAGTGCTTATCCACCATGGCTCCTTCCCCTGTCCACTTGAGGCTAAATTTAAAAGAAAAAAAAAAATTTTTTTTCATCAACATCTTTTTCTGATTTTACAGGAATCCAAAAGTTCAAATATGGAAACGTTTGTTGAAAGAAAAAACTATGTTCCTAGAGCCCTTCTATACTGTCAAGTTCCATGAGTGTAGGAAAGGCTGTTCTGTAGACTGCTATATTCTTAACCTCAGGTCCTGCCAGGAGTTCTGGTGTAGCACCATAGGATAAGCACTTTACCTCAAGGTGGGTTTGAACTCATTGGACACCAACTCAATGACACTTAACAACAATTGTTATTGCCTGGTATATTGTTGATTTTCAGTATTCTGGTATTCTTGACTTTCAGCCAAGATCCATTTGATGTCAGTAATGGTATCCCTTGTCACACATCCTCTTCCGAATCCAGCGTGAACCTCCCTCCATAAGTTCTCTGTCAGTGTATGATTGCAGCTACTTTTTAAATATCTTTTGTAAAATTTTACTTGCATGTGATATTAATGATATTGTCCGATGATTTCCACATTCCGTTCGGTCACCTCTCTATGGAATGGACACAAATATGGATCTCTTCCAGTCAGTTGGCCAGAATGTTGTCTTCCAAATTTCTTGGCATAGATGAGTGAGTGCCTCCTGTGCCGCCTTACTTTCTTGAAAGATTTCAATTTTTCTTCCATCAAATCCTGGTGCCTTGTTCTTTGTCAATTCCTTTAGTATACCTTGGACTTCTTCCTTCAATATTTTTGGCTTTTGATCATATGCTACCTTTTGAAATGGTTGAACATCAACCATTTCCTTTTGGTACAATGAATCTGTGTATTCCTTCAAGTGCCACATAAGTTTGCTGAAAGATTTCAATTTGTGTTCCATCAATTCCCAGTGCCTTGTTCTTTGCCAGTCCTCCAATGCACCTTGGACTTCATTGGCTCTTGATCATATGCTACCTCTTGGAATGCTTGAACATCAACCATTTTCTTTTTTTTTTTCCAACCTTTTTTTTTTGGCTCTATGACTCTGTGTATTCCTTCCAGTGTCTTCTCTTTTTTTTTTTAATATAAAACTATTTATTGACCACTGTTCACCAGAATTTACAATACAGTAAACAGTATACAATTGGATTAACAATACCACAAAGTTACTTTTCCTGGTTTCAGCTGAACCAGTAACCAAATACTGAGAAGACTGAACCTACATATAAGGAATGGATTGGGATAAAACAAAAATTAAAAACCCACGCAGGCCAGTAGTTTATAAGATTGTTCACCCATTTATGCCAACAGGTTGTAAATGGCAACATTTCTGACCATCTTATTGGATTCTTAACCAACAAGGTGTTAGACATTCCATGAATCATGACCTTTTACTAAAACACAGCGATTCCAACTCTATGTAAAGGAATGGCTCTCTAATGGATCAAAAGCCCACTTGCTCAACCTTGTTTGGCTTATTTAAACATATTATTTGTCCAGTTTTCTTACTTGGGTAGGGAAGTTTTTAGCAAAGGTTGTTGTTGTTGTTGTTAAGTGCCTTAGAGTAGGTTCCGACCCATAGCGACCCTGTACAGGGTTTCCGAGGGTGTAAATCTTTACAGGAGTAGAAAGCCTCATCTTTCTCCCGCAGAGCGGCTGGTAGTTTTGAACCATTGACCTTAAGGTTCACAGCCCAATTCGTAACCACTACGCTACCAGGTAAGATTTACCATTTAGGGAATTTTGCAAATAAACAGTTTCAATTATATGACTCTTTCGATATGGATTTTGATAATGATGTTTCAAGTTGTCCAATTAATTACTGGATCATTTATTTGATTTGAAAGCTTATGGCCTACAACTTTTTTTCAATTTTACTTGAGGAGATCTATTTCTTGAGTTGCTACGAATGATAACATCCTTGAAACAATACAAACTTACCCATGGTTGTGAATGCCAGCTTTGTATAGAAGAGTTTTGTTTTTGATGGATGTAAAATCAAATCAAATAAATTTACATATATACAAAAACAACCCAAAAGCCAGAATGGTCCTTAGGCATATATTTATGGGTTAAACCCAAGTTCTGATTCAGTAATTACTAGGTAAAGTATCCCAATATTTAGAAACGCTATTCTCTAATGCAGAGGAACTAATATACCATGGTATTGAATGTTTTTCTGATAATTGAAGCAACTACACAAAGCTTTTATTTATTTGTTCACAATAACCAGTGCTATTGATGCAACAAAAACAAACACCCCAGCAGCTCCCCCAATACTACTTCAAAACAAACATAGCAAACTTGATTTCCATTAGAATGTACTTATTCTTCATACTAATAAATCAAAAAACAAAAAACCAAGACCAAAATTATATATATATAAAGTGATACAAGCAATTATTGAGCTTCATCTTCTGGACAAGAATTCCAAGTTAATCTCTCTTCATAAAATGCAATACAATTTGAGGGCATTTCATGTTTGCCTCTTTTGCCAGCACCGAGTCTACCTCATCTGCATCTTTCCATTTCATGAGAAACATGAATTCTCCACTGATGTCTGTGGCACCAAGGATTCGCTCAGGATGAAGACCTCTGGCATAGCCCCTGGGTTTGTCAGCAGCATCCTTTTTCATTGTCAGATAAAGATGCTCCACGTTTCCATTAACTACCTGTCAGTCCAGCACTTTTCCTTCCACAGATTCTTCAGGTTCTGCTGCTTCAACTTTTTTTTTTTTTACTATTTCCATTGTTTCTTTCCCATTTTTTTTTTGCAGTGTAGTTTTATTGGAGGCCATTTTTATTGCAGAGCTGTTATTCACGGCCTCCAAGATCTGCAGCATCTCAGACCCTGCACACCGCCAGCTCAAGCCACATGTGAGGAGGAGGCTAGGAGGAGACTGGGGAGTGTGTGCTAGGCTGCCACCAGGCCTTCCATCCTCTTCTGATGCTTTCTGCATCATTCAATACTTTGCCCATTGTTGTTGTTGTTAGGTACCCTCGAGGCAATACCGACTCATAGCTACCCTATGCACAACAGAACAAAACACTGCCAGGTCCTGGGCCAACCTTACAATTATTGCCATGCTTGAGCCCATTCCATCTCACTGGGGGTCTTCCTCTTTTTCTCTGACCCTCCACCTTACCAAACATGATATCCTTCTCCAGAGACTGGACCCTCCTGACAATATGTCTAAATATGAAAGACAAAGTTTGGCCATCCTGGCCTCCAAGGAGCACTCTGGCTGCACTTCTTCAAACACAGATCTGTTGGTTCTTTTGGCAGCCCATGGCACTTTCAATATTCTCCTCCAACACCATAACTCAAAAGCATCATAGAATCCCTTCAGTATTGCAAGTTGAGCTTGACGTTTTTCTGCAGTTTTCTCAGAAAACTTTGTACATGTCGTTATTTGCTTTGGTCTTCTTGAACTGCATTTTGAAGTTTTCTGTTTAACTCTTTTACCTCCTCATTTCTTCCATTTGCTTTAGCATCTCTACTTTATTGGTAGCTTTCTAAATAGCAGACACTAAGCTAAACACTTTCCGACAGGGATTGAATGGGGAAACCCAGACATAAATTCAGGCAGTTTGACTCCAGTGCCTCCTAATGACTTCCCTGTACTGCTCCTCCACCTTCTAATTTGAGCTCTTCTCTCTGCTTGGTCCATGCTAATCATCTTTTCCTTATTGGCTGTGAACTATACTTCTGTACCAGAACCTGCTGCTAACCGACTTTGATGTTCTGGGTTTTTCCTGGATCTTCTTGCACAAGATAGGATACGTACTTGACTGCAAACTGCAAAGTCAGTGGTTTGAGCCCACCAGCCACTCCACAGGAGAAAAGGAGACATTCTGCTCCCGCAATGATTTACAACCTCAGAACCCCTATACACAGGGCTCTGTGCGCAATGGGGAAAGCCCTGTACACAGGGCTCTGTGCACAATGGAGTCAGTCAGAACTGACTCCACAGCAATTAACAAGAAATTCTTCTTGAACTGTCTCTTCACATCCAAGTCTTGGCGTTAATGTTTATTGTTCTTTTTCTCTTATTTTAAAATAGTTACTACAGTCAAAGGGCACAAAAGGGCAAAAAAATACACAAAGTTCATCAGTAATGTCTTCAGTCTCTGTCTCTGCAACTCTCTGTTTCCTTGAAGTAATATTAATGCTAGCTAGTGTGGATCCCTGCAGAGATGCACATACATGCCAGAAGTTCCTTCTTTCATTCCCCCCTCTACATACTGTTCTGTGACATGCTTTATTGTTTTGTACTTAACTATGTGCCTTGGCAATCATTCCCTTTTACATAGTGTTCTTCATCCTGTTGTTAGGTGATTTCATGTGTGGGCCTTCTTGACGGTAAACTTTACAGTAGAGCACCAGGTTTTCCTCCTGTGGAGTAGCTGAGGGGTTTCAAAATACTAACCATTAGGTCAGCAGCCAAGGGTTTCGCCATTGCACAACTGGATCCTCAACCCGATTTTAATTTTTTGTCCACATATGCTCACCTCTTGATTATTATGTCCTCTAGATGAAACTTTTGAGTCAGAGATGGCATTGGTGGTTGAACCATATCTAGTGATTATTATATCTCAGGGTGGGATCTATCAGGGTTACTATAATTTAGTCTGAAGAGTAAAATTAGCTACCCGGTCTCCAAATGTGTTGACAATTGATCCAGATCATCACTCGATTATAGTAAAATAAATTGCGATCAGTTTCTTTCAAAAGGATACTTGTTGGATACACAGACCCCTGAGAAACATGATGGAGAGAGAGTAACATGTGGATACCACCTCTGGCCTTTAGAGTATACAATGCAGTTGGGGAATGGAATGCAAACACACATTGACTCTTGGGTGTAGTTACGGTACAAATGATGGATGGCACAGCCTGGTTAGTGTAGCCATTCTCCACTTGTTACCACTGTGCTCACTAGATTCCATCAAGGCATGACTGGGAACTGAGGACATGAAGACCTTTGGAAATTAAGGGAAGATGATGGATAGGTTATAGGTGGAACCAGGATGATGGTTTATTCGCTGCTTGTTCTTTGCATGAGGTAGATTTCAGTAAGTGTTCTATTGTTTGAGCATTAGGACACATAAGACGTACAATGCTGGCAGTGTTTTCTTTTATCCCCTTTCTTCCTGAAGGTGGTGGTGGTGTTAAGTGCTGAGTCGGTTCCAACTCTTAGAGAGCCTACGTGTGGTTTCCAAGGAGCAGCTGGTATGTTTGAACTGCCGACCTTGTGGCTTGCAGTCCAGTGCTGATCCTGTAGTGCCACACCAAGAGTCCTTCTTCCTAATTGTTATTGTTATGTTCCGTGGAATCAGTGCTGACTCATAGCGACCCTGTACAGGGTTTCTGAGGCTGTAAATCTTTATGGGAGCAGAAAGCCTCATCTTTCTCCTGTAGAACAGCTGGTAGTTTTGAACTGCTGACCGTGAGATAAGCAGCTCAATTCGTAACCAAAATGCTACCAAAGCTCCTTCTTCTTCCTAATAGGGATGTATTAATCTCTTCAAAGAGTCAGTTTTTCACTCTTCTAGTTCAATGATCTCTTCACTTTGTGTTTCTTTCCTACAGCTTGGGCCTTCATTTCACTTCTTGTTTCTTAGGGTGGAAGCGTAAGCCTTTTTAGTTTTCTAGTACAGACATTCAAAGCTACAAGTTCCCCTCTAACACTGTTGTGAGGAGGTTAGTGGCAGAATGATTAAGTGCTTGGCTGCTAACCAATAGTTTGGTGGTTCGAACCCACCAGCTGTTCTGGTGAGAGACAGACGCAGCAGTCTGCTTTTGTAAAGACCTACATCCTTGGAAACCCTCTTGTCTGGTGCTGTCAAGTCAATTATGATTCATAGTGACCCGACCCACAACAGAATGCAACACTGCCTGGTCCTGAGCCAGCAAAAGTTATCATGTTTGAGCCCAGGCTGGTGCCCCCGTGTTAATCCATCTCCTTGGGGGGCCCTCCTCTGTTTTGCTTTCTCTCCACTTAGTCACATATAAAGGGACCCTTAGTACACTGCAGCATTTTTTTTTAAATGGCACCTTGGGTTTATTAGGCATTTTCTAGATATTTGTATTCATTAATAACACTTGCATGTTCATAGTTGTAGCCTGAAGATGCAAGTGTTTAATGCCAACACAAAAGTTGAAGCATTACTCTTAATATTCACTATGGCTGTCTGTTGATCAAGGTTGAATGTGGATGTGCGTCTGAGACAGAGAAAGAAGACTTTATTGCTCATACTCTGACTTTGGATGTAAAAACCTTCACCCTCCAACACTCCATTTTTCAAGTTAACTTGTAACTTAAAGAAAGCAGAAACTAGATTTTAATGTTTATAATACTTTACATTAACATTGTGTTCTTATACATAATAGGTAATAATTCTGATTCCAAAGGAGTGGTAGTTGATACAAAAAACTGATGTAAATCAGCTTTTTATATCAGCTACCTAAAGGGGAATATCTAGAATGACAATTCATCTTAATTATTCTAAAACATAATCCTCAGGTGTTATAGATTGTCTCTTCATAGTTAAAAGAACTCTTGCTTTAAAGACAAAGAAATGTGAACTTGAACACTAATTCCTCAGTTTCTTTGAGACACTTTATACATCTCTAGTATTAGTTTCCTTAGTGATAAAATGGGAAAAATTAAACTAGGTATTAGATTGGTGTATGTGATTTATTATCATTGTTAACCCTGCTGTGACACTATGGGTTTTTGCATTGGCCTACAAAGTAAGTTTGAAACGCAAGGTCAGCAGTTCAAGCTCACCAGCTACTTAAACTGCAGGTTTTTTGTTTTTTATGTTTTATTGTGAATTATGGGAGAACCTAAGATTTATATTCATCCTATCATGTATTGTTTCATTAGCCATGGTTACAATCCCCTCCATGCATCATCAACCAACCAAAAGGTATACCCTACAAGGCTGTCTCCCAGTCATCAGCACACAGCTCCTCTCCCTCTCTGGGTCTAAAGTCCCCAGCTGCTCCAGCTCTCCACATCATCATCTCTGCCTCCGTCTCAGGCATCACTATTTCTCTGGGTAGAGTCTCCCTCTCCGCTCTTTTCCCTTGAGGTCCCAGGGGCCTCTGCTCCTAGACTCCAATATTAATCGCTCCCCTCCTTGCTACAAAATGTCTACATTTGCATTTCCAACCCTCACAATCAGTCCTGATAACAATTATTCACTATTGTATCACATGAGACGGATCCACATTTTCTTTCATCAGCCCCGCCTAGACAGATTGGATACTACTCAGTGAAGATTCTACCTTCCTCCACGCCCTCTGGATCTGGGCTCCCTCTTGAAAGCTTGTAAGCCAGTCACTTCTTGCCTTTGTCACCCCTCCCCCCCAGGACTCTGGGTAGCCAAAGTCCGAGTTGCCCATCCCTGTCTACTCTGGGTATGGAGGGGGTGGGAATGATCCTTGCTGTAAAGATTTGTTCCCTCTTTTGAGCTACTGCATCCATAAGTGTAGGCCAAGTTCATCAAATTGTATCAGATTACTTTTTTCCCTCTTCTTTCTTCTTCTAATTGAGCTCTGATCATCCAGTCATTGAAGCCAGGTCAAGTGGGTATTATCTGCAGGTGTGGGTGTTCTTGTGCATATGCCCTCTCTTCTTATCAGCTGGATGCTTCACTCTCCACTCTAGTCCTCTGTGGCTATGTCACTGACTCTGGGCCCAAGAGTCTCCACGTCTTGCCACACTGCTGGCCAAACCAGGGCTCCACCCGGGTTCACAGTAGTCTATTGAACATTGTAGAGCTTAGCTTGCAGCTTCATTGCTGTTTTTCCCTCGCTTCCCTGAGCGTGGTCACCAATCAGAGTGTGTATTCCCATTAAGTCTTAGTCTTGGAAGGGGGTTTGCACTGAGGGGACCCGACCACTTGCCTTGATGTCTCCTAGGCAAGCAACTTGCTTGTTCTTGTAGTAACAGTTGGTCTGCTTACATTGTTTTGTATTTTTCATGTAGCTCTTTCTTTCAAGAAGTATCTTCTGTTCTTCTAACCACCCCAGGCTGGTCTGCTTGTCCTTTCAAGTGGAAATTTCCCACCTCAAAAGATTCTGGATAGAGTTCAGGATTCCACCTATCGTCTTATATAATGCAGAGGCTCTGCAGGAAGCCTTCCTTCACTGAGGATGTTGTAGCCCCATTTTATGTATTCCAATCAGTTATAGGCAGAAGACAGACTTACAAGCTTTCTATGGTGATATTTCTGGCTATTCCTTTCTCTCCCCCTCAACTATTTTATAACAGTATGCTAGGGCAACAAAGATTCAAAGGGCAGTCAAACATCTTAATATTATTTCCCCCCTTTCCCCCATTTCAACCATGTCTCAATTCCTGTATCCCAGAGCCCGGTTGTTCCAAGGTTGTGCATACTTCATTATTTACCTCTGTCCCACTTAGCCCATGCAAACCTAATTGTTCTCCCATCTGCTTTGCTCTTTCATTCTCCTCTCCCTCCTTGTATATTGCCCCCTCCCCAGCACCCAAACTATCCTGTGTCTTATTCCCTGCCCTGTGCTCCACCTTCCCCTCCCCCCCCATCCCTAAACTGGAGTATTTTTAAAAGGGAAAACAAGATATGAGAGGATTTCAATTCCACCAACACTGATTCTGTGCCTATGATGGATCAGACGTTGTTCAGCATTACTAATTCAGCAGTATGACTGGAACCCTATTCCTGTGCTCTTGGTTCAGCAGGAGAAGACAGGCTGCTCAACTGCGAAAACACAACTTAGGTTCAATGTGCACAGTGTGCTTCTGAAACCCAAGCCCACCCCAACCCATTGCCATCAAGTTGATTCCAGCCCACAGTGCAAGTGAACGGACAGGCTCGAATAGAAGCGTTCCATAGGGTTTAAAGGCTATACATCTTTATGGAAGCCCACTGCCAAATCTTTCTCCTATGGAGCAGCTGGTGGCTGTGAACCACTGACCTCTGGGTTATCAGCTTAGCACTTATCCACTGTACCACCAGGGCTCCCTTGTTGAAGCCCGGAAGAGTACAATTTAGCTGATTGTCAGAAACCAAGGAAAACTTTCTGGAGAAAATGACTCCTAAAAGGAGTATGCAAGGGTGAATAGAATTTATCCAAGGAGGAAATCTTGCCCATAAGAAAACCACTGAAGGAATTTAAAATGCCTTTTAGTATGGAGAACTATAATATCTAGCCTTGAATATGTGGCTTTGTGATATAGGAATTATTTTTTTTTTTAGTTCTAGAAGAGACAAAAAGGAGCCCTTCAATGGTTTTCTTGTGGGTCAGAGAAAAAGAGGAAGAACCCCCCCCCACACACACAAGATGGATTGGCACAGTGGCAGCAGCAATGGGTTCAAGCGTAGCAATGACTGTGAGGCTGACGCTGGACCAGACAATGTTTCATTCTATTGTGCATAAGACTGCTTTAAGTCAGTACCATCTCCAAGGCACCTAAAACAAAACAAATAAATGTTTAAATTTTTAAAAATTATTTACATGAACACACAGAAAGGGATTCACAAATAAATATGTAATACATTAAACAAAAACTGGAAGAGGTGGTGGTGTTGTTAAGTGCTGTTAATTGTTTCTGACTCATAGAGACCCTGTATAGGGTTTATGAGGAGCAACTGAAAGTTTTGACCAAATGAAACAGACAAAAAAACCCAAAACCTGGAGATATGATGGCATAAAAAAAGTTGAAGTCAAAAAGTATTTATTAGGACAGAAAAGCAAAACCTTATAAAAATTATTATGACTGGAATTATAAAGGCAATGAATACATACTTCAATTGTGTAACGGCAGTGATTTGTCATCAAGGTCTCGATTCAATAATACATTTACTAGACTTTGGAAAAACAACGTAATGGGTTTGTCTTTAAACACTATGTATGATGTCATCATGGATGTTTTCTTTCAAATAGGAAGAAATATGGCAGAATTCTTTCATCTTACCATATCACCATTGTTTTAACAAATTTAGTCTGGAAGTCAGTTCCTATATCAGTATCCACATCGAGTATTATCTATTTTATAACACAATGTTTTTCTTATTCTTATTGCAACTATGTTTTAAAGCTAAACAAAATTCTTAGAAGAAAAATTTCCTTTTGTTCCCTCCAGATAAATATGAGTCTAACTAGTTATTAGTTTTATTCAAAATTATTGTAATGAGGGAAATTGTCAATGCATGTTCACAATTTAAAGTTTTTAAACATAACTATAGATTTTTACTCTATACTCAATTACTTTTAAAGTTTATTAACATTAGGAAACTAAATGTGGATGCATTACAGAAAATACTTGCAATAAAGAGAAGATTAATATTGGCTAATGTCGTGAGGAAGACATTATGTATTATACCACATGTGGTTGATAAAAACCATAGGAACCAGTGGTGGTTTGACACTGTTCAGTCTTCTAACATCAAAACTGAAGAGTTGGTTCCATGAGCTGTCAACCATAGTTTGTTAGAAGGCCATGTATTTCCATCAGTGCAAGAATTTCTCTAAGGTACACTCCCACATTCAAATTATTTTGTTATTAGTCATCTTTCAGATTGTGCAATTCTTTTATAAGCATATCCAACCAACAAGAACTGACTCTGGGTATCAACATGAATAATATTGTTAATTGATGTTTCTACTGTATGTTTCACATTTCCAGTAATAAAATTTGGCATAGATGTTGAAATCCAAAAGGTTAACTCTACGTTTTATCTGATATTGTATTATCAAAAGTATTTTCATGAAAAAAGCTGTCTAGTAACATATATTGCTTCTGCATCAGTTCCACAAACCAGGCAAGAACCCGACACATCCAAACTGTTGACAGACAGGGTCCTGTTGGGAAGCAGGCTTGTGATTTCAATGCGGTCTTTGGCAGGGTCAGTGCTGAGCCAGGAACTTAGGAGAGGCTGCTGAGCAGCGGCCTGGTTATTAATGCTGTGAGACAAGAAAGTACTGTTTCTTCCTCCTGGGAGGAAAAAGAGGGGAAAAAACACAATCGTTTCAAAATGAATTTTATAGAAGCACACCCCCCAAATTCCAAATATTAAAAAAAATACATTACATTCTGAAAATAACAGACTGATAATTCCATTATCACACATCATTTACACATTTTGATCTGTTTTAAATATTTTGTTGTTAAATATGTATAACAAGAAATTGCCATTTCTAAATGTATTCTTCAGTAACATTAATTATGATTACCATTATTTGTTTGTAAAAGTCTTTCATTACCCTAAAGAAAAACTCCATTCTTATCCAGCAGTAACGTGTTCTATTCTCCTGGCAACTACGAACAGTCTGTGTGTACATTCGCCAGCTCTAGCTATTGCATATAAGACACATCATCGCTTTGATGCGAAGCTTGTTCAGTAATAATATTAAATATAAAAATTTCCACATGCTAATATGAATCTCAAGCTTGAAGTCTTCAGGCAAAACAGATTTAATTTTGACCCTATTTTCTTTTCATCCTTCAATGGAAAGTCTCACAAATGTTAAGAAAATGGTCAGGAGCCAATTATAGTTAATTAGGAATAAAAAATTAGATGATTCATAGGACTATATGGGAGCTTCAAAAGGTCTGTGGAAAAATTGAATTAAAATATCATGGAATTTTTCATACAAACTCTTGGATAATAAAAATTAAGTAATCATGAGAGAATTTTAGAACACCTTCTTAGACAATTCTAAAAAATATAATCAGCTTGCCTTAAACCTTTTACTCTTACTATTTTTAGATAAATGTTCTTAGAACATTACTAGATTATAAACTTTTATCTCTAGTAGTGCTCTGTATTTAATATAGAATTAAACGATGCAGAAGCAGTATATTTCAATTTTAGCCATTATTTGCAATTTTCTTCCCTCTCAAGTTTCTGTAACATCACAAAAGGTCAGATTTCATTCATTCAACAAACATCTGAGTACCTGAGAGCCAGCTCTATGCAAGGCTCTAGGAATACAGAACAAAGTCCCTAATGTCTTGGAGGTTAAAAATCAGTAAGTTTAAGTTTTACTGATTCTTGATAGTTCAGCTCACCTGCTTTCTCTAAGCAGCCTTTGAAGTCTCAAGTCCATATTTCTCTCTTCCTTCCTAGAATTACTTGGCTGTACCAACAATTGACTACCCTATAACATATACTGTGATTCAGCTTTTCATTCCCCTTCTCTGTAACTCAATTATGTTAAGTCATAAGAGCAGGTTGATTGTTTTCCATTTGTTTCATTTTTTCAGAGTCCAATACTGGGCCTTGTAGTAACAGACAAAGCATATAGTAAGTGTCTTTATTTTCATTCTAACTTCAGTTCCTCAAACAGCAATATTTCAAATGTAAGCTGTTGGGGGTAGGAGAGGAGAAGTAGAAGTAGAAATCAAGTGCTTAGCTAAGCTTTAAGTGAAACCATCCTTTCTCTATAAATGAAGTCCACAGAGATGTATATGCTCCATACATCCCACATTGTGATGTTTTTAGAATTGCTTTCATAGTTTTTCCCTCTTACTCTTCCTGAATTTTACACTGACCTTGAATACTGTGAAACTCAGTATAGAACCGTTACGCTTAGACTCCTACCTGGCTCTCTGCCTCCGCATTTCTCATTCCTTTCCCCACTGTTCACGCTCCACACAGAATCCACAGGGATTCTTTTGCAATCTAAGTCGGATCACCAGGCCCTTGTTCAAAACTTTCCAATGGCTTCCTATCACACTCAAAACAAAATCTAAGATGCTTATCCTTATCAAGACTTTTATACTAGTTAATGGCATTTTATGCGACATTTGCATTCTTTAAGGTGTTTGGTCATTATATCCAAAACCACAGCCAATATTCTCATATATTCATATTTGTGTACTTGTCTTCTTAGGATAAATTTTTAGACACAGAATTGACAGACCAAAAGTTCTCATACTTTTAAAGCTGTAAACACGTTGTCAGCTTGTTCTATAAAAGTAATTTGATATATTGTCCTGGTGTGGTGCTGTAGGATAAGCACTGGACTGCAAGTTCGGTTTGAACCACAAGGTTGGTGGTTCAAGCTCCCCAGTCGCTCCTCAGAAACCCTACATGGGGTCACCGTGAGTCAGAACTAACTAGGTGACAACAACAAAAAATCATCAAGCTCAGAGCAGTAAGTAACTAACAGTCACACAGCTCAAAACTTATGATAGTAGTATTTACTCTGAGACAGAAGAAAACATTTTGCCATTCTTTAATACTAAATATGTGAGTTTCTAATTTCATATTTAGAAGTATAATAACATTGTCAACAGCTAAGAATCTTCACTAAGACTTTTTACCTTGGTGAAAGAGGGATGACTTTTCAGGAACGTCTGTGGAAGAATCCCAATGCCAGAGGGATCCATCTTCAGAACAAGTAAATAAATGGTCTGGGTTGGAGGGGTGGAAGTGAGCTTCCCACACTGAAAGGCAAGAGCAGGAAAGCTTATCCCAGTGCAGATTAGCTGAACAAACATCAAGCCTGTCTCAGGAACGATTTTCTATTATTGTCATGACACTCCTTCATACTCTGAGTCTGTAACAACAATCAGAGACCCCAGAATTGCTTACAACATATGGGCAGGCTACAGAAGTCAAGTAAAATTATTTTTGTATTAGACCAGAAAAAAAATGAAAATAATTCTCATCATTTGATCTATGACGCTTTAACAAAAAATTATGATGGGTGAGTTCTAAAGATTTAGCAAAAATTGGTCAATTCTCTCATTTGTAATTCGTGTATCATTAATGTATGAAGGTTATATTACCGGGTAGACTGAGAGAGAAAACTATAAAAGGAACAGACAAATGAATTTCTAAAAAACAGTGTCCCAGTATGGCTCACGTCAGGATTCTGGGTACTTCTAGCCGATCTCACAGAAATAACTCCTAGCAAGGTAGGCCTGGAAATGCTTAGGGATCTGGATCCAGTTTTAGATCCAGGGCTTTTAAGAAGCTAAATTGGGGCTAGTGCCCCATTCAAGCTCTAAACGTCACAGAAGCTTGCTATGCCAGGGAGCCGTGACTATCCAGAATCAACCAGAGGTCAGTGAATATGCGGAGGTCAGTGAATATGCGTGCTGGGACTCTGGGCTGGGAGACCTGGGAGAATCAGCATACAAATAAGCTGAGGTGTGGCATGGAAAAGGGAACAGCACATGGTTACAGGCGGTGACTTTCATTCTGACAGATACCGTTAAGTGTACGCCACACCACAAAACCGAAAGGTCATCTTCCTCTGCAGGAGTGAGTATTCTGAGTGAGTCTGAGTAAAGGACACTCACTTTGCTTCTGTAAAAAAAAACAAAAACTGCCCACAACTGCCATGAGGAGACTGCCCAAATCTGGAATTTTATGTATTGATTTATTTCCAAATTAGAAAATAAACCCCTATGAAATAGTTCATTTTATTTCTAGCCTCAAATCAGGATGAATTCAGAGTAATATATTATAAGCCACTGCATTCTGCTTGGATGGTTTAACAGTACAGGCAAGTAGTTAAAAGGGGGCTAAGTAAGAGATCTGAAAGTCTGTAATTCTACTACCATCCGGGTGGCCAACATCAGAATCTATGAGGACATAGCTATCTTATTACTTTTAAATTTTCTTTTTCCTGGGCAGAGTAACAACAGGGAGAGACAATTTTGTATCCTTTTATTTGCTTCTTGAATATAAAGTCATTAATTTTCCTATGGCAATAATATGAAGCTTACTTTAACAAAGAAGTCTCACTTCAGTTTTTGCTCTCTGATACTTTTATTCAAGTGGAGCTGAACACAAACTTCTCTTAAATCAGATTTTGGCATGATATTGTGGCATAACATCAAAGGCAGAAGTGGTAAAATGAAAAAATTCCTACTCAGCCAGAAACTTCCTACCGAAAAAGCAAAAATAAAAACCGAAAAACAAAACAAGACCCAAACAAAATTAGACAACTGCCTACAAGGGGGTTTCAAAACGTTGGTAGAAAATTTCCAGTATCTTTTCATTCCATCTTTGCATGAACTTTTTGAAGGCCCCTTGTATACCTACTATTGTTAAAAAGAGAGAAGCCACAACAATAAACTGAGGCACACAGCAGACAAACAAGTATGAAAAGTCAAGGCTGACACTTGGATGAGGGTGGGGCACTCTCACAGGCAGATCGGCAATGTTGTTTTTATAAAACAAGCTGGAAAACCTGTGTCACAGCTTTAGAAGTATGCAAACTTTTGGCCCATCAACTCTGAGACAGAGTTGTCTCCGTGTCTAAACATTTATCGTACGAAAACAAACATACAAATAAAATTACTATAAACGTATATAATTCTCAGCTATTAAAAATATGATAGAAAATGATCTATGTATTATAGAAAAATCCAAACCCAGCCCACTGCTATGAAGATGATTCCGACTCATAGCGACCCAGGATAGGGTTTCCAAGGCTGTATATCTTTATGGGAATAGAAAGTCTGGACTTTTTCCTGTGGAGCGGCTGGTGGGTTTGAACTGCTGACCTGGTGGTTAGCAGTCTAGTGCCACTAGGGCTCCTTACTGTTTTGGAAAAGTGCTTATAATACATTAAAGAAGTCACTTCATAAAACTTTCTATTTCTCAATACTCACTTTCAGCTTCATGAGCTTTCAGCAGAGACACTGGCATAGTGCCTAGTCTAACGTCCCAAATACTCAGCATTCCATCCTGGCCTCCAGTAGCTACAACATGCTGTTGGTTGGGATGTCTGTCAACACAGTGGAGGGGCACTCGGTCACCAGTCCTTTTATGGGAGACATAATGATAGCAAATATGTGGGAAAGTAAAATTTATACAACCTTAGAGATACTGCTTTATTCTAGTAGCTTAAACTAAACTTGGTGGATAAAACTGCTAGTTGAATGAAGCTTAATCATGTCAAAAATGGACTAGATTAAATAAATTTCCAAATTTCTAGAATTTTTTTGTATAAAAGGCCAACACTACTCATCCTTTCATCAATTTGGAGACATAGAAGGCAGTGTCATCTGGTGTGGTGCTGCTGTAGGATAAGCACTGGATTACTAACCACAAGGTCGGCGATTCAAACCCACCACTCTTTGGAAAACCTATTCAGGGTTGCTAAGAGCCAGAACCAACTGGATGGCACTTAATAATAACATAGTCCAACGATTGTTGTTGTTGTTGTTAAGTGCCTTTGAGTCGGTTCCAACCCATAGCGACCCTGAACAGGGTTTCCAATAGGATGTGTTAAACACATTCCATTTTGCTTACTTTTTAAAACGTTATCCATCATGGAGTGGTTAGGAGTTGGGCTGATATTCTCAAGGTCAGCAGTTTGAAACTACCAGCTGTTCCACAGGAGAAAGATGAGGCTTTTTGCTCCCATAAAGATTTACAGCCTCGGAAACTTATGCAGAGTCGCTATGAGTTGGAACCGACTCTATGGCATATACCCACCAGTGTCAACTATACAGAATTTGGAGTCCTTGTGCTGTGCTTGTGGTTGATAAGCACTGGACTGCCAACTACAAGATTGATAGTTCACACCCACCAGATGCTCCTCGGAAACCGTACACAGGGTTGCTATGAGTTGGAACTGACTTGACAGCACTTAACAACAGACTATTCCTTATATATAATAAATAGTTTATATAAATATTTGTTAGACACTTCTATTTTCTTAAGATAGAAAACAAAAGTTGCACAGATAGAAAGGAGGAGCCTCCAAAGAAAAGTATTTCAGATTGTATTGTTTCCAAAAACAGATTTCAAGAGTTTATTAGACTCACTGCGAACAGAATCACTTAATAGGCAGAAGTTATTAATTAAATAATATAAACATTAAAGAGATAAAGACTTGAATAAAAACAGTAAATATTTACAAAGGCAGCATGGTAACATGACATCCATCATGTAATATTTACTCTATCAAATTTGATCAGGAACCACTCCCTTAATTAAAACATAACAGCGGTTTAAAGTCAGTTGATACAAACAAGCAAATTTTGCATTACACCGCTGAAATTACAAATCAAAACTTACAGTGATAATATCTGTGAGGGCTCATTTCCTGGTTGTCTGAAATCCCATATTTTTAACTGTCCAATTGAATTTACTGTTAGAATCTCAGGAGTTCGAAGGAAGGTTACAGCATGAAGCGTACTGCTATCAGCATTATCTGCAAATATAAAAAGGTGGTCTGCATTAATGGGCCTCTTGTATCCATGAAAATCTTCAAATTCCTATCTTCTATTAAATGCTTTAAAACAAGTACATTTTAAAGTAAGTCAAATGTAAATTTCTATAGAAAATGAACAGTAATGTACATGTTTAAAGGAACTCTCTATTGACAGAAAAGTATCACCCACAGGACATCTGAACTGTTTTCAAATGGAAGATGGCATTTTCACGTACTTGGATTTCCTCTTAAGATTGTTACTCTGCATTTCTGAAGTGATTGGTTACATTCTCTGTATCTAACCTTATTTCTCATTAGGCTTTAAATTCAGAACCTTCCATCTGTTTATTGCGCCAAGTCTCAGTGCGTCCTACAAAGGTCACATGACATTGCACTACTCCGCTCACTCATCCCAAAGAGATTCATCTTTATCCTCCAGTTGTTCATGGTAATTATAATGGTTCTTCTCTGATTTCCTCAAGTCAGTGAAGGCCAGTGATGGTCTTGAACATTCCAGTGATCAAAAGGATGATACAAAACTGTACAACCTTATGTTCAGTTGTATGTAAGGTCATCTGGAGTCAGTGTTAACTCAATGGCAGCTATTTACCTCTTAGAGCTTATACTGCATAATTTAGCAATAGATTTAGATAGTCTGCTCAGTCACAGGATCCTCATCAACATACTGCCTTGATAAAGTGGTCCTGCCCTGTGTATTTCTCTCTCTCAAATATACAACATTGTGATTACTTATGTGAGAGAGAAGAAAACATATTGTCTTTTCTTACCTATAGTTCTCACAGCTTCCTTGTGATCAGCTCTGAAGAGATTTATTCTGCCATCTTCACCAACCGTGACAATTTCTGGGTTGTTACATACAACACCTGTACATGGTGCGCTGCTATAGGAAGCACTACTTGGCCCAGTATGGTAGTGAGCTGTTTTCCATTGATGGCTGAGTGACAGAGTCTAAGGATAAGACATGAGGATATAAATGACCAAAGCAAAGTTTGTAAAAATGAACACTTTTCCCCAATAAAAAACTACTGTAAAATTCTGCCTCCCAACCTTCTCTTTTGTTTCATTGTACTAAAGTCTAGGAGTCCTGGTGTGGTGCTGTGGTATAACTAACGTGCTGGACTGAAAGGTCAGTTTGAGCCACAGTGTAGTTCAAACCCACCAGTCACTCCTTGGAAACCCTATAGAAGTTTGCTATGATTCAGAACGGACTTGACGGCACTTACCAACAATAAAGTCTAGTAATTACTTTCATCAAAGCTCTGGATACACAGTAGTAGGTTCAAAAGTAATTGTATTCACTCATTAATCTTGAGATGAAAGAAACAAGAGCAAGGGCTGGCTGATCTGAAGTTTAGGGAGGTGTGTGAACTCCAGAGTTCATGAGCACTGACCTAGTTACTGGCGGCTAGAGCTGAAAATGAAGTGGACAGCTACTCTGATGTACAGGGAGGCATGGATGAACTCCCAAACTTGCAGCTAGCTGACCACAATTCAACCAGATGAAGATAAAGATGCTTGATACTGTGAGCTAGTGCAAATTGTTAGAATTTGATGAACTGGACCTTTGCTTATGGACGCAGTTGCTCAAAATAACAACGGCAATGGAAGGATTCTTTATATCAAGGACCAAGTTTGTTTCTTCAGTGTACTGGATTGATAGGTTTGGGTAATTTAAACATTGGCTATCAAAAATTCGGAACTATACGGGCACGAACTAGCTGGCTTACAAACCTTCATGAGAGTGCTTAATTAAGGTAGAATCCCCACTGAATAGTTTTCCTCTTTTCCAGATGGATCTTGTGAAAGATGATGGGGGATGATGCTGATAGTATTTTATGATTCAATTGTGAGTAATTGTTAGCAGGATTAATTGTGTTTGTCACAAGTGTAACAGTAGAAGATGTGTAACTAAAAGGGGGGAGTAGTTAATCTTTCTTTTCTGGAACAGCACCATCTAGGGACCTTCCTGGTGTGGCACTGTAGCATAAGCACTGGACTGCTAACTGCAAGGTTGGCAGTTCAAATCTACCAGCTGCTCTTCGGAAATCCTCTATACAGGGTCACTATGAGTCTGAACTAACTCAATGGCACTAACAACAATAGGGAGCTTCCATGGCTCTAAAACTAATTTAATAAAAGTTTGGCAATATAACAGTGATATTTCTCCTTCATGATTTAAGATTCTATCGTTATTATATGTGTAAAAACTAAGCACAGTTTCCTAAAAATAATTAATATACATGTTGAGTTATCAAACAACGGGTTCTTTACCTGGTTATTTTGATGGTGAAGGAAAATGGTTACACATCCTGTTGATGATGCAGCTACAATTCTTTCCTGGTCTAAAAACTAAGTAGAAAAGTCCTGTTTATTAAAGATTCAAAACATTTAGTAGGAAGGGTGACAATATGCTTAATTTAATCACAAATAAGCCCTATTACAATTTTAAAAAGCAAAGCACCTATAAATGCCAAACAAATAAAACATGATAATTGATTTGAAAAGCCATACTACTACAACAAATAAAGGTTACTTCATGGAAAACTAATGACAGTGACTTTTTCCATACTCCTTCACTTGTAATGATTCAATTCTGGACCACTATAATAAACTCCTGATGTGGTACTGCAGAATAATGTGTTAGACTGCAAGGTTGGCAATTCAAACTCACCACCTGCTCCTCGGAAACCCTATGCAGTGTTACTATGAGTCACAACTGACTCAACGGCCCTTAACAACATATTAAAGCTTGGGGGAGCAGTGGCTCCATAGGATAAGAATTGGACTGCGAGTCACAAGGTCCGCAGTTCAAGCCCACCAGCAATTCTACAGGAGTTGCTTTCTGCTTCCGCAACAATTGAAACCCTCAGAAACCCTGTCACTGTGAATCAAAACTGACTCTAACTAACTGGCACTTAACAACCATAAATAATGAAGCTTTAGAAAAATACCATCCCCAGGGTGAAGAACTTTTCTATAGAATAAAACCGTAGGACTTTGAAGTCACACAGACCTGAATTTAAATATCCAAATCCACTTTCACCATTAGGATTTGAGGTTTTGAGCCTTGGCCCAAATTCATAAAGTTCTGGGCCTCCACTCTAAAACAGAACTATTGATCCCTGTAGGGAACTGAATTCTAAAGGCAAAAGTATGTAAAGTGTTTTGCATGTTGTTACAAAGTATATGCTCAAAGGTTCTTCTTAGTCTCAATTTTCTCATTGTTAAAACAAACAATACTTAATGCACAGGCTCACAAATGAGAAATTACATTATTTTTCTATGCACTCTCCCAAAGCACTGCTTGGAATCATAGTAAATGGACAATTAATAAAAAATTATAAATCCACATCTCTTACGGAAATCCTGGTTCTTTCACTAAGTGGTTATGTGATGTTGGGGACATTTCATCCATAAAGAACTCTGTGTCTTATAAAGTTTGGACAAATTTCAAGGTCCTTTTGCATCTTGAAGTGTCTTGCTTTCAAGTGTTGTAAAAGTCATTTGTCGGCACTACATATTTCGAAACTACCAGCTGTTCTACCGGAGAAAGATGAGGCTTTCTGCTCCCATAGAGATTTACAGCCTCGGAAACCCTGTGCAGGGTCGCTATGAGTCAGAACCGAGTCCACGGAAGTTAACAACACAGACTTACTTGTAAATCCATGACATCCCCAGGGTGTCTGAAATCACACAGTAACTGATGGTCTCCTTCAAAGCCTTCATCAGAGTCCACGTTTCCAAACTCTCCAATTGACCACAGCGAAACATAGTTTTCCTGTAGAGCAAAACATTTTATCTTGAGACGAAATAAACGGCAACTTCGAAATAAAATTTCTTTACTGGTGTCAAGCAAGTTGGCTTCAAAATAACTCATACAAAAGGTACGGCAAGAGTTTAAAACACAATCTGGTTCTGAACTACAGGGCATCGGAGCCGAGGATTGGTAAGGGTTCAAGAAGGGCGACAAGCGACAGCAAGAGGTTTGCACGCGGCGGCGGGGGGCGCGGCTCGAGATCAGAGAGAGGAAGGGGCTCCCCGCCCAGCGAGCTAGGGTACCTCGTTGTCCCAAGAGCCCGTAGCGAAGATCTCTGCCGTCTGGAGACTCCCCGAAGGCACCGGTCGCCAACGGGTCTTGCTAATTTTCTGAGACACAAACTTGGCAAAAATTTCCTTCATGCCAAAGCCGGGAGCAGATACAACATAAAGCACGAAGCGCGCTTCTCAGTCCCGCCCCTTCCTCTCGGGGCCCTGATTGGCTGAGAGCTTATGAAAGAGACGGTGGCTGCGTAGAGCCAATTTTCTCGCTCGGGAGGTGTGGCTAGGCTAGCCCCTAGGCGTGTCGAAGCAGATATGCCCACTTCATTGAGGCACCTTTGAGAAAGAAGAATGCCCTGACCCTTCCCTTAATCTGCAACATCGCTATAAAGACACCTAGAGATTATGTTGGACAAAGTGAATAGAGGTAAATACTGTTAACTGATGGTACATAGAGGGGAGTGCAATCATTGTAATGAAACGAAGTATATGATTTGTTGAATTAACACTGATGCTCTGCCCTGTAAACCTTCACTCAATTCACAATAAAAAGTTTAAAAATTAAAAAAACAAATATATATTGCAAAACAATGCAGGAGAAAGCATCTTGTAAGGACATGTAATCATGCAGTTGCTCTTATATCTGGAGGATGGCGTGCATTTGCCATCTGCCCTGGGCTGGTCAATTGGGAGCCAATGAGCAGTTTCTGTTCCACCATGCAGGGTCCATCACCAGCTGTGAGAGATCATTCAGCAATTGAAAACTAATTGCCACAGGCACTGTTTTCCTCCTTGGCATCATTGCATATAAAACAAGAAGGAAAATCCTTACTTCTCATGGAAGTGCCTCCACTAATGTACCCACTTATTCTAAACCTCTTCCTTTTTGTCCCCCAAACAAATCATTAGCCTCAAACTTGTTAATATGCTGTCAGAGTCTGGAGTTCCTGGAGTTTTGTTGCCCATTGCCTAGCTATGTAACCCTGGCCAATTCATTTATGTATATAATACAGAATGTGTTTGATGATATTTAACATCAACAGTCCAGAAAGCATTGCTATAGGTGTCTTCTTCTATGCTTTTGGTTAACAACAGCAACAACTGTTGTTGCTGGCGAGTCGACTCGGACTCATTGGGACCATATAGGACTGAATAGGACCGCCCCACATTTTTCTGAGCCTGTTATCTTTATAGCTGGCAGCTCACCAGATCTTTTCTTCCACTGAATGGCTGGTGGCTTCAAACTGTCAGTCTTTAGGTTAGCAGTCCAGCACTTAACTATTGTATCACCAGGATTTCTTGGCTTTTGGTAACTGCACCTTTAACATTACTTCCATTCTTCTGTCTTCAGAATCTAGCATACCCTTTAGGGATCAGTTTGTTACTCTATTATCCAGATTATCCACACATGACAATCTAAATAAACAGCAGGTAACATCTACATCATTAAAGTTTTGTCCTCTATGGATAATTTTTCTTTTGATGCAGCTCTTTCCAACTGGAATGTAAATTCTAGTGTGTATAAGAGCTGCATACAAGAGGTATGATGTGCCCATCTTTTCACATCCTTTAAGCTAAAATCATAACTGCAAGTTGATGGTTTGTCTAAAACAGGTGATGTGTAGCTGCTGTTGTTAATTCGAATTTGATATTGGCAGTCCCATTTCACTCTGTTGGAAAAAGAGGCTTTCTACTTCGGTAAAGATGGACTGCCTCGGAAACCCTATACAGGGTCACTATGGGTTGAAACCGACTCGACGGCACACCACCACCACCACTATTTAACGATTACACTTTATGGAAGTACCACATGTAAATGCATTCAATCTAGGTCAGCTTTAGGGAGTCATCTTAGTTCCCCCCTCCCCCAACTTAGACCATCAAGAATCTGCAGAAAGATATAATGGAAAACTATTAAAATTAATTAAAGTTTCAAATGAACACTTTTATTCCTCATGTAGTAGTAAAGAACATTTTTGAGTGTGGCTTAATTTGTCGTCACTGGACATAAATAGAAAAGACAAGATATATTTCGGACGGGAAGTGGGCTGCACGTCACATTTGACAAAGTCTGCTAAAAAAAGAAAATTGCTATTAGTGAAAAAGCATAAATGTCTTGACCGAGCTTCGCTTTCTTTTAAATTTACTGGATTAAGTGATGACTGAATTGTCACACGCAGTTCTCAGCCAGAATCAGCGATTTGGATGACAATGTTCTGTCAGTTTCTCATTGTCTGCAGAGCTGATGGCAATAAAACTGGTGCACAGTTTGACGGTGGATTTTGAAGCTTAATTAGCTTAAAACGCGCACTTGTGTTAGGAAAATAACGCATTCACCACAATACTGTGGCGTTCTTAACCAATTGTGGATCTTACGTTTTTATTATTCTGAAGAGGAGAGCACCTCTTCCCCATCCGCGGAATGGTATTCCTCCACTCTGAATGGGCTCTTTAGTACTGAGAACAAACCAGGGTCCCAAAGTCTCTGCTCAACAGGGTTGCCTATCACAAAGTCAAGAGACTGGTTGGTGTCCTCGAGTTTAATTAGTATGATTCAGGCTCCCTCACCGAGAGTTCTGCCCCTACCCGGCCTAAACATTACTGAACTGGGTTGGGTGAGGCAGGACGGAGGAAGCCCACCGCCTAACAATCTGGACAGCTATAGGAGCAGACCCGCAGCTCGCAACAGCTGACCCAGCGGCGACGGCACAGCCACCGGCAAGACCAGATCTGCCAGACACGGCGGTACAGAGATCAGCCTCGCTGTCCCGCCGCGGCCAGGCACGCAACTGACCGCGCCCGGGCCCAACCAGCCTAGCCGCAGGGAGAACCCAGGGAAGAGGCCGCGTGCAGGCCGAGGTTTCAGGAAGGGGTACGCGTGAGCGGCGGCAGCTGCGGTAGTGCTGACTCGGCTAGGCCTCCCTGCCGGTCCCAGACAGTCGCTGCAACTCATAGGCGCGCGCGCGCGCGAGGGGGGCGAAGCAGAGCCACCTCCGGCCCCACCCCATCGCACCTCGGGCCGCGCGGCGTCACAGAGCGCATGCGTGCCGCGGGGGATGCCGGGAGCGCACAGTGGCGGCACCAGTGGCGACGGCAGTAGCAGCGGCGGCTACAGCGGGGACGCGAGCGGGGCGGTGACCGTGTGGGAGGTGGTCTCACTCTTGGGGAAACTGCTGGGCACCGTCGCCGCGCTGAAGGTGGTTTTGTACCTGCTCCGGGTGTGCCTAGCGATGGCCTGGAAATCCGGCGGCGCCAGCCACTCGGAGCTAATCCACAATCTCCGCAGTAAGTGCCACCCCCGCCCGGCGTGGGGCAGTTAGGGCAGGCCGGGCCTGGACCGGGTCCCCCTGGGCTTGGCCGGAACGTTCTGTCTATCCCCCAGCGCCTGTGGGAGGGCTTCTGTGCAGGGTTGCACCCGTAGCCTCGGACGGCGTGCGTTTGCGCTCTCCTCCCCCGGGACCTGTCACTCATCGGCGACGTGGAGGGGAAGGAGCTCGGTGGCTGGTGGGGCTGGGGCAGTTGTTTCCCCGCGGGCTGGGAGGAGGGAGTGCGGCACAGATGCGGGGTTGTCACTCGGGTCTCGCGGGCGAGGGGCGTGCCTTTGCGGTGGGTTGTGGTGGCCCGGCCTCCCAGAGACTGGACTGGAACTGAGGGGGCACCACCCTCGCTCCCCGCCTTTTCTCACCTTCCTCCTATGTAATCCACCGCGCGGCAAACTCGCTGTCTTTTTAGGCGTCCCCCGCCCTCCGTTTTTCCCTCCGGAGGGAGATGCCACTGTCTGATACCGGCCAGGGGAGGCAGAGGAAGACGAGATAGATTGTTACCATTGCGGATATTGGAGAAATTGCTCAGGCGGCTGCCCAGTGTAAAGCTTCTTGGGGGGCGGAGGAAGAGAACTCGGAAATGCTGGCATTTCATGAGAGCCTGGCATTCAGGGAACCTTTAGTGGTCCTGGGACCCCAGCACATAAGGGCTCCCGTGCGCTTCAAAACACCCTACATGAAAGTTTATACCCTTCTCTTTTGTTATTTTATTCCTTCCTTTGGTGTGTCATTTTATTTCAATAGAAATTCCGTTTCGTCGTCTGTCCAGAAGGACTCCTGCTCAGAATTTATAACACTCATATAGACACTAATTTGTAAATAATCATGTCCGCCAGTGGTGTTTTTAAAAAGCTACATATGTTACGTGGTTTTTCATGTGTTTGTCATATCTCCCAAATGGATTTGTAGCCTTGAGGGCTGGAATCCTTAAATAATAAGAAAAAGTCTTTTCAAAGAACTTAATAAAAAAAAACCTCTAAAATCACTGTCAGTCTCATATCGACCCTACTCATTTCTTTTCCACACATGCTAATTAAATGTCCATATATTCTGGAATCTGTGCTATGAATACAAAGAAATAAATAGCCCTGTCTGGCATAAGGTTGTGCTTCATGTACTCAATATTAGTCATGTGCCTTTAAAAAAAAAAAAAAACTTAAAATGTGGAAGTTGTGTCATTAATGTTTAGTAAAGAAGAATGTTTAGATCTCAAAATTCTGTCAAACATTGTCATTGTCCATTTATTTATAGAAGGCTATTTGATTCGTGGGTAGGATTTAGGTTCCTGAGGATTGCACATATGCTCAGTATGTTGTTTTTTTCTATAATTTTGTAACATGATCTGTATGCCTGCCGCATCTTTAGCAGTCTATACATGAATTGGGATTCACTTTCCTCCAGTGGGTTATTCTTGTAAAACACTTGGCTGTGGCAGACATTTGTCATCAACCTGTTAAAATCTTTCCTATTGGGGTCAAATTTATGTTAAGCCCAGACCAGATATTTTTCCAGTGCTTATACGAAAACTCACTTTAATGTATGGCATTACTATTCGCAGCTAAAATTTCAAATGATGTTTTTCTGGCAGGAAGTAATAAGCAGTAATAGTTCACATACATTGGTGTGATGTTGCAAATATTTAAACTTTACATTGGTTTGTTGGTTATGTGCTGTGGAGTCAGTTCTAACTCAGCGATCCTGTACAGGGTTTCCGAGGCTGTAAATCTTTATGGGAGCAGAAAGCCTCATCTTTCTCCTGTGGAACAGCTGGTAGTTTTGAACTACTGACCTTGCGGTTCACAGCCCGATTCTTAACCACTATGCTACCAGAGCTCTGTGCATTTTAATTTCTTTCTGTGCTGCTTAGTTTCTTTTTGTAACACTTGTGCAACTTAGTGTCAATAAGCAAATTTCTTTTTTATTAGTTTATTTTTAGAAAACATTTGATCTTGTAAACATTTCCTTTGGCACAAAAACAAAAAGCCCTTTTGCCACAGTAATTCCACTGTTGTGTGATTTTCCTAATTTAAAGGTTTCTAATTGAATTTTTAGAAAAAGATGGAAGTGATTATGTTGATATTGAACTGAAAAGGATCTGCAAATTAGAAGTGGAAGCACATTATCATTTTAATGGTTTCTCAAAAGAAATTAAGTCCATAGTTAAATGTTTTGATATGATAATTTAATTTAAAACATTTACTGAGTTTTTGTTTTGTATTAAGACCTTATAATAGAAACATAGTTGTGTGACAGCACAGGACTGGGCAACAGTTTGTTATGTTGTGCATAAGATGGCAACTAAGAGCAACAGTATCTTTTCATAGGCTGTTTTGGATTGTATGGTCTCTTACTATCTCATTCATAGATATATTATGGTGAGGAGCCCTCACAGTGCAGTGGTTAAGGGCCTGGCAGTTTGAACCTAGTGATTGCTCTGTGGGAGAAAGAATTGATGGTCTGCTTCTCTAAAGATTGTTGTTGTTAAGTGCTGTGGAGTCGGTTCCGACCCATAGCGACCCTGTACAGGGTTTCTGAGTCTGTAAATCTTTACGGGAGCAGAAAGCCTCATCTTTCTCCAGTGGAAGAGCTGATAGTTTTGAACTGCTGACCTTGAGGTTCACAGCCTGATTCATAACCACTATGCTACCAGAGCTCCTTCCAGCCTGGTAAACACTAAGAGCCAGTTCTGCTGTGTCCTGTAGGGTCACTATGAATTGAAATTTGACACAGTGACAGTGGTTTTTGTTGTTGTTGTGCCTTCGAGTTGGTTCCGACCCATAGCGACACTGTATAGGGTTTCCAAGGCGTAGCTGATGAACTTGAACCGCCATTAACCCACAGCACCACACCAGGACTCATGCTGACATCCCTGGGTGGTAAACAGTGCTCTTTCTGCAAAGGTTTTTGTTATGGTTATTTTTGTTTTACATTTTATTTTATTATGGTGGCACCTGTTCTTTATTAACTTAGAATAATGGTTCTCAAATTTGAGCATGTTTCAAAATCTCCAGAATCACCTGGAAAGCTAAATACAGATTGCTGGGGCCCAAGAATTTGCATTTTGTACAAGTTTAAAAGAGATGCTGCTACTGCTGCAGAGATGCCACTTTAAGAATCACTGACAGAGAACTGAAAAGTACAAGGTTCAACCTGCCAGTGTTTCAGATGGATGCTTTATGCTTTGAAAAGAAAGCTGTCAGAAAATACTGTGTTCTTGACCAATAGATAGTTTTGTGATGTCCAGAATTTTAGCACCTGACTACATGTGGCATTGGACTCATGAAATTCGGTTTGTACAACTAAGGAACTGAATTTTTTGTTTTATTTACTTTTAATTAAATAAGTAATAATTAGTTACTTGTGGCTGGCAGTTACCACATAGGACAGTGTTGTTGTTAGGTGTGATGTGGTCGGTACCAACTCATAGCAACCTTATGTACAGCAGAACGAAATACTGCCCGATCCTGGGCCAACCTCACTATCGTTGCCACGCTGGAGTCCATCGATGCTGCCACTTGGACAGTGTAGGTCTATAGAATTGAAAAAATATGGTATTTTATAATGTTCTTATGAAAGAAATTAGTTTAATTGAAAACAGCTGTAAAGCTGTAGCATTCAGGGAGTGTGACAGCCTAGTTCATGTTTATATTAGAGCTTATTTTGTACTTTTACTGAGATAATTTCATGTTGTGGTAAAAGTTACAAAAGTTGGAGCAGGAGTTTATAAGACACCCCTCTTAGAGCAGGCGGTTTATGGGTGATTCTCTCTTAATTGAGCTCAAATGCTATGCTGTCTACTTAAAGCAGTGCGAATAGTTGCTTTATTGAAAAAAATTCAACTCACTACCCTAATAGAAGTCCTGGTGTGGTGGTGTAGGATAAGTACTGGACTGCAAGGTCAGCGGTTCAAACTCAACTAGCTGGTCCTCTGAAACCCTATACAGGGTCGCTATGAATTGAAACTTACTCGACAGCACAACCCTAATCACTTGTTTTAACTTATATTGCCTTTCAATCCTTGGTTGTGTCTTTTTGCATTTGTAATGTGTATATCATTTGTTGACTCATTCATTCAAACAACGTTTCATTTCTATGGTGGTGCTGTGATATCTGGTGTGGCGCTGTGGATTAATGCGTTGCACTGCAAAGTTGGTTTGAGCTGCAAGGTTGGTGGTTCAAGCTACCAGCCACTCCTTGGAAACCCTATACATGGTCGCTGTGGGTCAGAACCAACTCTATGGCACTTAACGACAACAAGAACAAACAAAGGTGGTGTTGTAGCTTAAGCATTGGACTGCTAAGTGCAAGGTCAGTGGTTCAGACATACCAGTCTGTGTGAGGAAGATGAGGCTCTCTTCTCCCATAACGATTTACACTCTCTGAAGCCTTATACAGATAGGGTTGTTGTAAAGTGGAATCAACTTGATGGCTGTAGGTTTGGCATTTGGATGATATGCCAGGCACTGGGGATACAACATTGAACAAAACAAACATCCACTCCCGCCCACAACCTACTTTTAATGGGAGCAGACAAGTAAAAGGTGTAGTATAGCACAAGATATTGAGTCCTTTGGAAAGGAGAATGAGGAGGGGCTGGCAGGTTCAAAGTTGTAGTGGAGAAGGCCTCACTAGGGTGTTATTTGATGGATGAGAAGAAGCCAGCCATACAGGTGAAGCTGGCGAGGGAACGAACTTGCAGCCACAGGAAGTAGCAGATGTTACTTGATGGTAGTTAACAACAACAAGATGTGAGGTTGGAGTGTGGGAGAGAGTTGGAGTCAAGAATACGACACTAAGGTTTTAGGCCCAGGAAACAAATGATTGACCATTTTCTGGGTTGGAAATAGGAATTCAGTGAGGCACAGGCTTCCTGAGGACAGGATGGGAGATCAAGGGTTTATTTCGGAAAATGTTGACTTTGAGATGCTCATAAAACATTCAAACAGAGACCTTTAGTAGGTATTTGAATATGTAAGAATTTCCATAATTTATAGTTTTTATGCCCTTAAAACAATTACTTTTGCAAATACATTGAAATGTATCTTGTTGTTCTACTTAGAACATCAATTCTTAGGTATTAGTAGTGTGGCGGAAAAGAGCATTAATCAGCTAATAAAATCCTGAGAAACTCTTTTCAGAAATTGGGGTATCATTCAGAATCCAGAAAATACTTCCTCTTTTTTAACTTAGTTTTCTTCAGTCTTAATGGGCACATATTAGCAAGTAAACTTGCATTGAATAAAATTTAATTTGTGTGATCGAATACCAATGTGTGGTCTATTTAAGTTTAAATTAATTAAAATTAAACAAAATTTCCATTCCTTAGTTCACTAGCCATATTTCAAGAGTTGAATAGCCACTTGAAGTGGCTCCCCTGTTGGACAACACAGACGTGAAATATGACATTGCAGAAAGTTCTGTTGGACAGCACTGAATTTAAATGCCAGATTGTGTTACATTCTATTAAAATGTGATCTTAAACCTTAGGTAGGGGAAAGGCTCCATTGTGTTGTTTCACATGTTTCAATTGCATTTTCCAAAATTTAGTTCTGGCCAGCTTGTGTAAGAGTGGCAATGAAAAACCAAAGAATATCAGAGAAGGGTGATCAAGATGACAAGAGAGAGGGTCAGCATTTTATATGATCAGCATTTTTGAAGGAAGTGTGATTATTCCGTTTAGGAATGAGAAGTCTTGAGGAAGCATTGGTATTTAAATTTGATGAAATGTCACGTAGTAGAGGGTTACACCAGGACACATGAAAGGTAGGTTTGGAAGTACTCAAAAAACTATCCTAACCCAAGAGTTGGCTTTGAAAATTAATGTTTTCTGACACTTAACATGCTGAAGCAAAGAATGGTAAGAGCTATTATAGAGGAATTTTGTCATCAGGTTTGAATATACATTAGATCTCTACAGACCCTTCCAAATCCAAGATCCTATGATTTTTTTACGTAAAGTTTAAAGTTTTTTTTAAACTTCTTTGTCTTTCTGACCTGCTCTTTGAAATTTTCTGTTCAGCTTTGGGTGAACATTTTTGTAAATGAAGTCTTATTGTGTTTTGGGTGAAAGTTTACAGAGCAAATTGCTTTTCCATTCCACAGTTCTTACACATGTGGTTTTGTGACCTTGATGGCAAACCCCACAGTGTAACAACAGTGCTCTGACTACTTCCTCCCTGGGCTTCTATCATTCATCCTTCTTTCCTGTCACTTCTCGCCTTCTGAACTTTGTCTCTGGGCAAATGCTGCCCTTTGGATCTTATATGGTTAGTGTTTCTAAAGAGTGCGTACTTTCCGGGGTTTATCGTTCACCCTACAGGCCTGTTTATCATTTGGCTGAAATTGAGTCACAGAGGAGAGTTCAGTTCCAGTCTGAAGGGTGCCGAAGGGCTATAATTGTGGCGGTTCCACCGATATTTATTAGACCGGGCTGCCAGGTCTGTTTCCAGGATTTTGAGTTTTGTTCCACATTTTTCTACCACGCTATCCAGGACATAGTGTCAGGAGGGACCAGTTGCTGGAGAAGGATATCATGTTTGGTAGGGTGGAGGGTCAGAGAAAAAGAGGAAGACCCCAGTGAGATTGATTGGTAAAGTGGCAGCATCAGTGGGTTCAAGTGTGGCAACAATAGTGAAGTTGGCCCAGGATCGGGCACTGTTTCGTTCTGCTGTGCATAAGGGTGCTATGAGTTGGTTCCGACTACATGGCACCTAACAACAACAACAATCCAGGACCACCTGTTGTGATCCTTTCAGAGTGGTCAGAGACCAGTAGCTATTATGGTCTCAGGGTGATTCTATGATTTTTAATAGCATTATGGATTGCATGAAACCACTTTGTGTGTATGTATGTGTTTTGGGGAGAGAGCCACAAATTATCATTTGGTTTACCTATAAGTTAGAGTTGTGCATACCCTTTTAGTTTGTCAGAGATGTAAAAAGACTGAAGAATTATACTTTTCTTATCTTTGAGAAATAATATAAAACAAGTTGTTAATTTTATGTCTACTAAGTGTATTAGATAGCATGCATTATCATAGCTTGCCATCACATATTTATTGAGAATGTTTCAAACTCAGATTACCACCTGACATGCCTAGCTAGTCATTCTGGATGGGAGAAGTAAGAGGTGGAAGTTTTATTTCTTATAGTTTTCCTGGTATACTGACAATTAAGAAATACAGGGCAGCTGATTAACATATTCAAGTCAAAGAAACTACTATACTAAGGTAATACTTTTATTGAAATGTAACTTTTTAACATGTTTAGAGAAAGTTTATGGCTTAAAATTCATCTGCAAGCTATTTTCTCACCTGTATTTCTGTAGTTGATCCAATATGATGATGGTAGTGTGCCAGGGAGTCGGTTCTGACTCATAGTAACTCTGTATAGGGGTTTCCGAGGCTGTAAATCTTTATGGGAGCAGAAAGCCTCATTTTTCTCCCGCGGAATGGCTGGTAGTTTTGAACTGCTGACTTTGAGGTTATCAGCTCAATTCATAACCACTACACTACCAGAGCTCCTCCTTAGTTGATACAATATAGCCTCTATCTTTTTTGCTTATGTCAGGGTTACCTCCATTCTTTCAGGCTGTCACCAATTTAACCTAGTAGTTCTTACAAGTGATGTCATTCTTTTCATTGATTGTATCCTAGCCTAGGTTCTTAGTGTGAAATTTTAAGTGATGTATCTGGTGTCTAATCATCAGAGTTTTTATTATCCTTCCCCTCTGATCCAGTCTATCACCCGCCTTTCCTGGTACACTGCTTTTGGGTCTACCACTTTTCTGCTCAGGTGTTTAAAATGGTTTCCTCTTGTTTACTGTATCAAGAGTAAACTCTTGATAATCATTCAGGTCTCTCTTTAGAGCCTCATACAACATACCAATGACCATGAAGATGGCAGGGTACCTTATGTTGTAAACATAAGATAGGTATGAGAGGCAAATGTACAAAACTTTGGAATTAGAAAACCAAATGTGAAGAACACGTTCAGCATTTTTCAATCAGAAATAACTGAAGAGAAAATTCAAACCTTGAGTTGTAACATTGAAAGATTCTATTTGGCAAATCTGCTGCATAAGACTTCTTTAAAGTGTTACAGAGCAAAGATGTCAGGATAGCATGGCTTCATCTCTCATACTTCAGACCTATTATCTGGAGACACTAGTGGCTAGAGAAGGATGTCATGAAGGATACAGTGGAGGATCAGTAAAAAAGAGGATAATCCCCAACAAGGTGATGGATTAACACAGTGGCAGCACCAGTGGGTTCAAATGTAACAACAGTTGTGAGGATGGCGCAGGACCAGTAGTGTTTCCTTCTGTTGTGCAGAGGTTTCTGTGAGTCAGAAATGACAACGCTACCTAACAACAACAAATGGACAGGAAGCATCAAAGGAAGATGGGAGGAATTTACAGAGTCACTGTACCAAAAAGAATTGCTCATGCTTAACCATTTCAAGAAGTGAATTATGATCAAGAACCAGTGGTATTAAAGGAAAAAGTCCAAGCTGCATGGAATACATTGGCAAAAAACAAGACTCCAGGAATTGACGGAATACAAATTGAAATGCTGCAACAAGCTGATGTAGCAGTGGAGGCACTAACTCGTCTGTGCCAAGAAGTTTGGAAGACAACTAGTTGGCCAACTAATTGGAAGAGATCCATATTTGTGCCCATTCCAATGAAAGATGACCCAGTGGAATATGGAAACCATCTAACAATATCATTAATATCACATGCAAGTAAAATTTTGCTGAAGATAATTTAAAAATGGCTGCAGCAGTATATTGACCATGAGCTGTCAGAACTTCCAAGCTAGAGTCATAAGAGGACTTGGAAAAAGAGGTATCGTTGTTGACATTAGCTGGATCTTGTCTAAAAGCTGAGGATGCTAGAAGTCTGTTTACTTGTGTTTTATTGACTGTAAAGGCATTTGACTTGTTAATCATAACAAATTATGGATAACATTGTGAAGAATAGTTATTCTAGAACACTTAATTGTGCTCATGAGGAAACTGTACATAGACTAAGAGGCAGTCATTTGAACACAACAAGGAGATACTGAGTGGTCTTAAATCAGGAGAGGTGTGCACCAGGGTTGTATTTTTTCACCATACTTATTCAACCTATATGCTGAAAAATAGTCCAAGAAGTTGGATTATATGAAGAAAACGTGACATCAGGATTGGAAGAAGATTCATTACCACCTTGCAGTATTCAGATGACACAACCTTGCATCCTGGAAGAAAAGAGGACTTGAAATCTTATTGATGAAGATCAAAGATAAAAAATCAGTATGCTTACATTTCAGTGTAAAGGAAACAAAATCTCACAACTGGACCAGTAAATAACATCAAGGGCCAGACTCTCAGAGTCCACTAGTCTTTTTCTGAGTAGCATGTCTGGTCAGTTTTTAATAATTTTCAGTTTTGTTCTACATTTTCTTTACACTATCCAGGACCTTCTAATGTGATCCCTTTAGAGCAGTTGGTGGTGGTAACCGCATGTACCATCCCATCTAGTTTTTCAGGTCAGAGTCGTGGTGACTGATGGTCACATGCTCCATTGGTCATTGGACTCATTCCAAAATTCTTTGATTTTCTTAAAAAAAAAAAAAAAAATATATATATATATATATATATAGTGAATTGAGTGAAGGTTTACGAAGCACATCATTAGTTATATATTCAACAAGTCATATACTTTTTCTTTTTAATGTTTTATTGTGAATTGTGCGATAGTCTACATGGGAGAACATCAGCTTTACATTCGTTCCATCATCCATCATTTCGTTGGCATAGTTATCATCCTGTCCATGCATCCTCACCCAACCAAGGGGTGTACCCTGTAAACCTGCACCACCACCCCCACACACAGTCCTCAGCCCCTTTCCATCTCCTGATCCCGAGCCCCCAGCCCCACCATCTCTTGATGTTGTCTTCTCTGCCTCCATCCCAGGCCTCACTGCCTCTCTGGGTAGGATTCCGCTCTTCGCGCTTCTCCATTGATAGTCCCAGGGTCCTCCGCTCCTAAGTCATATACTTTTTTGCATTGTGTGGTTGCAATCCTCTCCACGTACCAACAGTTAACATTTACCTCTATTCTCTTTAACTATCGCACTCCTCCTCTCTTTGGCTCCCACCTTCATCTCTCCTCTGCTAACCCCCTCTAGTTGTATAGTGTTACCCATATTAACTTAACATGTGTCCCATACGCTTTGGCCCATCAATAATTTCCCCTTCCCTTTCCCTGCCCCCGTAACCATCCATAGATTATCTTATCAAGAAAACCAATTTTTTAAAAAACTTATTACCACATTGGTCTCATAAAATGTTTGTCCTTTTATGATTGACTAATTTCACTCAGCACACTGGCCTTTAGGTTCAACCATGTTGTGAGGTATATCACAGATTCATGATTATTCTTCAATTATGTAGTCTTCCATTTTGTACTATTCCACTGTGTCTGTGTGCCAAAATTTATGTAACCATTTTTCTGCTGATGGGCTTTTAGGTTGTCTCCATCTTTTTGATATGTCTCTTATAGGCAGCATATTGAAGGATCTTATTTTCTTATCCATTCTGTTCTTTATGTCTCTGGACTGGTACAGTTAATATGTTTACATTCAGTGTAATTATCAATAATTATGAATTGATGGATGACATTTTTCTGTTTTTCTTGTGATACTGCACTGGATTCTTTGTTCCATATAATTTTCTATCCTGAACTCATTTTGTTTGTGGATTTTCTTTTCATTTCTGTTGTGTTAATGTTTACTAAATCTTTCTGATTTTCCCCTTTTTTATTTTGATGTGCAGTTGTATTATTTTTCTTTGAGGTTTACCCTGTCATTTATTAATTTCTTCCCTGATTAAAACAGTATGTTTTTCTTGAAATCGACCTGACTTCCTTGCCATTTAGAAGTTCTGTGTCTACACTATTTCCTTTTTTTGCTTTGTGGTTGAATTCTTTATATATTTATATATCTTGTTCCCTATTTTCAGTCTAGTAGGTTTGTTTTACTTTAAATACTTATATATCTGGAAGGATCACTAGTTGGAAAATATGGCTTTGGTGATAAAAATGATGCTGGAGATGCGTGATAGAATTCTGCAAAATCAGTGATTTCTTCATTTCAAATACCTTTTTTTTAAAGACTGATTATAAAAATATGAAATTTATTAAAAATAAAATAAATCACAGTGTAATAATAAAAAATACATGAAGTAATTAGCTAAATTATGTAAATTTGGTCAATTATAGGGCAGAATTTACTTTAATTGTACATTTTTTACTCAATAAAAAGAGATATTTATTTTGACCTAAAATAAA
>NW_006408700.1:6149391-6150022 GCF_000296735.1 Chrysochloris asiatica
TTTGGGTAGCCATTGTCCAAGTTGCCCATCCCTGGCTACTCTGTGTATGGAGGGGGTGGGAATGATCCTCGCTTTAAAAGATTTGTTCCCTCTTTGAGCTACTGCATCCATAGATGTAGTTCAAGTTCATCAAGTTGTATCAGATTACTCTTTTTTTCCTCTTCTTTCTTCTAGTTGAGCTCTGATCATCCAGTCATTGAAGCCAGGTCAACTGGGTATTTTCTGCAAGTGTAGGTGTTCTTGTGCACATGCCCTCTCTTATCAGCTGGATGCTTCACTCTCCACTCTAGTCCTCTGTGGCTGTGTCACTGACTCTGGGCTCAAGAGTCCCCAGGTCTTGCCACACTGCTGGCTAATCAGGTCTCTACCAGGGTTCACAGGAGTCTTTTGAGTATTCCCGTTGAGTCTTAGTCTTGGAAGGGGGTTTGCACTAAGGGGACCCGACCACTTGCCTTGATGTTTCTTGGTCAAGCAAGTTGCTTGTTCTTGTAGTAACAGTCGGTCTGCCTATGTTGTTTTGTATTTTTCCTGTAGGTCTTTCTTTCAAGAAGTGTCTTCTGTACTAGCCATCCCAGGCTGGTCTGCTTGTCCTTTTAAGTGGAAATTTCCCACCTCAGAAGATTCTGGATGG
>NW_006408700.1:6151702-6238616 GCF_000296735.1 Chrysochloris asiatica
ACACACACACACACACACACACACACACACACAAAGCTTACCATAAATAACTTACCTAGGATTTCTTCAATCAATGAGCAGCATCAGCATCTTAACATTACCCTCATTCCTGCTTCCAGATCTAGTCAGTCAGCTATCCATTACCTGCTAAATATAACTCAAATCTTTCTACTTTTCTTCATCCATACTGTCATTATTGAAGACCACATTGCCAGTACCTCGGCATTAGAACAATTTCCAATATTTCTCTCCTCTTGTCCAATCTCTGTAGTGCAGCCAGAGGAACTGCTGTAAACTACAAGGATTTCAAAAAGATAGTGGAAAAAATCCATCATCTTATAATTCCATCTTTCCACAGACGTTTTGAAACCCCCTTGTACATCTGAACATGTCACTGCCTTGCTTAAAATATTTACCTCATTTATTTCAGAAAATGGAATCATCAAGACAGATAAAGTATTTGAAGTAATGCTGGCTACAGACCGTTCCCATTATGCAAAATGTAATCCTTACATGGATTCTCCACAATCAATAGGTAAGCTCTGGATTTCTGAAAATGTCACACATCTCTCCCCATTTACTCTGTAATTTCTATAGCTAAAACTAGGCTTGGATAATCCTCTATGTACTCATTTTAATTATCTGATGTTCTATATGATATCCTTTCAAACATGATATAAAGAATTTTGAACAAAATTCTAAAACTGTATTTTTCATGAAAATGTAGTTTTAGGTGAGCATTAGGTTTTCTTTAAAAGCATTAATGTTGACTAAAGATTGCTTTTTGCAATAGCGTTCAATTTTTATTTCAACATTTAAAGGAAATACTAAGGTATGACTGACTTTCTGCTTCACTTGCCCTGATTTTTTTTTGCTTGTGTTTGTTTTTAGACAGTTCCTTATTTAACTCCTTCTCCTGAAGCAGGTTTTGCTGAACTGCTGAGCCTTGGCAGTGGGCGCCTTTGAGGCTTAGAAGGGCCTCAGGATTCTGTCGGCCAGCTGCCATGCTATCTTCTGTTGAAGCCCAGTCAGCAGAGAAGATCCTGGGGAGCTTCTGAACCCCGAAGGCACCTGCTACCACCGCTCAGTGAAAATTGCTTCAGAGGCAGAAGCAGGTAAATAAGTCTTGAGAAAGCAGCATTGGAAGAAAAGAAACTAAAGAACCAAGAAAAGATTGTGTGAATTAACGTCAGATAGTGTTAGTTCTGGTAGCGTAGTGGTTACGAGTCGGGCTGCGAACCTTAAGGTCAGCGGTTTGAAACTACCAGCTGCTCTGCAGGAGAAAGATGAGGCTTTCTACTCCTGTAAAGATTTACACCCACGGAAACCCTGTACAGGGTCGCTATGGGTCAAAACCGAGTCGATGGCACTTAACAAAAAAATGTTAGTATAAAGACTAAATGAACCACCCCCATGCACGTGAATAAGCTCTGATACAAGTTTGTCTCTTAAACTTGTTTGCTTACCAGTTGCTCAAGTTTTTTAAGTTACCAGAAATAGGAAACAATTTAATTTTGCAAACATTAGGAGCATACCCACTAGATACAGAAACATTTTCTTTCTATAAATCTGAAGTAAAAAAAACAAACAAAAAACACAAGTCAAAATGATCAATTTTCAATTTTCAGCATTTTGAAGTTCTTCCTTAGCTAACTATGCAAGAGAAGAACATTTTAGAAACAGTGGGGCTGTTTTACTGGAGAGTAGCTTTTGGCATGATTATCTTTTGTAACCTACACTGCTGTATATCAGTACTCTAAAGTACCAAATGCAAACCTTTTTTTCCTTGAGATTGTTCAAACTAAAAGAATTATTGTGGGAAGTAATTTATGGCTATATTAAAAAGGAATTGTGTGGAATATTTAGTATATTTTTGCAACTGAATGTATCAGTTGTTCTCTTCGTGTTTTGCAGGTTTCCAAGCAACAATCAGTGCCCCACACATGGTAAGTTAACTGCTCATTTGTTTACACAATAATCACATTTTCTTCTAGGATCTTTGTTTCTTCAGGTAAAAACGTTTAAAGAAACTTTTAAACCTTTAATAAGATCAATTTTATCACCTAAGAATTATGAAGTAGTAGTAATGACCATGCTTTTCTTAACATGGTACATAGAAACAGCTTTTCTTGGTCGAAACAGCCCCACTAAAGTTAGTAGTGATTGTCATTATCTACTCAGGTACAAAATTGCACATAAAAGATTATTTAGTGGTGTGACTTCATGGAGTGTGAAAATATTTTAAATAGTATAATGGGCAGGTTATGGGAAAAAATATTGTTTCACATTTTATTTGGACACTTTATGAGGGAATAGTCAGGTAGAACAGCTAGCTGCCTAACTTTAAGTGATCTGCTTACTGTACAGTTACTGTGAGTCAGAACTGACTCCTAGGCACACCACCACCTCCACCACTTTTCAGTTGGTTTGGAATTTTCTTGGGTTTTAAATGTCATTTATTTGAATGAGTACTCTCTTGGCTTTTGGTGTTTGAAAACAGTCACCAAAGCCAAGTATTATCATGAAATATGCAAAGACCTAGAATTAGAAAACCAAAAGAGAAGAACACATTCAGCATCTCAAGATGAAAAAAATGAAGAAAAATTTCAAGCCTCAGCTGGCTCTATGGAAAGATTCTATAGGGAAAATGGACCCCTTGTGTGGTGCTGTAGGATAATGCATTGGACTGCAAAGTCAGTTTGAACCGCAAGGCTGCTCTTGGGAAACCCTACACAGGGTTGCTGTGAGTCAGAACTGACTCGATAGCACTTAACGACGACAACAATAGGAAAAATATTGAATGATACAGAAAACATCAAAAGAAGATGGAAGGTATACACAGAGTCACTGTACCAAAAAGAAATGGTTGATGTTCAACTATTTTAAGAGGTAGCACATGATAACTGATGGTACTGAAGGAAATAATCCAAGCTGCACTGATGGCATTGGCATAAAACAAGGCTCCAGGAATTGATGAAATAGAAATTAAAAGCTTTCAACAAACTGATGCAGCACTGGAGATGTTCACTCATCTATGCCAAGAAATTTGGAAGACTGCTATCTGACCAACAGATTGGAAAAGGCCCATATTTGTGCCCAAAGAGAGGTGACCTAAGGTAATGTGGAAATCATCAAACAATATCATTAGTATCACATGTAAGTAAAAGTTTGCTGAACATAAATCAGAAACAACTGCAACAGTACATCAGGAGGAAACTGCCAGAAATTCAAGTTGGATTTCAAAGGATGTGGAACTGGGGATATTATTGCTGAAGTTAGATGGATCTGGTTTGAAGGCAGAAAAAACAAGAAAGATGTCTGCTTGTACTTTATTGACAATGCTAAGTCTTTCGACTATGTGGATCGTGACAAGCTTTGGATAACATTTTGAAGAGTGGGTATTCCAGAACACTTAACTGTGACCTTGAGGAACCTGTATATACACTAAGAAACAGTTGTTTGAACATGATAAGAGGATACTGATGGTTTAAAATCAGGAAAGGTGTACACCGGGGCTTTATCCTTTCATCATACTTATTCAATCTGTTCTGAGCAAATAGTCCAATAAACTGAGCTACATGAAGAAGAACATACATCAGAATTGGAGGAAGCCTCATTAGCAACCTGTGATACACAGATGATACAATTTTTCTTGCTGGAAGGGAAGAGGACTTAAAAATACTTACTGATAAAGATCAGAGACCAAGTCTTAAGTATGGATTACACTTCCAAGTAGGAAAAGAAACTTCACAGCTGGACCAATAAATAACATCATGATAAATGGAGAAAAGATTGAAGTTGTCAAAAACTTCATTTTGCTTGGATCCATAATAAACACACATGGAGCAGCAGTCAAGAAATCAAGCATTTTGCATTAGGCAAATCGGCTGCAATTTTGTCTCACTGTAAGGTATTCAAGAGACAAGATATCAATGTGAGGACTATGGTGTACCTGATCCAGGTCATGGTATTTTCAGTTGCCTCATGTTGTTGTTAAGTGCTGTTGAGTTGGTTCCAACTCACGGCGACCCTGTATAAGGTTTCCGAGGTGCCACTGGTGAGTTTGAACAGCTGACCTTGCAGCTCAAACCGACTTTGAGGTTGAGTGCCTATCTTACGGCGCCATACCAGGACTCCAGCTGTCACATATACATGTGAAAATTGAACAGTGAGTAAGAAAGACTGTAGAATTGATGCATTTGAGTTGTGGTGTTGGAGAAGAATCTTAAAAGTACTATAAACTACCAGAAGAACAAACACATTTGTGTTGGTGTAAGTACAAACACAATGCTCTTTAAATGCCAGGCTGATGAGACTTTGTCTCTCAGACTTCAGACATGTTATCAAGAGGGATTAGTCTGGAGAAGAAGGATATCATCTTTGATAAAGTGAGGGTCAGCAAAAGAGACTGAGCTTCCCTACAAGATGGGCTGGTCCAGTGGCAGCAGCAACGGGCTCAAGCATAATAATTGAGGCTGGCGCAGGACCAGGCCATGGGTCTTTTTGCTGTGACTAGCTCACTATGAATCAGAACTGACTCAACAGCTTCTAACAATAACGACAAGAACATCAAAATCTGAAATAGATGTATCTTACACTTCCCAAGTGTTGTTTTATTTACCCCACAGGTATAGTTTCAAAAGTACAAAATGACTTAAATGCAGATATTCACTGGCATGGTGTGTATAATAAGGATCCCTGGTAGCACTGTAGGATAAGCGCTCAACTGCTAACCACAAGGTCAGTAGTTCAAACCCACCAGCTGCTCTGCGGGGGACAATGAGGCTTTCTGCTCCCAAAATAATTTATAGCCTTGGAAACCCTATAAGTTAGAATCAACTTGATGGCAGTAGGTTTTATTGTTTATAATATCAAAAAAGAGAAAGACTGAAATTAGCTGCTCAGTCCTAATAAAACTCAACCCAAACCTGTTGCCATTGAGTAGATTCTGACTCATGACAACCTCCTAAGGCATAGTAGAGCTTCGGCCTAGAGTGTCCAAGGTTGGAGTCCTTATAGTAATTGACTGCCCCATCTTTCCTCAGAACAGCTTGTGAGTTCAGTTATCAGCCTAGCACTTAACCCCACTAATGGATTGTTGTTACATGCTGCTGAGTCGGTTCTGGCTGACAGTGATCCTGTATAGGGTTTCCGAGGAGCAGCTGGTGGGTTTGAACCTCCATCATGGTTAGCAGTCATTACTTATATCCTATAGTGCCACACCAGGACAACCCAGTCCACTAATAGTGGATAGTTAATAAATTATAGTACCTCCATACTGTGGGCTACTGTAGAGCTGTTAAATAAGGAGGCTCGACAAGTATGTATATGGCAAGATCTTCCAGAAACATTGTTAGTATAAAAGTAGAATGCAGAAGTGTATATTAATATTCTGTAATATATAAAAATAAAAATGCATACATATATACCACTTACGTCTTCCTGTAGGTATGAAAACTAAAAGTAACTTATTTAAGGTAAAGAATTAGATGATTGGGGGATGGAAGTAGAAGTTAATTCTACTTTTTACTGTATACCCTCTGTAAGCTATAAAATTCAAAAACAAACAAACACAGGGATTATAATCAATGTAATGAAACAAGTCATATGAATGGTTGAATGTGAAACTGATGATGTGCCCTGTAAACTTTCACTCAATCCACAATAAAAACCTTAAAAAAAAAAAAAACAAACAAACATGCTTACCTAGTCAAGGAAATTAATGATAATAGAACAGTTTTAGGATTCTTAGAAGTTTGGACAACTATTTGAATGAAAAATTTATTTAGAACATTTACCTAGCCCTAAAAATATATTTTAAGGAGCTCTGGTAGCATAGTGGTTATGAATCGGGCTGCAAACCTTAAGGTCAGCAGTTTGAAACTACCATCTGTTAGGCCGGAGAAAGCTGAGACTTTCTGCTCCCGTAAAGATTTACAGCCTCGGAAACCCTGTACAGGGTTGCTATGAGTTGGTATGGTACTGTGTAAATAGTTGGTGAGTGTATGTGAGGAGGAAATTTCGTAAGTAAATGCTAAAGAACTTAATGTTTACATTTAGAGAGAGAGGAGTATAGGCTATCCAGAATATAGCTAACCGGTGTTTGAAACATGGAGAAAATTTATGATTAAAGGCTTTTACATTTTAAAATCTGAATGGGACTTGAATGATAATTTAGCAATAACACCCTTTAGAAACAATTCTGTGCCTAGAACTGCTGGGGGTGGGGGGGGGACAAGATTTTAGAGTTTCTTTGGTGATTTGCTGCCTGTAGATCATTTTAAGGTTTTGATGAAAGATAGTTTTCTTGGGAAAAAAAAAACAACAACACAACAAAAGAACTACACACATAATTTCTCCATTAGACACCACGTCCTTCAGGTTGTCTTTTGCTTTGTCTAAATAAAATGGCCCCAGCAGTGTCCAAAATAAAAGTCAGTTAATCCATTTTGTCTTAGTTGTTGTGTGCCTTCGAGTTGATTTCAGTTCATAGTGAATCCATATGACAGAGTAGAAGTTCTTCCATAGGGTTTGTTAGGCTGGCATCTGCCCTGGTGTGGTGCTCGACTGATAACTGCACCAAAATGAAACACTACCTCATCTGGCGCTGTGCTCACAGTTGTTGCTGTAAGAGTCCATGGTGCAGCCGCTGTATCTGTCCATGTCCCTGAGGGACTTTTCTCTTGTTCCCTTACGCTTTCCTAAGCAAGAGATCCTTCTCTAGGAATTGGAGCCTTCCGATAACATGTCCAAAGTAACTGAGAAATGTCTTACCATCCTTGTTACTAAGGAGCTTTCTGACTACTTTCTCCATGACAGATTTGTTTGTTCCGGCAGTCCACGGTGTAGTCAGTATTCTTTGCCAGCACCTTAATTCAAAGTTATCAAGTCTTCTTTGGCCTTTCTTTTTCATTGTCTAGTTCTCATATGCATATGAGGCTATTAGTAAGGGCTTCAAATTCTCTTTGTTTTCAGCAAGCAAGATTGTGCTATAACTGTGGATATCATAGGTTGTTAATGGATCTTTCTCCAATCTTGATACATTGTTGTTATTATGTGCTGTGGAGTTGATGCTGACTCTTAGCAACACTATAGGACAGAGGAGAACTCCACCCCATCAGGTTTCCTAGCCTAGACTCCTGGTGTGTTGCTATAGCATCAGCACCAGACTGTGAACCACAAGGTCGGCAGTTCAAACCCACCATCTACTCCTCGGAAACCCTATATAGGATCGCTGTGAGTCAGAAATGACTAGACGGCACTTAACAACAATAACAATATAAAGAGTACCATAAAGAGGAAGCAGGTTTCTAGGTCGTCTTCTCCTGTGATGGATTTGGACTGCTAACCTTTCGGTTCGCAGCCAAGCGCTTAGCTATTAGGGCTCCTCGCTTGATGTTGTTATTGCTAGGCACTGTCAAGTCAATTATGAGTTATAGTGACCCCGTGTACAACAGAATGAAACATTACCTGGTCCTGTACATTCCTCACCATTACTGCTATGCTTGAGCCCATTGCTCCTGCCACTGTGCCAGTCCATCTTGTTAGGGACCTCCCTCTTTTTTGCTGACCATCTACTTTACTAAGCATGATGTCCTTCTCCAGAGAGTGTTCCCTCCTGATAATATGTCTGAAGTCTGAGAGATGAAGTTGCACCATCCTGCCTTCTAAGGGCCATTCTTTCTTTGTTCTTCTGGCAGTCCATAGTTCCTTTAATAGATTTGTCTCTAACACCGTAACTCAAATATGTCTCTTGATTCTGTTATCTTATTCATTTCCCCAGCTGTCTCTGTGATGCCCTTGACCCAGTTCAAAGTCACTCCTCTTTCATTCTCCTTCAGCCTGGAGCAGCTTCGTAGTCTTTCATGTCCTTGAGTTTGAGGAATTCAGGCCAGTTATTTTATTGAATGTTCTTCAGTTTGTGTTGTCTCTTACTTGGTTTTTGTTGTTGTTCTTGTGAAGTGCTGTTGAGTAGGTTCCGACGCATAGCGACCCTGTATAGGGTTTCTGAGGAGCAGCTGGTGAGCTTGAACCACTGACCTTGCAGTTCAAACTGCTTTGCAGTCTCAACCCACAGTGCCACCCCAGGACTTGATTAAATTCAGGTTTTACTAGGGGGCTTTAAAAAGCTCCTGGGAAAATGGAATTGAAAGATACAGAAATTATTCCACAAACTTCTTGAAAAGCCCCCTCCTACATCTTTGACAAGAATATCTGTTTATAAATGATGCTGTGTTTTCATTGTATCCGATTAGGTGGTGTGTTGTTTTGATATGTTCCATTGTTGATGATGTTCACTTGATTTAAGATGATGTCTCCTAGCCTTCTTCACTATACTCTTTTGTTGTTGTTGTTGTTAAGTACCGTGGAGTCGGTTCCGACCCTAGTGACCCTGCACAGGGTTTCCAAGGCTGCAAGTCTTTACAGGAGCAGAAAGCCTCATATTCTCCTGTGGAACAGCTGGTAGTTTCAAATTGCTGACCTTGAGGTTAGCAGCTTGAGTCATAACCACTATGCTCTTATAATTATTTTGTGAGGAGGTACTTTGAGACTTTATGATTATCTGTTAATTATTTACTTACTTATAACCAGCATGTAGTCGTGATTTCCTGTTTTATTCATTGGGTTAATATGTGTTGCTGTAATTATTTATATTGATCCTCTAATTATCCCAAACTGGGCATATGGATTGTTGTTAAGTACCTTTTTAAGTCTTTGTGGGAGCAGAAATCCTCATCTTTCTCCCATGGAGTGGCCATCCCTTGTAAATGCCTCCCTGTCTTTTTATATGATCCCATTGTTCTCTGATTACTTATCTAGTACAAGGGGGCTTCAGAAAGTTCATGGAAAATTTTATCTATTAGTTCTATTTAAAAATAATGACGTTGTTGTTGTTAAGTGCCATCAAGTTGGTTCTGACTCATAGTGACCCTGTATAAGGTTTCCAAGGAGTGGCTGGTGAGTTTGACCCACTGAACTTGTGGTTCAAACCAACCTTGCAGTCCAGGGCATTAACCCATAGTGCCACACCAGGACTTCTATGACATATCAAAGTATGTTATATCTAAAAGATACATAAATTAAAAGTATATTTGTGTTAGCCAGAATTCAACTATTATAGCACAGCAACTTGTTGCTGCTAGTCTTTGTGGCATTTAGGAGCCTTGGTGGAGCTGTGGGATAAGCACCGGACTGCTAACTGCAGTGTTGACAGGGCAAACCCATTAGGTGCTCCATGGAAGAAAAATAAAGCTTTCTGCTTCTGTAAAGGTTCACAGCCTTGAAAACCCTGTGGAGGATTTCTGTGAGTCAGAATTGACTCGGTTGATAGGGGTTTGGGATTAAGATATCATTACTTTCACTCACATAATTCTGTGACGAAAGCAGGATAGGGACAACTTTTCATTTTTTTTCTATTTGTATAACATGAATACTGAGGAACAGCGATCCAAAGAGAATTTCCAGTGCCGTAAGTCTAATCAATAGAATTCAGTGTCTTTGATGTTCATTTCAGGCTTGCTTTTTAAAATATTAGTGTTTTGTACTGTTTAGGCAAGAACCTCTTTAAGCCAAAAGTTAAATATGCCAAATGGATAAATTCAGAGTTACTTCTCTATTCTTTTCTCAAAACACACACATGCATCAAATCTAGAGTGTGCTACCCCTAAAGGGGTTCTCTGGAACACAGTTTGAAATGCCTTGGATTACATGAGGTTTCATCTATTGAAGGCCTTCTCCCCGGCCTATATTTTTGTTGTTATTAGTTACTATGGAGTCAGCTCTGACTCTTGGTGACCACATGCCTCGCACCACACACACAGTGGTATAATGAATTTCTCTGTCTAGCAGTCCTTCAGCTGTAAAAATGCCCACCAATTTTCTAATCTTGTTTTTTCTCTCCATCAGTCTCTCCTTTCTCTAGTTTTTCCTGAACTCCTTAAATTGCAGCTGTAATATTCTTCACATTAAAAAAAGGGCATTCTGTTACATAACTGCAGTATAGTTATCAAAATCCGGAGGTTACATTGACAGGCTTCTTGTAGCCAATTTACAGACCTTATTTAGATTTCCTGGGTTCTAATGCTCATGAGTTTCATTTAATTGTCATCTTTCTAGTCTTTAGAGCAGTTCTTCAGGCTTACCTTATCTTTTGTGGCCTTGAATGTTTAATGAATATGCACCAGTATTTTTTATAGAGTGTTCTTCAATTTGGGCTTGTCTGCTGTTTCCTCATGGTTAGAAATGGGTTATGTATTTTTGCCATTAGTATCCCAGAAGGCATGTATCTTAGCTGAGTCATGTGATCTCAGTGTGCCTCATTGCTGATTCAGGTTGGGTTTCTGCCAGGGTTCCTTCACTGACAAACTGTAGTTAAAGCACTTGACTGCTAAACTGAAAGGTCAGAGGTGTGAACTCAGGAGCCACTGTGGGAGAAAGATGTGGCTGTCTGCTTTCATCAAGATTTACAGCATTAGAAACCTTTTGAGACACAGTCTCTTCTGTGCTGTAAGGTCAACTCAAAGGCAGTTGGTTTATAAAGTTATTGTTTTTCTTTTTTTAATTAGTAAGTACCTTGGGTAAATACTTTGAGATAATGCAGATATCTTGTTTACTTGTGATATGCTAATTCCCTGTTTTTAGAATCTGTTGATGATTTTTGCTGAATTTGTTAGTACTGAGATATGGTTGTCAAATGACAATTTCCTAAATTCATCTTTTCTTCTGTGTTGGGTCTAGTGTAAGAAACAGATTCTTATTGTCCATTTATATAAAAGTGTAAGTTTATTATCACTATGAATCCATGGATGGATATTTTTATATTACTGAATCTGATGAATTTAAATTTGTGGAATTTATATATATATATAAGGAGCTCTGGTAGCGTAGTGGTTACAAATCAGGCTGCGAACCTCAAGGTCAGCAGTTCGAAACTACCAGCTGTTCCGCGGGAGAAAGATGAGGCTTTCTGCTCCCGTAAAGATTTACAGCCTCGGAAACCCTGTATAGGGTCGCTATGAGTCGGAACTGACTCCACGGCACATAACAACAACAATATATATATACTTAGACATACACAAACCAAACTCACTGCCATCGAGTTGATTCTGACTCATAGTAACCCTGTATAGGGTTCCTGAGGCGTAAAGCTTTACGGGAGCATAAAGACTCATCTTTCTTCTGCTGAGTAACTAATGGATTTGAACCACTGACTTTTCAGTTAGCAGTCTAGTGCTGATCCTTAGTGCCACACCAAGACTCTGTGTGTGTGTTTTGTTTATACATATATGGAGTTCTGGTGTGGCGCTGTAGGATCAGCACTGAACTGCTAACCACAAGGTTGGTGGTTCAAACCCACCAGCTGCTTCTTGGAAAACCCTGTATATACAGGGTCGCTATGAGTCAGAATGGACTCAACGCTACTTAACAGCAGTGTATATATAGAACAAAATATTTGACCATTTTTACATGTACAGTTCAGTGACATTGATTTATGTTCATCATGGTGTGTGACCATCACCACTATCCTTTCCCAGATTATTCCACAACCACTCACCGAAATTCAGTGCCTTTTCTTTTGCTTCCCCCTGACCACCACAACCACTAATAAGCTTAGATCTCTGTGCATTTGACTATTTCATACTGGATGTCATGAGCTTTAATAAAGTGCCAAACCAGCTTCTTTTAAAAAACTTTTTATTATGAATTAAGTGAAAGTTTACAGACAAGATCATTAGCTTTACATTGAAGAAATCACACTTTGTTTCATCTTAATGCTTGCAGTCCCTTCCATGCAACAGCAGTTATCTTGCTTCTGCCCTTTGGTTCCTATTTCCATTCCACCCACTTTCCCAGCCCTTCTCAACTTTGTTCTAAGGTAAATGTTGCCATTTTGATTCTGAATGATTGGCCAGTCCATGGTGAACAGACCATACTAGTGGTGTTGTCCCTACTATAAACCCGTCTACTGCTTGGCTGAAAATTGGACCATGAGGAGGTGACTTCCTTTTCAGACCTGAAGGGGGTCAAGGGTTCAATTTTCAGAACAAAGTTGAGAAGGGTTGGGTTAGTATCAGGTTCCTCCAGTCTCTTTCTGATCAGTAAACCTGGTTTGTTTGTTTTTGTTTTAAATATTTTTGAGTTTTGGTCCACATTTTCTTCTACTCTATCTGGGAACTTCTGATGTGATCCTTTTCAGAGCAGTTAGTAATGGTAGCCAGGCACCATCTAGGTCTTCTGGCCTCAGAGTCATGAAGATTGATGTCCATATGTTCCATTAGCCCATTGGAACTGAGTCCAGGCCTCCTCAGTTCTCATCATCCTTCTTCCACACGTGGAGATTAAGAGGGTGCCGTGTTAAGTGCCACCAAATCAGTTCCCAATCTTAATGATTCGGTATAGAGTTTCAGAGGAGCAGCTGGTGGCTTTGAACCTCTGACCCATTTTTTGGTTAGCAGTCCAGTGCTTATCCTATAGCACCACAACAGGACTCCACAGAAGATGGAGTAGGAAAACTTGATTTCTTAGTTTGATCTGAAGCATAACCAGTATGATTTTAAAGTATTTATAATTTATGTATACCATAAAAGTAAAATAAATCTATTTTTTACTGATTTCTACCTTAGAAATTTATCCTACAGATTTATTCCATCACTTTTTCTTGTAGAAGATCACAGATTAAAAATTTCTCAGCCATAAAAAACCAGTCAAAAGGAAATACAGATGGGTAACTCGTGATACTGTAGTGAATAATGCTTATCAGGACGGATTTTAAGGGTTGGAAATGCAAAGGTAGACGTTTTGTAACAAGAAAGGGAGTGATTAATTCTCCAGTCTAGGAGCGGAGGTCTCTGGGACCATCAACGGAGAAGAGCCGAGAGCGGCACCCTACCCAGAGAAACAGAGATGCCTGAGATAGAGACAGAGAAGACAACGTGGAGTGATGAAGCGACTGGGGACTTTGGATCCAGAAAGGAAAAGGGACTGTGGGCCGAAAACTTGGGGTGGGGGAAGAGGAAGTGTAGGGGGCGGGTATCTAGGATATACCCTTTGGTTGGTGGATGATGCATGGAGGGGATTGGAACCACGGCAATGAGATGATATACGATGGAATGAATGTAAAACTAAAGTTCTCTCATGTAAACTGTCATATAATTCACAATAAAACAATGTAAAAAACCCAAAAAAACCCAGTCAAAAGCGTTTAAGTAATGATATGAATATGAAAAGTCCTTCAAGATATTATATATGAAAAATGCATGTATTTGCTTATGTATGTATAAAGTGAATGTTTCAGAAAGAATCACAGGAAACTGTAACTTTGGTCATCTGAAGCTGTGAAATTGGGTAGTTAAGAATTGGGGTGGGATAAAGACTTTTCACTTGTATAAATCCATTTGTAGCTTTTGGACTGAAATTAAATAAAAATTTTCAATTCACATACTAGATACTTAAAATTAGTATATTAGTTTATCTAAATATAAGAATTTAAAGCAAACAATGAGACTTTTCTAATGTAATCTCTATGTAGATACAAGTGTATTTTATATTTCCATTGTCTTGGTTGATAAGGATAGTAAAACAATTGGTTGAAAAGTTGGTAACTTTTAGTTAATGTGCCTTGGTGGCTATGCTTTAGAGCCTGAACATACTGTATATACTTTAGGAAGATGAACATTTTCATTGTTTCCTCTTGGCAGCATGCGTATGCACTAGAACTTCTATTTGATCAGTTGCATGAAGGAGCTAAGGCTCTGGATGTAGGATCTGGAAGTGGAATCCTCACTGCATGTTTTGCACGAATGGTAAGAACTTTCTTTCTCATTCCAGCCCCAACAAAAGCATATTGTATGGTTTGACTCCTTTTCACTAGTAGTTTTTTAGCTGTTATTTTGATGTTTAAATTCTATTAGGGTAGCACTTGGAATCGAGTATTTTTTGGTTGCAAGTGTCACAACACTCAACTGAAACTAGCAGAGAATTTACCTGGGTCCTATGATAAAACCAAGGAGTTCTGGTGACGTATTGGCTACAAGTGGGGCTGCTAACCTTAATGTAGTGGTTACGAATCGGGCTGCTATCCTCAGGGTTAGCCGTTTGAAACTACCAGCTGTTTCATGGGAGAAAGAGGAAGCTTTCTGCTCCCGTAAAGATTTACAGCCTTGGAAACCCTGTACAGGGTTGCTATGAGTCGCAACCGACTCCACGGCACATAACAACAACAACAACAACATCATAATGAAACTACCAGATATATGTCCGATCTCTGGTGTGATTGAAGCTGTTTGTTTACCTTGATTTCTCATTGTAGGATATGATGTTTGATAAGCAAGCATGTTAGTGACACTTTAGAAACCAGAGTTAGCCCAATGAGTTGGTGAATTCTTCTCTCTTTCCTAGGTTGGATCCAGTGGGAAAGTCATAGGAATTGATCACATTAAGGAGTTAGTAGATGACTCAGTAAATAATGTCAGAAAGGATGATCCACTGCTTTTGTCTTCAGGGAGAGTGCAGCTGGTTGGTGAGTTTCAGAAAGCTTAAATTTCTTCTCCATAGAATTTTTATCTGAAAAATTGAAATTCCTATGCAAACTAAATAATATTCAGAGCTAATGGTTGCAATTTTCAATTCATGTTCAAACCCTAAATAAGAAAAACAGTTGCTCTAAAACGTTAACTGGTTAATTGGTTCCAACTTGACCATGGGTAACATGAGTAGCAAGTATATTTCGAGTAATACCCATGTTGAATTCATAATTGCTTGTTACGTAATATAAAAGAACAAACTTTCATTGTTTTTATCAGTACAAAAATGGGTGTGATCAAAAAACAATGAAAGTTCTCCCCTGGGTGCCCTGCCCCTTTTTATTTGTACTTGGCAATATGTAATGCACCTAATTCCATGTAAGCACTTTTGGAGTTTGTATTATTGTAAAATACAGTAAACATATAAAAAGTACAGAAAACATAAATGTAAATCTTAACAAATTATAAAGCAAACACCTATGTAATTACTGGGCTGATTAAGAAATGGAGCATTTTTATCACATTAGAAGCCCTCTGCTTGTTTTCATGATCATACATAACCTCTCTCACGTCTCCCCTGTGCTTTCAAGTATCCTTGCTTTTTGGCATTTACTACCTAATTGCACTTCCATAAAAATGTTTAATTTTGACTTTTTGAACTTGATAAATAGAACCGTATAATGGTTGTTATGATGAATGACTTCTTTCATTCAGTCTGATGTTTGTAAGCTTCACCTATACACATGTTCATTTTCATTGCTCTGTAGCATTTCATTGTAAGAATATTGCCACAGTTAGCTTCGTAATTCTACCGTAGATGGCTATTGGAGTTGTTTCTGGTTGGGCATATTTACAATACTGTTGTGACCATACTTGTACAGAAGTCCTGGTGCATATATGTACTCAGCATACAAACACTCATTTCTGTAAGGTATATATAACCAGGAGTCCTATGGGCAGGGGTCATAGGTGACCATAGATACTGCCAGGCAGTTTTTCCAACTGGTACAACTAGTTTATATCACCATCAGCAATGTAGGAAGGTTTCTGTGCACCACATGTTCCCTAACACCTGATGTTGTTAGACTTCTCTTTTTGCCCATCCAGTGAATGTTTTAAGAAGTCCGGGTGGTACTATAGCACAAGCAGGATTGTATTTTACAATAATACAAACTCCAAAAGTGCTTACATGGAAATCGGTGCATTATATATTGCTTAGTGCTGTCCAAACCCACCAGCTATCAGCTTTCAGCCCTTGTAAAGATTTACAGCCCCGGAAACCCTATACAGGGTCGCTATAAGTCAGAATCGACTTAATGGCAGTAGTTTTGGGGCATCGGTGAGTATTTAACATGTCTCTTTGGTAAATTTTGTATTTTCTTGTTAGCCAATGAGATTGAATAACTTTTCATATGTTTGACCATCTGGATTTCCTCTCTTGTGAAGTGCTTGCTCAGATATTGGCTATGTGTTTCTTTGACATAAGGACTTCTGGACGCTTATATGTATTGTAAATATCTTTTCTTCTGTGGCGTGCTTTCACGTTCTTAATGGTATTTTTTTGATAAACAGAAACTGTTAATTTTAGTAGGAAGGCTTTAACCAATTGTTTTCCATTGCTTTGTGTATTCTGTTAAGGCTTTCCTAATGTCATGAAGAAAACCAGTTACCATTGAGTTCCCTGATGTAGGGTGACCTCCTGTGTGTTATAGTGGAACTGTGCTCCACAGAGTTTCTAAGGCCTGATTGCCAGGCTTTTCCTTGGAGTCCTACTGGGTAGACTTGAATCTCCAACCTTTCACTAACTGAGTGCATTGGCCATTTGTGAGTTTATGCAAAAATGCCTCAGAAGATAGAGCTGGTGATCACTTTAGAAAAAAATGGAGCATAGATAGTTCTACTCTGAAATACATGGGGTCTCCATGGGTTGCAATTGACTCAGTAGCATTTGGTCATTTTTAAAGTCATGAAGATGTTTCCTTATTTACTTATTTTTGATACTTGGTTGTTTTTACTTTATACAGTTAAGCCTTTGATATTCCTGAAATTGCTTTTTGTGTATGTATGAGGGGGCTTTGAAAAGTCTGTGGAAAAAAATTCCATTATGTTTTCATTTCATTTTCTCATGAACTTTTTGAAGCCCTCCCAGATGAGGTAGGAGAGTCCAGTTATATTTTTTTCCATTTCAGTGTTCTGTTTTCCCAGCATTATTTAGCGAAAAATCTGCTCTTTCCCTATTGCAAACTTCTGTCGTGTAATTTTTCATAGTAGGCAGGTCTCTGTGAGCAGATTTGAAAGCCTTTCTTCTTCTCTTGCAGTGGGAGATGGAAGAATGGGCTATGCTGCCGAAGCTCCGTATGATGCTATCCATGTAGGAGCCGCAGCCCCAGTTGTGCCCCAGGCAGTGAGTTTTTTCCTTTCTGTGTTTGTGTGCTTCATTCAACCCATACCTCAATGATGGTACAGCAGTGACTTCTAGATGATGCTCCAAATACTGTGAGCCTTGTTTGTGGTACAGTTTGGTTACTGTTAGTACTTTTTTATATCAACAGTTGCATGAATGACATGAAGGTTACCAAACCCCAGCTCATGGCCTGTTCTGCTCCAAACTGTTTGATCCAGCTAAGAACTAGGACCATGAGTAGAATTGGGGCAATCTCTCTGTTGTTTATGAACTGATAATTAGTCAGTTTGGTGTTTTATTAAAGAACATGTCAGATTGTGTTAGGTGCATGGGAGATGCAGGAAGTATTTGCTATCCATTTTATCTTTATGTCGCTTACATTTGAGAAGACAAGTGACATACACATCATAGGGAAATTGGTGCTCGCGTATCATTCGCATATGTTAGATGGAAAACAAACAAAGTAGGCACTGTAGGAGTTCAAGGGATGGAAAGGATTTTGCATAGTGTGGTGAGAGACTTCTTACAGAAATTGGACTTGAATTGGATCTTAACAGACAGTAGGATTTATATAGTTGATAATGACAGGGAAGGATGTTTTGATATTGTACATTACATACGTGAGGTCTGCTAACCTCATGGTCAGCAGTTCGGAACTCCCAGCAGTTCCATGGGAGAAAGATGAGGCTTTCTGCTCCCGTAAAGATTTACAGCCTTGAAACCCTATGCAAGGTCGCTATGAGTCAGAACTGACTCCATGACATAACCACCACCAAATTCTTCTTGGAAGACTCTGATAAGTTGATCTAAGTCCTTGTAGTAACCCTTGGTTGAGGTCAGTGGAATGTTCAGTGTGTTTACATGCGAGTTTTCTGTAGGTCTTGACTCGATGATGGGAGCTGAAAGTGTTGCTGTCTCTCTGCCCCATCTCTTCCAGACCCTGCCAGCAAGGTTTTGTTTTACATGTTTAGTTCCGTATGAAAAGCTGAAAGTTGGAGCATATGCAGTTAATTGACTGAATGATCTTGAGCTAATCCCTTATTGTCTTTCACCTTATTGTGTCCAAATGCAGCCACGAAACTAGACTTCCCTTCTTTTTGGTTCAGTGATGCCTGAGGTTCTACAGTAATAGGATAAGAATTCTATGCCGATTTTTTTTACCTCCCATCCAACCCAAAACAGGCACAGTGACATTGGAATTTTCTGCTTTGCCTTTGATCTTCCCCAAACGAAAGTTGTATATTGTGTGGTTCACAATCAAAGACTTGAAGCATTGCAGTTGTACTTAATTAAATGCTAGGGTTACAAAGACGACTAAGATACAGTCTTGTCCTCAAGGAACTTGTGCTTTAGTAGGTGCAGCTGATAGGTAGATGAGTAAGTGGGTAATTAAGGTACAAGTACTGTACTCAAAGACTGTATGTATTTAAGTACATTTCTACTTGGCCCAGGGGAGCTGAAAGTTGCTCGGAATGATGCAAAATGACTGTTAATGTAGAATATGTAACTTGGTGTGCCTCTGGCTTTCTCTTTCTCCTAGCTAATAGATCAGTTAAAGCCTGGTGGAAGATTGATATTGCCGGTCGGTCCCGCAGGTGGAAACCAAATGTTGGAGCAGTACGACAAGCTACAAGATGGCAGCGTCAAAATGAAGCCTCTGATGGGGGTGATATACGTGCCTTTAACAGATAAAGACAAGCAGTGGTCCAGGTGGAAGTGATTTTCTCTTCTGCTCTTTCTTCTTCCACACATGCAAGGTGAAAGGGTGTGGATTTTAAGACTTTAGACTACAAGGGCTGCTCTTTTCGTTGTTGCCTTTCCATGTCCCACTGTAACATCAGAAATGCATCACATTAAAAATGTAGAACTGTTTTGCATGGTCTGCCCTTCTTTGGTTTAACTCATATCTTTGGGTAATGGGAGTGAGACTTGGCTAGCACAAAAGGTGCTATGACTTTCAGACATAGCTCAATACTTTCAAAGGATACTATATTGTTTTCAGCTGCCCATCAGTCTTACAGCTGCTCTCTAAGGTCATGGAGACGAAAGCTTGGGTTTGGAAGAGAAGGGCCCATCATCTTCTGCCCCAGTCACTCTCTGGTGTCCCCTTGTTAGAAGGGGACAGATACTGTTGCTCCAGTTTTCTAGGGTCGGGATCCCAGAGAGAACATTGAGTCTTGACTTCTGTCAGTTAGAGTCATGGATGACTGACAGCCTATGTCTGCTTTACATTCAGTTCTTGTTTCGGAGTCTGTCGAAGGAGTAAGCTTCTCACCATTCTAGAAAACACGGTGGTCCGGTTTTAGCTGGTGGGGAGGGCTGGGGGTTCAGTGAGCTCCTCATGAGTGCCCAGGTCTCACAAACCCACCCAAAGGGCCAGCAGCATGAAGCATGATTTTCCCACAGCATGGCATGTTTTACATAGAATGCCCACTTTTGTGTCTCAGCACAATCTGAATTTTTTATTTGCAGCTGATTCTTTTCTTCATTCCCTGCCCTCTCCGGTGGGAGGGGTGAGTCAATAAGTAAGAGTAAAAGTGACATCAGCTAAGAATGTTGTTGTTAAGTGCCAAGTTGGTTCCAACCTCATAGCAACCTTGTGTAGGGTTTCCTAGGAGCGACTGGTGGGTTTGAACCACCGACTTTGTGGTTCAAATTGACCTTGCTGCCAATGCATTATCCTGCAGCATCACATGCCAAGATACCAGAGGCTTTATAAGCTTCCTTGTGATTATAAATTTAATAGACATCTCAGTTTTGTTTTTTGGAGACAGGAAAGGCACTTTCTGAATGAATTACAAAACTGAGAATGAATCTGAATTTGTTCAAAACAGTGTTATATCAGTTTTCGTTGTTCTTGAACTCTAACCTGGTCTTAAATGATTGGTCACTACCATTAGAATTAGCTATTGTTACCAAGATCTAAGTCTGACCTACCTTCACTTTGCTTTTAGTATGGTCATGCCTTTATTTAATGTATGGGGCCATTCTACAAAAGAGGCAGGGATATTACTACAGTTATTGAAATTCAGAGTTCAGATTTTCATTAGAAAGTTCTTTTCTTTTTAGGCCCAATAAATGTTAATATTGAATATAGTAATTTAATGATGAAAGAATTATAGAAATGTGTTTTGTTTGTATTGCTAGAGGTAGAGTTACCATGAAGCTAATGACGTTCCTGCTTCTGGGATCCTCATAAGCCTAATTTTATGCCCACAGTCTTGTTTTTTTTCCTCATAGAGATCCTCAAATATATGGCCTTTGTTGTTGTTATGATTCGCTGTTCTGATGTCAGTCCCTGACCCATGTCAACCCCCAGGCACACATGGACCAACTGCTGTCCAGTCCTGCACATGGCCATGGTCAGTTGTGGATAGGCCTGTCACCCATAGTGTTTTCACTGGCTGCCAGAGTCATTTTCTTGGACTTTCTTCCGAGTCCATCTTAGTCTGGAAGCTCTGCTGAAACATGTTCATCATAGCAGTGGACAAGTCTCCACTGACAGGGTGATGGCAGTGCACAGATGCATTGGCCAGGAATTGAACCCAGGTCTCCTGCATGGAAAGAAATTCTTAGACATCGCAACCCCCTCCCCCCATAGAACCCAGCAACCTTTGGTTAAACCAAACTATTTGTGTCTGAAAAATAGAAATAATTTTGAAATTCATGGACAATTCAGTCATTTGCAAATATTTTAATATGGATTGTTTTTGTTTTTTGGCCTTTAAATTTAAAAGAAATTGGGGGGTGGACTTTATATTTGTATCATTGGAAAACTTTTCTCTAGTTGTACTAGCAAGACTTTCTAATATTTTCTGTTGTAGATTTTCTACCTGTTCAACTACATTTTTTTATATCCAGAAATGTAGTTCTAATTACAAAGATACTCAGTTGCAGGATTTTAATTCTTAAAGTTTACATTATTAAAAATGAAACAAAACTTTAAGACTGAACTGGGAGAAAAAACAAACCAAAAAGCCCAACTGCCACATTAAAAGGGTTTTCTGTAGTAAAAAGCACTGACTGGAAAGTGGAATGCTGGAGAGGGTACAACATGAGTGGTGAGGTCACTGCTGTTCTCTGGTTGTGTCCATCAGCTGTCTGTCAGAGAACAGGCAGGAAACAGAAGGCATCCTCGGCTAGGATTCGGGAGCAATAGGGGAAAACCTGTGAGAACCAGTAAAGGCTGACACCCACTGGGACGAGCAGTGGTGGGAAGCTGTTAAAGGTGCCAGGAAAGGGAACTGTTGATGTTGGTGTTGAGAACACACAGCCAAATGCCCTCCCATCGAACACTTTCTGCATGTACACTTTATAGACACTGATGCCAGTCTTCACTCTGTGCAGCCATTCTCACCCTCTTCTGAGTTGTTTGGGAGGGCTTTTCACCCACCAAGAGCAGGTGGGGCGTGGAGGGTGGCAGCAGACAGGAGCTGAAGTGGAGGAAAGTGACCACTACCAGAGCGGCCAGTCACCTCACCTTCTCTCCTCCTGCCTTCTTGTCTCACCAGTGCGTCCTGTGAGCCAGACACAGCTGGAAGTCAGAGAGGAGGGGGTCCTGTGGCAGATGTACAGGCAAACCTGGTTTTATTGTGCTTCGCTTTATTGCGCTTCACAGATAGTGCATTGTTTACAAATTGAAGGTTTGTGGCAACTGTGTCGAGCAAGTCTACTGATGCCATTTTCCCAACCGCATGTGCTCACTTCATGTCTCTGTGTCACGTGTTGGTCATTCTCATGATGTTTCAGACTTTTTCGTAATGCTGTAATACACTCAACAGACTATGTTGTTGTTGTTATGTGTTACGGAGTCGATTCTGACTCATAGCGATCCTGTATAGGGTTTCTGAGGAGTAACTGGTGGGTTTGAACTGCCGACCTTGTGGTTCGCAGTCCAGTGCTGGTCCGTAGCACTACACCAGGAGTTCAACATAGTATAGTGTAAACATAACTTTTAAATGCTCTGGGAAAGCAAACACGCAAAACACATTTGTGTGACTCGCTTGACTGCGATCCTCCCCTGGTTGTGGCAGTACGGAGCGGACCGTGCCGTCTCTCCAAGGTATACCTGTAGTGTGAGATTTGCTCCCTCCACCACCTTCTTTCCTGTCTCCCCAGCAGAGCCCCCTGCTTCTTTTAAAATTTAGGTCTGGAGGAGACTTGAGCAATCATCTCAGCTTTGTATGTCCTGTTATCCTTTTTAGTTAATCTATTCTTAAACTGTTCTTGACAGGAAAGTATGTGTTCAGATTGCCTTTGGAAAAGCGACATCATACATTTCCCTTTGGTAATTTATTTTGCTGTCAAGTAATTTTCATGTGAGGATCTGTAATCTCATTCATTCATTGAACACACATGTGGTTGTCCACTGTGCCAGGTGCCAGGAGTAGACAGCTGTGGACGATCTCCCATGGACGGGTACTTACAGGGTAGTGTGTTTGCATGTGTGCGCCGCTGTTCCTAAAAGGTTGGAAATGCAAATCCACACTGTGGTGCCTTGCAAGACGCACTTGCCCTTCTACCCTGAGCACACATGGGATCATCATGAGTCAGAATTGAGTCCGTGGCAGCCGAGTCTGCTGAGGGGTGTTTGGGCTCTGCTTTGAGGGCTGTAGTGAGCAACTGAAGTTACCAGAATTACGATTCAGAAAGACAACTCTGGCTCTGGTGCAGAGTGTAAGTAGGAGAGACAAACCTAGAGTCAAAACTAGGGAGTTAGGAATTGCTGTACAATTCACGGGTGAACGGATGGCCTGCGTTAAGGCAATGCTAGTGCAGAGAGAAGTGGACTGGTAGCGACATCTAATGTGGACAAAAAGCTGATCCTCCCTCATGCTTTTGTGAAGGTGGAAAATCGTTTTCTAAGTGCCCATACATATTTGAGAATTATCACTCAAAAAACTTCTTAGTCAGCTTCTTGCTAGGCTGTTAAGTGCTGTCGAGTCGGTACCAACCCATAGCGACCCTATGCACAACAGAACAAAATGCTGCCTGGTCCGCATCAGCTATACAATTGTTGCTAAGCTTGAACTCATTGCTGCTGCTAGACTGTTGTTAAGTGCTATCGAGTTGGTTTTGCCCTGTAGTGACCCTGTATAGGGTTCCCAAGGAGCAGCTGGTGAGCTTGAATTAGCGACCTTGTAGTTCAATCCAACTTTGCAATGCAGATGGTGTCTGTTCTTTAAATTTGTCTTTGGGATTAGTTTAACAGCTCATCATGGTCCTTTCCCATGAACCTTATTTCCGTCCATCCATCCCTCACTGAGGAGTCCAGAGCTTGGTATATAGCAAATGCTTAGGGGAAAGTCAGATCCAGTCTTAGTTGAGGAGGTGTGAAAGGACTGTGAGCAAGAAATTGTGAAAAAATGTAGAACCCAAGTGGGCATGCGAAATTATAGTACTAAATAAAGCTGCGACTCATGTCTCATACTTGAAAAATGTCATCTGTACTTTTCGTAGATTCATAGGAGGGAGATTGCCAGCTGTACAGAATATAGATCTAGAATCTGTGGGATCATGTGCATGACTTGGATGTGTAATAGTTATATTGTTTCAGAAAGACTTAAATAATTTGTTTTTGTTAAATATAGAATCAATATTTTATCAGTCTTCTGATAAAGTTTTACTTTTGTTTTTAATATCTTTGGTAAATAAGAAGAGTCACCTCTATTTTGTAAAGCTGAGGGATATTTCAGATATCATGTCATAAGTACTTTGCTTATTGGTATCTTTTTTAGTGCCATAGACACAGGAAGAAAGATGTTACGAGTTAATCATCTGTATCTAAGATGAGCAGTATGGGTTCTACATGATTTGTCAATTCTGTGCTCTCTGTATGTCACAGCCTTGTGACATATGGAATAGGGATGAACTCAGGTGTAGTGGAAATTTTTATATCTTTTATGATGCTAATTACCTCAGAAAGTACACAAAATTACTAGAAAATGTGGAGATTTTGATGGTTGTTTTGTTGTTAGGCATGGGTTACTTTACTATAAAGATAGTATATTTAGCAATTTTTATAGAGCCTTTCTGAAAATTTAGGTACACTACTTTTATTGTACGTGATCTGGGCATGTATTACATCAGATAAGGAAATATACATTCCTGTAGAGTTGTAAACATTAGAAAAAACGAGTGACTTGGATGGATTTGGCGTGTTAGGGAGTGACAAGGCCCTGGCAGTAAATGGTGATCTTACCCCTGAGACATATATTTAAAATCCAGGTCTACAAACCTAGTTGCTTTTCCTTTATTAAGAAAATCTAAACATGAAGGGGAGACTATTTGGCAGTGTTATGTGCTGTGTTTTTGGTGGAATATTATGGCTTACTATATTTTAATGGCATGCGGCAGCTGAACAAAATGTGGCTAATTACTGTAAAAAACCTAAAAGTGTCATTAGTTCATATTTTTAAAAGCACAGTAAACTCATTTTTAGTTTGTGACTAGAACACTACATCTGTAAGTAAATTCCTTCAAATTAAATAATGCTTGTATGAATTTACGTAAAAACCGGTCTATAAGAATTATAGTACTGCAATTTAATGGTATGCACCTTTAAAAGTAGGTACTAAGACGAATCCGAACTGATAATTTACTGTTAATAAACATAGTTTATGGTAAAAGCAATTTAAAATTTTTTTACTTTTTTGCACAATTTATAAAATTCAGCTTTTAAAAAAGCAAATTATTTGATAATCTCATAATCTACCTCTTACTTGTGAAATATAGTCTGTCTTCCCTTTAAAACTTCTTTGACAACTTCTTTTGTTTTAAAATTTTAACTAGGCAAGTTGCAAGACTAGTACCAAAACTCCCGAATTCCTTTATCCAGACTTACCAATGAACATTTTCCTATATTTATTTATCAAACAAATGTTCTCTCTCTCTTTACAGGTAAGGGGGCTACAAAATGTTTTTAATTACTTTATCAAGGTATAGTTTATATAACATGCCATTTATTTAGATGGAGCTGATGTTGTTATTGTTAAGTGCCGTCGAGTTGGTTCATAGCGACCCTGTATAGGGTTTCTGAGGAGCAGCTGGTGAGCTTGAACCACTGACCTTGCAGTTCAAACTGACCTTGCAGTCCAGTGTATTAACCTGTAGAGCCACACTAGAACTCCTGATGGAGCTGGTAAAGCTGCCTAATGAAATCAGCTGACAGGCACATTTTGGTATTTTCTTATGTAACACACCCATGTAAAATGAACACACACATACCTCCTTGCCTATAAAACTAATGAGGGGGTTGCGTGGTTCAGAAAAAACTAACGCATGTGTGTAAAAATACACGTAGACTTACAGATGATGCATTTCTCCCAAAGAGCTTGGGTTCAAATCGACCCTTTGCACAATGCTAACTCTAAGCAAAAGATGTAATTTTTGTCAGGTTTTGTCCAGTGTTACTATGAAATTTTATAAATCAGTATTATAAATCATTTGAACTCAATATTCAGGTTGTCATTTTACTACAATAAATAGTATTAACATGATCCTAGATCTAAAACAGTTATAATTTCTCTGAATAATTGATCTTGAAGGAAGAAAGTTACCTTTAGAATTAAGAATCAAAGAACTAAAGACTTTTAGTTTCATATTTCATTCTACAGTGGGGTAGAAAGATGTTTGGAGTAGCTGACTTCATTTTTGTTTTGATTTGGGATTTTAAAAGTATGTATAATATATATATATATTGCTTGGGCTCAGTCCATTTTTATTGACTTCCTAATTGTATCTAAACTGTTAGAAAGCCACATTTTGGGCTCTGTAACTCTTACCTACCTTTCTTTCTCTCCCCTTCAGGGATGAACTGTAAGAGCAACATCATCTTGGCCAGTACATGTCACAGTGGATTGCTCACCTCAGTCCTCAGCATTTTGAAAACCAACAGCATCACAGCTTGTTTTGGACTCTGTCACACTATTATTTTCAGCATGAAAATGCGTGGCTTTATAGCGTTTCTAATTCTTTAAGAGGCACAAAGCCAAATTGGTAGAGGAAGGATGCAAAGTATAAATTTGTGTACTGTTACTTCAACATGCCCACATTTTACTTTAAAATATTAAAAGAAGCAGCTCTACAAAATGAAAACCTTAGTTTGTGAATTCTGATTTTGAGGAGTGGTTTTTCTTTTCTTGAAAACTTAACTCTCTTCTGATATTAATTTATCAAATTGCTTTTGTGCATCCGATAACACTACCATTCACAGTTAAGATTCTTAGTATGTGGGTGTGTCTGGTAGATGCTACTAAGACATGGGCTTCCCTTTCAAAGCTTTGATGTGATGTCATAGACTAGCACGTTGTAGATACAATCAGCCGCTTTGTTACCTTAAAACTAAGCATTTGTAGATATTAAAACTTCAGATGGCAGGTGATGTCCTCAACCACTCAGCTGTTCAGATTGGACATCACCGACATCGTTCTTCCTTTTTCTCTTTAAAAATTATAGGAGACTTGTAGCTCAGTATTGTTTGTTTCTCACTTGCTGCTGGTAATGTATATGAATCTAACATGCTGTGTAAGCTGTGTCTTAGTTACTGAACAGTTTATGCAGTGCTGCTTTGCCAAATAAAAGTTAAAAGAAAAAGAGCCATTGGTGGTGTTTGAATATGCAAAAAAGTACACGTCCACCGGATATGGAATGCTAAGATCACGGAGAAAAAATTGTTTCCCTAGTGCCCTCTTTTATGTCATCTGAGTAGGTAGATAGCATGAATCCAATTCTACATTGGAATAGTCTGTGAAGACAAGAATCATCCCGTCTTATCCTTTTTCTCTGCCTCACGTATCCTGTAGTAAATGTGTAGTAATTGCTGAGTGAGTGAGTAATTGACTTAGTGTCAATTATGAATGGGGATGATGTTGATAAACACCAAAACCCATCTCTCTCTAAATAGATGTATTAACATAATGATTTGTACATGGGTTTCTAAGGATGCAGTAGCACTTTGGGATCCTGTTTTCATGTTACAGTTTCCTGTATTTCTTACAATAGGATCATAGTGTTTCTGAGGGTTCTAGAACTTGGGGAGAGACAAGCCCTTCCTGCTGTTGAGTGAGTGAGTATATGTGGATCCTTCATAAGATTGTGGGACACCTCTCCCTTACCTCTTCAAATATATTAGACTTTAAAGTCAAATTCCAGAGGTCTGAAACATCACTTCCATTTTGTCTATAAAAATGACTTTCTAAGAAACCATCACAAGTGTCTTCCTGGGTAAGCTCCTAGAAACAGGAGACGTGGAAGAAGAGCAGAGATGTCAGCTTGAGGACTAACTCAACTGTGTTATCTGGTGCTCAGATCTCCTCAATTTCAGTTCACTGCTGGCTTCAGCTTGTTGCTGTCCATTGCTGCTGGACCCAGACCATAAACCTTCACCATTTTAGGGAGCTGGAGGGCAGTATTCTTCAGAATTTAGCATGAAGTTAATTCTTAAACTTAGCCTTTGATCTGTATCTTTCAGAGACATTGTTGGCATTTGTTACCTGCAAACCCCCACATTAGCTTTTGGTGGTAGAAAAGTCCCTTACTGTCAAGGAGTTTGTAATCTAGTTGAGGAGACAGTTTATAAATAGGAGACAGCTCAGTGTCACGTGATTGGTAATGACAAATGAGTGTCATGGCTCAGACACTGTACAAGCATTGCACTTGGACTTTACAGTTTTATGAATTCCAACTTTAGAATGTTGAATAACAGGAATGGATTTTAAGGAAACACTAGTAAACAGAAATAGTGAATTACAACTAAGTGTAAGCACATTTCTAAGAGGGCTGAATTTATGTGTCTATGTCACAGATAGGAAATGTCTCTTTAGTCTTTGTTGTTGTTGTTGTCAGGTGCCATCGAGTCGGAACCGACTCATAGCGACCCCATGCACAGCAGAACGAAACAATGTCCGATCCTGGGCCAACCTCACTACCGCTGCCACACTTGACACCAACAGTGATGCCACCTGGCTGATCCATCTCGTTAGGGATCTTCCTCTTCTTCTCTGACCCTCCATCTTACCCAGCATGACATCCTTCTCCAGCAACTGTTCTCTCCTGACAATATGTCCAAAGTATGAGAGACGAAGCTTAGCCATCCTGGCCTCCAAGGAGCACTCTGACTGCACTTCTTCCAAAACAGATCTATTGGTTCTTTTGGCAGTCCATGGCACTTTTAGTATTCTCCAACACCACAACTCAAAGGCATCAATTCTTCTATGGTCTTCCTTATTCACTGTCCAGCTTTCACATCCATATGAGGCTATTGAAAATACCATGGCTTGGGTCAGGCGCACCTTAGTCCTCAAGCTGACATCTCTGCTCTTCAACACTTTAAAAAGTGCAGCAGATTTGCCCAGTGCAATACGTTGTCTGATCTCTTGACTGCTACTTCCGTGAGTGTTGACAGTTGATCCAAGAAGAATGAAGTCCTTGACAACTTCAATCTTTTCTCCACTGATAAGAATGTTGTTTATTGGTCCAGTGGTGAGGATTTTTGTTTTTCTGACATTGAGATGCAACCCATACTGAAGGCTGTGCTCTTTGATCTTCATCAACAAATGTTTCAAGTCCTCTTCACTTTCAGTAAACAAGGTTGTATCATCTGCATATCGCAGGTTGTTAATGAGTCTTCCTCCAATCCTGATGCCACGTTTTTCTTCATAGAACCCAGCTTCTCGTATTATTTGCTCAGCATACAGGTTGAATAAGTATGGTGAAAGAACACAACCTTGTTGCACACCTTCTCCAATTTTAAAACATTCAGTGTTCCCATGCTCTGAACAACTGCTTCTTGGTCCAGGTACAGATTTCTCTTTAGTCTTTAGCAGTCATAATTTCTAAGTTATTTTAGTATATCACTTTTCTTTAATAGAAATTATTTTTTTACATAACCCAAAGGGGAGTAATGAAAAGATCTCAAAATTTCCACTTTGGTTAAGTGCTGTCAACTCAGTTTCAACCCATGATGACCATGTATAGGGTTTCCAAGGAGCAACTGCTGAGCTTGAACCGCCGATCTCGTGGTTCAAATTGACTTTGCAGTCCAGCACATAAACCCACAACACCACACCAGGACTCTATAAGATCCTGTTGGAATAATGGATTTGGTTTTATTAAAGCCAAATTTAGCTCTCAAAATTTATAAATTGGAAGACTGAATTCAGAATTTTAGTTTTACTGGAGATTTCAACTCTTTTTAGCTAGTAACAACAAAAAAATAACACGTTGGAAAAAATCTGCTACCATTAACCATGTAAATATTAAAAATTCCATTTCCCTAATTAAAAAAAAAAAAGTTGACTAAACTCTTTCAATTGGCTGAATGAAATTGCACCTTTGCTAAAGTGTTTAAAAATTTTGATGGGTTCAAAAATAGATGACTTTAAAAATAATAATACTCATAAATTCACCGAAGCTATTCTTGGTGTGTGGTTGCCAGCTAAGCTCCTTTGTAAATTTGTTTCTGGTTTTCAGAGAAGGTTACAAATTGTTCCAAAAGTTTAGCTTGGTGTACTGGACTAGTATGGCAGTAAAAGAATACTGGAAAGGAAATGAAACAACATGGGCCACTGAAAACATGTCTGAATGGGGCTCCACAGGCCAATAATATCTATTACAGAAGTGATGAACTTAGGTGTGGCACTGTGGGTTAATGCGCTGCACTGCAAAGTCGATTTGAACCACAAGGTTGGCGGTTCAAGCTCACCAGTCACTCCATGGAAATATAGGACCGCTATGGGTCGGAACTGACTCGATGGCACTTAACAACAAATGTAGGCAAGTGAAGGGTGTGCATCCTTATTCCCTACAATTTACTGTGTTCTTAGCTATACTCAGTAAAACAAATGATTTGATTAGACTTCAGTGGGGTCTTTCGATTTCTTTTACTGTGTTTCAGAAAGATGACAGTGTTTTGGCTCAAATAAAGCCAAATTGCATTGAAGGAATCCTGCTAAGAGAAAATTGGCTGGCCCCTGAGACCCAGTGAAGTTTGTGCTTGTGATACAATAAAAAGATCAAGTTCAGTGATTTCCTCATCCTTACACTTTCAGCTACCATGGCTAGAACAGAATTGTTGGTTCCCCACTTGGGCTTCATCTTTTTAATTGACTTGGTGTCATTTGGGCCAAGATTCTTTATAGAGAAGTGCTCCATTGGTTGGTGGGAAAACTGGAGTAACCACTGACTTTCAGTTCCCAGAGTGTTTTTCTGGACGAGTGAGTACCTGGGAGCCTCTCCCCTTCCTGCCTTCCATCCTGAGAGAAGCTTCCAGAGCTGCTGGGTCTGAGGAACTCATTCTTACACAGTGGAGGGTCCCCACAGGATGGGCATCATAAAAAACAGGTTGTTTTGCTTTTGTTTTAGTCCAGAGGGTGGTGAGGACAATACTGACATGGTAGGGGTGAGAGGGGAGCTGTCCTGGGGTGGGGTACCAGGCAAATTGGTATTTGAGCCCACACATTCTGAAGCCCAGTAAGTCCATTTACTTAACACAGTTTGTCCTAAAATTTTTATAAAAATTGAAATGATTTTTGTATTAAAATTTGCTTGGAGGAGTTTTCCAAGTTTGGAAATAACTTTATAAAAAGTTTTTTAAGCTGAATAATACTACAAGCTGGTCTCATTCCAGTTTAGTGTGGTGACAGAAGAAAGACGTGTTTCGGCCGAAGTCAAGGTGATGCACTATGAGAACTCGCAGTTCTATTCATTCAGTCCAATCTGAAAACAGCTTTAGCCAGTCAGACTTGAAGTTCATATTTAGCCAAGGAATTCATATGTGCTTAGCTTTTTAAGTAACCATAACTTAAAATACTCACTTTAGAATACTACTAGAACTGAATAGGGCAAAAGTTGCAGGAAAGTGGGATCAGGAACCAACAACAAATCAGCAACACAGTTGTTTAAAAAGCTGGGGGTCTGAAAACACTTGTGAACCGCAAAGCAAGCTTTTTCCTCTTTGTATTCGGCTTGGTCAGTTTTTTGTTAGGTATCCAATGCCACTCAGCTTTGATGCCAAAATCTGTAGAAAACCTGGAGTCCAGAAAGAAGAGAACTGCTAGGGGTACCTCTGTTAGGAGCTAAGTGTCCTGGAGTCCTGGTGTGGCGCTGCCAGTTAATGTGCTGGACCCCAAGGTTAGTGTGAACAGCAAGGTCGGCGGTTCAAGCTCACCAGCTGCTCCTTGGAAACTATACAGGGTCACTATGAGTTGGAACCAAATCAACGGCACTTAACAACAATAACAACTCTGCTAGGAGCTAAGTAGCATGTTCCCAAAGGAAAGCAAACCAAAACATGAACTGTTCTGGGTCAATCTAACTGATTGTGACATTGGCTAGGACATCTGAAGGTAAGGACAGCACGGGGCACAGCCCATAGTGGTATGTTTACATAGGTGAAACCCACCAGGTCTGCTGTGGTCAGCAAAGCAAGGAGCAAAGGGACACAGCCATCGCTGTGTTTGGGTCACTAAATTAAAGGGAAACATGAATGAGCATGAAAGACTACTGAAAGGAGGAGGGTGAGGGAATCGGGGGGTGGGGGTGTGTGCGGGGAGGATAAGATTTTAAAAGTGACTGGGAAATGATCTTCCTTTTAAAATTATTTCTTGTCTTAAATGCAGAATAGTTCCTTCAGTCAGCGAATGAGAGGTCGCATGACTTTAAAAGGCCCCACTCAGTCCATGGAATGATACAGACATTCTGGAGGCCTTGATTCTCTTGCCCATCAGTATGTTTTACATGGCTGTGGGAAGGTCACACTGTGACCTTCTAATCCTCTATTTCCCATCCATAAAAGAGGGCTGGTACTAGATCCAGACACTAGAGTAGCAGCTTAGTCAACGTTAGCTTGCTATTATTCAGAGGTTGTAAAAAGGCTCAAGAATACAATATAATTTATTAAAGGAATACTGTTTACATAGACACCGAGAGTGTCACAGCAATACTAAAGTTGGGTTAAGACCTCTAGGATGAAAGATGATGTGCTGAAGGACACATGCCTCATCAGCTCTTACTTTACTGGGTGTGTCTGTCGGTGGCATCCTATTGTGTAAAAGCAAACTACAGCCATCACATACTGAGCACAGACAGCGTAAGCTCATTCACACCATTAGTGTCACTCAATCATCCTGGGGGAAAAATCGGAATCTGTTCCACTCTGAAACATTCAACAAAATGCTTGAGCTTCTCAGGAAACAAAAAATTGCCTAGTTTCTTTGTTTTTCTAGACGTGACTTTCCATTTGTTAAAGTGGGTTGATATGTTATAAATCTCCCCAGTTTGCTAAAGGAACAGCTCCTATAGGTTTAATCTGAAACTAAGATGTCCTAGGCTGTAGTTCCCAAGGATTTAAAAAGTTCTGCACTTCTAGAAAAACACTAAGTGGGAACATCACGTCAGTGTATACAAGCACCAGACGTACATTCCTCTCAGAATAATTTCTAGAATGTGTCTAGTGCTGGCAGGAAGTGACAATGGGAATCATTTGCCTTTAAAATCCTAGAAATGAATGCGGGGAAATATGGTAAGCTGGATGCTGCTTTTCTGTAAAGAAGACTGTGCAAAACTGCTATATGCTCAGGAGATACATAATTGGCATTAACTGGCTATACATGATAACATTTAAAAGCATTCATAAAATAAGGGGAAAAGCCCTGGCTCATTCTACTAGAGAGAATCTACTGCTACTTAAACGGTGGCATGTTTACAAAAGCCACATTTAGAACTCGATTGCTCTGGTTTTCTACTTGAATACATTTTCTCCTCCATCAACAAAGATGGGTGTTTAAAGCCGGGGACTAGACAATGAGAAGCTGCCTGGACCATAAGGCAGTGGTGAAGAGGCAGAAGAAAGCATGCACTGTCCTCCTCAGCTGAGTTGCTTGGCCTGCCAGTTTCCTGGCTTCCACTTAGCTCTCCTGTGTGGTTTCATGGCTCGCTCAGAGCTGTTTGTAGGGAGACTGAGCTGCTGCTCCCACAACTCTGCCTCGTTGGAAGAACCAACCTTTTCCTTCTCTCAGGCCTCACTGGCCTATCCATAGGTTTCTAATTCTGATATCCCTGCACTGTGCAACCTTCAAGATATCCACTACCCTGAGACCCACTCTGAGAAGCAGGTGTTGACGGGGAGAAGAGAAAGGAAAATGCGAAGTGCTTAGGGGAGGAAGAGAAGGGCCCAGGGATGCCATGGCCAGTAGTTGGTTTCTAAAGAGTGACGGGTTAATACTGGCCTCCAAAGCCACCATCTCCATACAGAATCCTCTGTATGGCTCATTTTGAACCCCAGTCCATTTTGAAGCATAGGAACCCTCAATGACAGAGGCGAACTGCCCCCGCAGAGTTTCCAAGGCTGTCTTTACAGAAGCAGACAGCCATACCTTTCTCAGGCTGACCTTGTGGTTAGCAGCTGAGCACTTAACCACCGCGCTACTATGGCTCCGCATTTTTAGGTATAGCTTATGTAAATCAGTGTAAAATCTTTATTTACTCAAACTTTTCTCTAGACTTCAAAATATTTCAAATATTTCCCAAGGAATATCTATCTACAATAAATATGCTGAATTTGTGTGGTTTTTTGGTCATTTTCTTATCACAATCAAAAAGGTGGCAAATTTCTAGAGCCTGATATATGTATAAATTAATAGTGGAACATGTCCTTACCCCGAGCTATTTAAATCGGATTTATTATAGATACATCCCATTGATGAGGTAGTCAGACTCCTCAGACGTTATGGGACGAGCTTTTTTAAGTTTCTGTTTCACCAGTTGGAGTCGGCAAGCAACCAGGAGAAGCAGCAAAGCGGTGATGGCCAGACCCAGGGCCAGGGGCAGCACTGCGCCTGGAAAAAGTGTAGACATGAAAAGGGTAGGTCAGTGGTCGATGATAACAGTTGCCACTTACAATGTGATAAATCCTCTGCCTGCACTATTTAATCCCAACAACTCCATTAAGTCGGTACTAGTATTCTGCAGAAAAACTGAGATGTAGAGAAGTTAAGTAATGGTAGGAGACTGAGAGTTCACTGGTTAAGTCTCAAACTCAGACCTCTTTAACACCAAACGCTGTAGCAGCTTCCTACACAATTTGTATACAGCAGTGGGTACAAATGTTATAGTCAGATCGTCCTTCTGTTCATCTTAAATAAAAGAATAAAGGCATCCTGACCAGGAAAATTTTCATCATCGCCATTGATTTCATTTATGAATTCATGGATAGTCATTCTCAGAATCAGTGTGGACCAACTCCTCATTTCTCGTTCTAGACCGTTATTTCCAAGTGAAATGTGGGACCCTATCCAGAGAAGCAGTGACACCAGAGATAGAGGCAGAGGTGAGGACATGGAGAGAGGGAGCAGCTGAGGACTACAGACTCATGGAAAGAGAAAGGCTGTGTGTTAGCAGCCAGGAGACTGGCTTGTAGAATGCATCTTTTGTGTGCTTAAATTATTAAATATTCCTGTGTTTTTGTGTACATTAAAAAACACACAAAAATGAAATAGAAACAAATACTGTAAAATAATGATGCATGGAGAGGATTGTAATTATTTCAATGAAACACAATACAATACAGTGAGTGCAAAACTGATGTTCTCCCATGTAAACTATCGCTCCATTCATAATTTAGAAGAAAAAAAAGTTATTTCCTTTTTCAACCAGGGACCTAGTTTTAGCTGTCGTTGAAAACTAACTTCCATCTATGCTTGTACAGCCGTGACCAAGGTTTGTGGAGGAAAACACCTCTGGTTTTCGGCATAAGGTTTTCCTGTGGGGCTGGTCCTCGAAACGCAGCCCAGAATTAGTCTTTACACCATGGTTTACACAGTCTGGAAGGGACAGGGTGAGCCCAGACCAGTCTGTCTCATCTGGTTCAGCAGGCTCTATTCTTAGTCTCACCCCCTCTGAAGTCAAACCCGGTTTGGAAACCTGACGCTCTTGACTATTTTTAGCTGTAGGGGTCTTGCCAACTGGTGGAACTAAATGAGCATAAACCTCCATTGGGTAAACTGATGCCCTAGCAATGTTTTTTTCATTCATGTATTCATTCACTCTGCATGAATTAAGAGCGTTCTCTGTATCAGTCATTGACCTAAGTGCTGGTAATTAAAGATAATAAGCTATTGCTAAGGAGTGCCAGCGCTGGTTCTCACAATAACCGCCTGAGTTGTTCCTTTACAATGAGGGAACTAAGAGCTCAAGAATTAAGTGTCCTGCCTACGACTGTATGGCCAGTGGGGGAGCTGGGATCCCAACCCAAGACAGGACAGCTACTGCACCTGTGATCTTACATTGTGTCATACATATGACTTCTCTGACAGGCAAATGAGACCATGCCGGAATGACGAATGACTTGTGAATGGAGTGATAGTTTACATGGGAGAACATCAGTTTTGAACTCATTGTATTGTGTTTCATTGAAATAATTACAATCCTCTCCATGCATCATTATTTTACAGTATTTGTTTCTATTTCATTTTTGTGTGTTTTTTAATGTGCACAAAACCACAGGAATATTTAATAATCTAAGCACCCAAAAGGTGCATTCTACAAGCCAGTCTCCCAGCTATTCAGACATTCAATGACATAGTGCAATAAAGCATTACAGTTACTAGTGCAGAACTATACATGAAGTATATAATGTGTAGGGTCTCCAGGACTGTAAATCCTTGTGAGAACAGCAAACCTCCTCTTCCTCCTGGGGAGTGGCTGGTGGATTCAAACTTCCAACGATGCAGTTAACACCCACTAGTAGTACTGGTGTAGGACTTTAAAGGAGCTCTAGTAGCGTAGTGGTTACGAATCGGGCTGCGAACCACAAGGTCAGCAGTTCGAAACTACCAGCTGTTCTGCAGGAGAAAGATGAGGCTTTCTGCTCCCATAAAGATTTACAGCCTCGGAAACCCTGTACAGGGTCGCTATGAGTCGGAACCGACTCCACTGCACTTAACAACAACAACAATTTAGGTGTATGATGCAGCTTGTGTGGAGTCCTGGAGTGGCGCTGTAGGGTAAGCACTGCATCCAATAACAGGTCAGCAGTTCAAACCCACCAACAGCCCCTTGGAAACCCTGTACAGGGCACTATGAGTTGGAACCATCTCAACGGGACTTACCAATAGCCCCTTGAGCTTGTTATGGTGAATGCGGGAGTAGAGTTCCATTTAGGCTATTTTCAGGTGGAGCTGCCTCTAAGGAGTTCAGATGGAATTCTCCATTACACTGAATTATCTAGGCAGGAGGAGCACTACTACTTCAATGGCAGAATTCTCTTCTTCCATGAGGGAGTCCTGAGGGACCTCAAGGTCAGTGGCTCAAACTCATTAGCCGCTCCTCAGAAACCCCTTATAGGGTCTCGTGGAGTCAGAACCAACTCCACTGCACTTACTAACAGTGAGCGGAACACTTAGCACCTCAGTGCACAGACACTCCCCATCTGTTGCTGGAGGCTCCATAGGTCTCAGGAGCGCTTCCAGAATAAGACAAACTAGGAAGAAAGGCCTGGAAAACTGCCTGTAAAAAATAGGTCAATGAAAGCCCTGTGGGTCACAATGGTCCAGCCTGCAAATGAGCATAGGGAGGGTGCAGCATTTCGTCCTGCTGTGTCTGGGATCACCATGGGTCCCAGGTGATCTGATGACAGCTAACAACAAGGACAGGACAGAGCTGTCATCTCAGGATTTTGTTCATTGGCCAAAGCAGATACAAGGTCTCTTAAATGTCAGATTTGATTCCTGTTAACAAGGAAAGCGAAATCTCCCAAAAAACACACTTGCTGGAATTCTAAAAATGATTCTGGACTTTTTAAGATTTAGTTGGGATAGGTTCTTCATTGTTTTTAGTTTGGTTAATTTGAAAATTGAAGTTTTCCAACTCCTGTTAAAATAACCTTGATATTTTTCTTAGTAACCATCTAAGAGGATGAATTATAGGATCTATTCATATGACTGGGAATGACGTTCAAACTACATAGCAGTTAGAACAGGCATCAGCCAATTAGAACTGAGAATCTCTGGATACATCTGGGCATTAAGGGGTTGGGGGAAGGGAAGGAGCAGGCCCGCTTTGTGTCAAGGGGGAAGGGGGCTCTTTTATTCAAATGCCTTTGGTCAAACAGTATCCACCAGAGGACTGGGGGGAGGGAGGGGAGGGGCTATTGGGAGGGGGGGGGGGGGGGGACTGGGGGTGGGGGGGGGGAGGGAGAGGGATGCCCCTCTCCTGGGGCTTGTCATCTGGATTATCCTTAGATAAAACCCACTGTCCTTGAGTGAATTCTGACTCCTAATGAGCCCACAGAACAGAGTAGGACTGTGCCATAGGGCTCTGAGGTTGTTGGTCTTTATGGGGGCAGGCTGCCATCTCTTGTTTTAAAATGGCATTTGGATATTGTCCAGGTGTTACAAGAGCACACCATTAGGTAAAAAGGAAAGTTTCCTCACTGTTTAGCACCGTAAAGTCAGAGTTATATTGTGTTCTAACTTTTCCTGTACTAACTAGGTAGTAGGATTAGGATTAAAATTTGCCTTTGTTGTTGTGGTTATTAAGAGCCGTCGAGTCAGTTTTGACTCATAGCAACCCTGTATATGGTTTCTGAGGGATTGAACCGCCAACCTTGAGGTTCAAACTGACTTTACAGTCTAGCATATTATGCTGCAGCACCACACCAGGACTCCACAGGACTATATATAGTGTTTTCTTTTAAGTTAAAAACAAGCATGATGGAATTATGGTCCTCTTTTCCACTTACTATATATTCCCTCCACCTCTTTCTTTTTTTAATGTTTTATTGTGAATTATGTGATCATTTACATGGGATAACATTAGCTTTACATTCATCCTGTCGTATATTGTTTCATTGCCATGGTTACAATCCCCTCCATGCATCAACCAACCAAAGGGTATAGTATACCCTGCAAGCCTGCCCCCCAGTTCCCTCCACCTCTTAAGCCTTCCCTTCATTCCTACTGGTGTCTGTCTGTCATGTGAGCACTTGCAGAGAGAACTAGGTCTTTCCTCTAGGACCTTTACTCCTATTGCATCATAAATAACTCATGAGGACCACCATCATTTATTTATTGAGCACAAACGTGTGTTACATGGCCCTGTGCCTTCTGCCTACCAGCTCTGTGGCAGACAGGGTTACTCTCTCCATCTTACTAATGAGGAAATACGATCCCGAGACAGCAAATAGCCTGCTTAGGGCCAGGGAGGTTAGGAGCAGAGCCAGATTTGAACCTTACTTGGCAACAGATTCTAGAGCTTGTGTTCTCAACCACTCTGCCATGAGCATCAGTCTCTCCATGGACTATGGCATCTAGAAGGGCCTAAAGTGACTGTCTGGTTCATTCAACTTGGTGGTGGTGGTGTGCTGTGGAATCAGTTCCAACTCATAGAGACCCTGTATAGGGTTTCCGAGTCTGTAAATCTTTACAGGAGCAGAAAGCCTCATCTTTCTCCTGCGGAACAGCTGGTGGTTTCGAACTGCTGACCTTGAGGTTCACAGCCCGATTCATAACCATTACGCTACCAGAGCTCCTTCCATTTAACTTAGAAAAGAGGAAATTGAGGTGTTACATTTCTAGTTCAAGAGTCCAAAGATCCAGCATGACCTAGGAGATGAGGAGACAGTTCTTCTGTCTCTTGCCATAAACAACTGCAGCTTCGTCTAATACCCACAAAGTCTAGACGGCTCATGGTTCTGCAGATGTCCAGTCTGCAATGAGTGTCCCAGGTGCATGCCTACCAGTTTCTGGGGCTGGGTGTTGCCCTCCTCCTCGACCACTCTTTGACTCAAAAATGAAATTTTCTTCTTTTCTGTTGCTCCCCGAGGAACCAGTATCTGTAGAAAAGAGAGAGAACATACATTGAAAGGGCCTTGGATACTTCTGGAAACAGATGTGAAAACCCAGCCTTATTTATCTTTTTAAAGATGAACTACTGAGAAGACCTGCAGGATTTATTTCTCTAATAACTATATTTGAGTCCCTGGGTGGTGCCTTCAAAGAAATTTCTGGTAATCTACTTTTGAAAAATCAGCCACTAAAACCCTATCAGCCCAGTGCTGCTCTGATATACATAAATTGACATCAACTCAAGGACAACTGGCTTTTAGATTTGATCCTAAAACAGTAGGTACTAATGTCATCAATGAATGTAGCAGATTATATAACTAGTACAAAGGCACTGGATGGACACTGGCAATCCCCCCATCACTCCACTCCCCCCCCCCATTGTTGTTGCTAATTACATGGAGTCAGTTCCAACTCATAGCGACCCAGTCAAGCAGGGGTGGGGAAACGTTCTTCTGCCAAGGCTACTTGGACATTTAGAACATCATTTGCCATACAAAATTATCAACTTAAAAATTAGCTTGCTCAACTGCTCACGGCTCTCACCGTGTTTCAGAGTGAATACCACTGAATTTGAAGAGATTAACAAAAATTCATGTAGGGCTGACATTTACTGAGAAACATACGACATCGAATATTTCCTACGATCCTCACAGCAGCACCATGCAAAGATATTATCATCCTCCTCTTACAGAGAAGGAAATGAAGTTCACAGAAGTTAAGTAGTTGCAGTTAGTAACTGAGGTGCTGGAATTCGAACCCAGTTTGATCTAAAGCGGGAGTTATCCATTGAACCATACTGTTCTCAAAGTTACCACTAGCTATTTATAGTTTTCTACTCCAAGAACACATAGCTGGTTCCATATTTTTTATTTATATCTAGGCATGCTATAATAACGTGCCTTAGTAGTATAGTGAATTATGAACTGGGCTGCTAACCACAAAGTCAGCAGTATGAATCTACCAGTCACTCTGTGGGAGAAAGATGAGGCTTTATGCTCCTGTAAAGATTATAGTCTTGGAAACCCTACACAGGGTTGTCATGAGTTGGAACCAATTTGGTGGCATATCACCAACCCCACCAACAACCACGCATGCTATGGAGAAATCATTTGTCTCCACACAGCCCATTGCTGCCTCTAACCAACGTGGAAATCAGAACAAACAAAATGTTTGGCACTGAACCTTCTAGAAAAGAGACAGTATATTAGGAAATTCTTTTTCCTTCTCCTATTGCTTTATGTTTACCATCTTTCCATTTACGGAGGGAGCTGGAAACTCTGTAGGAGCTACTTTAATTTCATTGTCATTTGCTACAGAAGAATGCAGGCATGTTCTAGAAGGAAGCTGGAAACATCAGCTGGGAAAGTGGCTACTATAAGGACCTGCCTTCCTGAATGTTCTGCAGCTTTCTGACACCACCTGCCATACCAGCCTGATGAATGTAGACAGCAGAATTGTCCTTTGATGGTGATCACCGATTGATCACACTGCATACTTGCAAAGTCTATGGGAGATGGGGTGGGGGTGGGGGGTGGCACTCCCTGCAGGAAACATTCTGTGTTGTGAAGGGGTAGCCAGGCACACTTGACCCATGTGTCTCCTTACCCTGGAAATGCTATCGAGGCCTCATGGTAGCTATGCAATTTAGCAGAGGAAATGATCAGCAGATGGATGTACTCACACATACCAACGGTCACAAAGGCGGCTCAGGACGGGCAGTGCTTGGTTCTGTTATTTATGTGGATGCTGTGACTTGGAACTGACTTGATGGCATCTAATACCAGCTCTGGTAGCGTAGTGGTTACGAATCGGGCTGCGAACCTTAAGGTCAGTGGTTCGAAACTACCAGCCGCTCCACGGGAGAAAGATGAGGCTTTCTACTCCCGTAAAGATTTACACCCTCAGAAACCCTGTACAGGTTCGCTATGGGTCGGAACCGACTCGATGGCACTTAACAACAACAACAACAATACCAGCACCAGCACCATCAGCACCAACACCATCATGAATAACATAGCTATAAAATTCCTCACAGACATACTCTTTGCTCATTTTCTTACTGCAGTAAGCTATGAAAGAGTCTTGTCTAAGGGTGTCCTGGTGTGACGCTACAGGATAATGCACTGGACCACAAGGTCAGTTTGAACCACAAGGTTGGTTGTTCAAACCCACCAGTTGCTCCTTGGAAACCCTATACAGGGTCACTATGGGTCAGACCCAACTCAATGGTACTTAACAACAACAATCTTGTCTAAGAATAGTTAAAAGTTCTTTCTACATTCACTTCTTTTACTATGATCCTTTTTCCTCTGATAAAGACAGACCAATAAAAATACGTGTTTACTAAAATTGTGTATTTGGCTGGAGAGTAATTTTTTAATTCTATCAGGAAGGCGGATAATCTTATTTAGATTATTTTGTTTAAAACAAGTGATTCCTTGGACTGATTGCATGGGTCAAGAGTTACAAAATACAATTTACTGGATGAGCCATCTACAAAGTTCAAACCATAAAACTTATATAAACCCTAATAACATTGCCCCAAACTTTCAGACTGACAACTTGTAGAAGGTACACAGTTTTTTTCCCTATGGCCAGTATTTCTCTAAGTGTCTCAAAATAATGGGGCATTTAAAGGCATCTCCTGATTATAGTTGATGAAATGACATTTTCCAAATATGTAGACCAATGAAAGAGGACCTACTCCTTTAATATAATTTCATGGAAATAATAAAGGTTAAAAAAATCCAATTACGATCATTTACGGCATCCCCTCCCACTGCGTGATCCATGCACTTGGGCAGCTGGTTGGCTCCTGACAACGTTTCGGGCCACAAGAAGCTCTCAAGTTGGGGTGCTTATCAGGTTTCCATGAGTTCAAACCATCCTTCCATAAATGTGATTTCATAGTGTCAGAATTATTGCTTCTCAACAAGAAGAGACAAAGCCCAACACAACAAGAAGATTACATAACTATGAAAACTCTATGGCTACAATCTTCAAAAACTTGATTAAAATGTCCTCTTTGAATACAGTGCCTTCCACAGTGATGGTTTGGAAACGTTCCATATCTGGTGGTGATGATATGGGGAATGCACATATGCTACTGTTGTTAAGTATCATCGAGTTGGTTCTATCTGACTCATAGCTACCTGATATGGGGTTTCTGAGGCTGCAAATCTTTTCAGAGCAGAAAGCCTCATCTTTCTCCTATTTAAATTCTTAAAAACTGCTGCCCTTGAGTGAAGTTAGCAGCCAGACTCGTAACTACTATGCTACAAGAGCTCTTTGTCTTCACCCCTAGACGTTACAAAAAAGCATATTTTTGGCGAATATTAATAATAGTAGAAATCCTTATAAGTGAGGAAAAGAAAGGTTTTTGTAAAAAAAAAAAAAAAGATATTATCCTGGTTTCATTAAAAATAAATATATGTTTGCAAGGAGCCCTTGGATTAGGCACTGTGGTTTAGGTGCTTCAAAGCCACCTACCACTTCATAGGAGACAGATGAGGCTCTCTCTCCCGTAGTGATTTACGGTCTTGGAAACTCTAGACAAAGTCACTACAAGTAGGAATCGACTCATGGCAGTGGGTGGGTGTATATATAAATAAAGGTAATCAGAAGAAGATAGAACAAAATTCCAATGGTGAGCTTTGCTAGAGGATTTAAATTTTCTCCTTGATATTTTTCAATATTTTCCTAATATTCTACAGTAATCATGTATTATTTTAATAATGAGAAAAATACATGTATTCTAGATAATAACTGGATTTCTAATCTCTTTGCAGCTGTGAAACACCATTTGTTACATCTTCATTAAAAAAAAAGCAGCAACCCAGTGTCACCGCGTCAACTCTGACTCATAGTGACTGACTCTGTACGACAGAGGAGAACTGCCCCAAAGGGTTTCTGAGTCTGTAAATCTTTATGGAAGCAGCTCCCACATCTTTCTCCTAGAGTGGCTGTTGGGTTCGAGCCACCAGCCTTTCAGTTAGTAGTCAACCACTTAACCACTGCACCATCAAGTCATAGTGACCCTATACAGGGTTTTTGAGGAGCAGCTTGGTGGGTTTGAACTGCTGACCTTGCGGTTATTAGCCCAATGATGTAGTGTCACACCAGGACTCCTCCATGGGCAAGGCCATAGGCTTATTATCAGAAAGGACAATAACTGAGATGGCACTTAACCTTTTAAATTGTGTGCTAGTTATGATCAAAAAGGATTGTGAGGCTCAGTCCACACTCCCCAGGACACAGTGCTATAATCAATCAGTAACTACCACGGAACATTTGTCAGCCCACTGCCTGTCAGCTTGTCATACATGGTGGATGTGTTACGATGACACTGGAAGCTATGCCATCGGTATTTCAAATATCAGAAGGGTCACCATGGTGGACAGGTTTCAATGGAGATTCTTGGACAGACTAGGAAGAAAAGTCCCAGACCTATTTCTGAAAAGTAGTCAAAAAAAAACACTACCGATGTAAGCCAACATCTCAAAGGATTGATCGACTGGATTTGAAGGTTTAAGACTATCGTCTCGTGGGACCACTCAGTAAATGTGCATAACATAGTTTATGAAGTTCATGCTCTATATTCTAGTTTGGAGTGTAGCATCTGGGGTCTTAAAAGCTTGTGAATGGCCATCTCAGATCTAACGATTGGTCATCTGGAGCAAAAGAGAAAGGAAAGCAGACTCAGAGAAGAAGCTAGTTTACGGGACTGATAGCTCACATCTATGACGGTCTCATCCATTCCCAAGACCAGAAGGACACCAGTACCAACCATCCTAGTCAGGAACACAGTACACGGACCCTGACAGAATGGGATAAAAATGTAGACCAAGACTCAAATTCTTAAAAAAAAATCCAGACTAGAGGAACCCCAAGACTACTGGCCTGAGACACCTTTTAAAATTGGAACTGAAACTACTCCTGGAGATCACCTTTCAGGTAAACAAAAGATTAGCTCAGAAAATACAGAATATCACCACCCATAAACAAAAGATTAGCTCAGAAAATACAGAATATCACCACCCATGAATACTATGTTTCTTTAAAAATTCATCTATATGAAACTAAATGGTCAACATTTAGCCTAAAGCAAAGAGGAGATGGCCAGGGGTAGAGGAAGGGGGTAGGGATGCACATTAATGAAAATGGAAGAATCAGGATGGAAATAATGAGAATGTTGCCATATTGTAAAAAAAATATGATCAATATTACTAAAGAATTGATATAGAAATTGTTAAACAGGAACCTAATTTGCTGTGTAAACTTTCACTAAAAGCACAATAAAATATTATTTTAAAACAACAACAAAAAGTGACTATGACATTCAACAGAAAAACAAACAAAACTCGATGGCTCACAACCCAATATTATTTTACATGGCGCTAGAAGATGAGCCCTCTCAGGTGAAAGGCAATCTAAACACACAGTGGCTTCAACCAGGGACCTGAGCACATCCACAGTGGAGAGGATGGTACAGGCCATCTTGGGTTACCATGAGTTAGAAGAGCCAACTCAACTGCAACTATCAACACCAACCACGTGTCACGAATGGCACAGTGGTACGTAAGTATCGGCTTACTGATCATCCCTGAAAATAGACTCTCGTAACTGATGTGACTTTAGAGGTCATCTGGTTGAAATCCTTATTAACAAAAGAAGAAACTGAAGTCTAGAGATAAGAAATAACACTCAAAGCAGAGCCAAGGCCAGACCCTATTTGAGAAGGGTGACAGGAACCTCACTTTGGTCTCCTTTCTATTTTTAGGTGACTCAATCATGCCCATGTGGGCGTTGCTAGCACAGTAACATAGGAAGAAGAATTCATCTATCCTGGCTTACAAGAGCAGTCCTCTTGGTCAATTCTTCACTCCTTCAACAGTCCTCACAAAGACGCACGGTCTCCTACGATCATATCTTAGGTAATGGGTTCCTCCACAAAACCGAGTTAAGAATGTTTGGCAATGACATATCAGACAAAGGACTACCTTCCAAAATTTATAGAACAATTCAATGCCTTATCAAGAAGACAAAGAATCCAATTAAAAAATAAGCAGAGGACATGAACAGACATTTCACTAAAGAAGACATTCAGGAGGCCAGCAAACATATGAAGAAATGCTCATGATCATTAACCATTGTTGTTGTTGTGAAGTGCCATTGAGTCGATTCCGACCCATAGTGACCCTGTATAGGGTTTCCAAGGAGCAGCTGCTGAGCTTGAACCACCCACCTTGCAGTTCAAACGACTTTGCACTCTGGTGCATTAACCCACAGTGCCAGGACTCCGATTAACCATGAGAGAGATGTAAATCAAAACAAAAATGAGCTATCATCTTACTCCAGCACTAGTAACAAAGTTTAAAACAAAATAAAAACCAGAAAACAAATGCTGGCGAGGGTGTGGAGACACTGGGACCCTCCAACACTGCAGGTGGGATTGTAAAATGATACCACCACCACTGTGGAAAACTATTTGATACATTCTCAAAAAGTTGGAAATACCATATGACCCAGCAATCCCTCGACTTGGTATATATCATCAAGAAGTAAGAGTTGTGACATGACCAGATGTCGGCACACCATGTTCACTGCGGCACTACTCACAATAGCTAAGAGTGGACACAGCCCACATGCCCAGCAAGAGGAGACTAGTTAAACAAGCTCGGGTACATACACACAATGGAATAGCACACAACATTGAAGAATAATGACAAATCTGCAAAACACCTTAGAACGTAGATGAACCTGGAGGACATTATGCTAAGCGATACTTATTGTTGTTGTTAAGTGCCGTCGAGTTGATTCCAACCCATAGCGACCCTGTATAGGGTTTCCAAGGAGCAGCTGGTGGCCTTGAACCGCCGACTTTGCATGAATGATATTAGTCAATCACAAAAGGGCAAATATTGTATGAGATCACTGTTGTAAAAAGTTAAGAAAAGGTTTTCTTGCTAAATAAACATTCTCTGATGGTTGCTGGGGACGGGGATGGGAATTATTCATGGACTGGAGGGTAGACACATATGAACATGAATGACAGGGCAGGCGATATCCAACAAGAGGGAGGTTGGCAGAAGGATGAAGGTAGCAGGAGACGGAGGAGTGCCAGAGTTAAAGTGAATAGAGGTACAAATTGTAAACTGAGGGTAGGTACATGGAGGGGACTGCAATCATTGTAATAAAACAAAGTGTCTAAGTTGTTAAACCTGGGACTGATGATCTGCTCTGTAAGCTCTTACTCAATTCACAATAAAAAGGCTTTTTTTAAAAAAAACAGCCAAGTTAATTGCATCTAGTCAACTCCGTGTCAGAACAGAGCTGTCTTCATGAAGTTTTCATGGCTGATTGTTTGGAATCAGATCACCAAGCCTTTCTTCTGAGATGCCTCTGGAGAAACTCAAATTTCTAACCTTTCAGTCAGCAGCCCAGGGTGTTCACTGTTTGTGCCATCCAGGGACTCTTTACTCCATACAAACCTTCTTTAGGGAGAAAACGGGCTAAAAGCGGTCACAAGGTTTTGATGTAGTAACTGATTTGGCCGTTAGGTGGCATTGTAAACAAGCAAGAGATCAGCACCCAATGTTTTTAGAGTACTTAAAACTGTCAATCTGCTTCACAAGACCTTTTTAAAGTGTTGAAGAACAAAGACGTCAGGTTGAAGACTAAGGTGCGCCTGACCCAAGCCATGGTATTTTCAATAACGTCATATGCATGTGAAAGTGAATAAGAAAGACCATAGAAGAATTGATGTTTTTGAGTTATGGTGTTGGAGGAGAATACTGAAAGTGCCATGGGCTGCCAAAAGAACCAATAGAACTGTTTTGGGAAAAGTGCAGCCAGAGTACCTTTTGGAGGCCAAGATGGCCAAACTTCGTCTCTCATATTTCAGACATATTGTCAGGAGGGACCAGTCACTGGAGAAGGATATCATGTTTGTAAGGTGGACGGTCCGAGAAAGAGAGGAAGACCCCCAGCAAGATGGACTGGCAAAGTGCAGCATCAATGGGCTCAAGCATGGCAACAGTAGTGAGGTTGGCCCAGGATTGGGTAGTGTTTCGTTCTGCTGTGCAGAGGGTCGCTATGAATAGGTACTGAATTGATGGCACCTAACAACAACAACAACAAAACTGTCAAAAGGAAAACTCTTCCTATCCTTCACACCTGAACTGTACCCACCCCCAAGGAAGACCTGGCAACCAGACAGGCTGACAAAGTGAGCAATAACCAGGGGGCAGCAGACATGTGAGAACAATGAACCATTCCAGGGCAGAAAAGAAGGGCAAAGGAACTGGGGAACCCAGGGAGGAAGTGGGGATACTGCTGCTGCATTCAGGGGACTGCAGCTAATGTCACAAAACATCAGCTTTTCACACTGTTGAATGGAAACCTAATTTGCTCTGTAAATACACACCAAAACACAATTTAAATATAAAATGTATATGTATAACCCATAGAATTCACACATTCTGTAAGAACTGTTTATATAAGTGAGTGAACTTAAAATTTCTTAAGTTGATAACCGAAAGAATGGCAGAAAATAGATCAAAATATTAAAAGTCATTTTCAATAAAGAATGCATTTATCATTTCCCTTTTTTTGTTAGTTTGCACTTTCTAAATCTCCTGCAGTGAACAAAAAAATTTTATGATAAAAGTTGTTAAAACACTGACAGATTATTTTAATAAAATGTATATAAATTTGAGTACTGGGAAAACATTTGCAAAAAGCATCTAGATAAAAAAAATTTTTTTCTGAAAAAGAAAATGAGGGTAAATTGCTACAATCTGATGAACTTGTCCTATACTCATGGAGGTAGTAACTCTACCAACAGGGGGAAGGAGTCTTCATATCACGTATCAATGCTATCCCCTCTGTACACAGGGTAGATAGGGACAGGCAAGTTAGACACTGGCTACCAAAAATGAGGGGCAATAAAGGCATGAAGTGACTGGCTTACAAGGTTTCAAGAGGGAGTTTGATTTAAGAGTGTGTGGGGGGAAAAAGAGTCCCCACTGAATAGTTGTCATCTTGTCTAGATGCGTCTGCTTAAGAGAGATGGGAATAAGATTCTAAAGATTTGGTAGTGAGTAATTGTTACCGTGACTAATTGCAACTGTTACAATTGTAATGATAGACGTATTTTGTAACAAAAATGGGGGCGTAGTTAATCTTATAGTCCAGACACAGAGGATCCTAGAACCATCCAAGAAGACGAGCACAAGTGGAATGCGAGACCTTATCCAGAGAAGCAGTGACACCAGAGATGGAGGTAGAGATGGGGACAGGGAGAGGGGGAGCTGCTGAGGACTCTAGATTCATGAGAAGAGAGGGACTGAGAGCTGGCAGCCAGAAGGCAGACTTGCAGAGTGTGCCTTTTGGTGGTGTAAATTATTATATATGCCTGAGTGTTTAAAAAAAAAAAAAAAAGTGCTAAAGTGAATAGAGAGAAATACTGTTACCTGATGGTACTTGGAGGGGATTATAATCATTGTGATTAAACAGGTGTACTATTTGTTGAATGTAAAACTAATGATCTGCTCTGTAAACTTTCACTCAATTCACAATAAAAACTTTAAAAAAAAGAGGAATAACAGAAAAAAAGCATCTAGAAATAAGATAATATGTATTTCTGTCTCATTCATGTAATCATGCACATATATGTAAAAAAAGTTTAGAATAATGTAACACTTGAGCAGTGTGAATGTATTTTAAAATATTTTAATATTTTTTAAAAAGATTGTTGTTTTTGTTAAGTACCATCTAGTCAGCTCTGACTCATAGCATAGGGTTTCCGAGGAGCAGCTGATGAGTTTGAACAGCTGACCTTGCAGTTCAGGCAACATTGAGGTCAAGTGCGTATCCTATAGGGCCACACCTGGACTTAGTTAACTTGGAGGCATTACACTGAATTACTAACACATGTAACCATTTCAGCAAGGAACCCTGGTGGCAAAGTGAGTTAAGTACTGGATTCCTAACCAAAATGTTGGCAGTGTGAACCCACCGGCTGTTCTGTGGGAGAATGATGTGGTAATCTGCTTGTATAAAGATTTATAGTCTTTAACAGGTAAATAATGTTATATACGCAAGCCTATAATAAAGGCGATTTGTGGGTAGATGCAGGGATAGATGTACAGGCTGAACGGGGTGGGAGGGAGAGTGGTGTATACCCACAAATACATAAAGGTTTGACAGAGGATATTTGTACATGAGTACTTACCTTTTCTGCAATACACCCATGGACGTGGTTGAGCAGACAAGGGACAAAGTTATGAAAATGTCTTAGACCTAACCCAAAACCTTGAGGGAATGAGTTGCTAGACCTGGGGGCTAAGAACCATAGTCTCAGGGATATTATGGTCCAATAGTCCGCAAAGACTATGTTCCACATCTTACTTTGGTGAGAGGTGATTTAGAATCTTCAACGTTTGTGAGTGGCCATCGAAGGGGCAACTATTGGTTTCTCACCATGCAGGGGAAAGATGAGTGAGGACAATGAAGGCTCATGGAAACCATTAGTCCAGTGGAACTGTGGATCTCATGACCCTGAGGTCAGAACTAGACAATGTCTGGCTACCACTACCAACTTCTCTGAAAGGAATCGTATTAGAGGGTCCTGGACAGAGTGGGAGAAAAATGTGGAACAAAACTCAAAATCATAAGACTAGGTTTATTGGTTGGATAGAACTCGGTGGAACCCTGAGATTATGGCCCTTGGTCACCCTTCATATCTGAAGCTAAACTCATTCTCAGGGTCCCATTTCTAGCCAAAAGTAGATAGTTCTACAAGGGGGACAATAATAGTAGTGAGGTACAAACATCTGAGAGGAATCAACCAATTGAGATCAAAAGGGCAGTACTTACTCAAGAACGAAGTTCAGAATGTGTGGGACAGAAGGAGGAATGGAAACAGGAAACAGAGGAAGGAAGTGGTATAAGGAATGTTTCACTGAAGAGAATGCAACCAGGGAAATGAAAGAAAATGTGTAGGAACTGTTGATTGTAAAACTGATGATCGGCTCTGTAAGCCTTCACCCAATTCACCCTAAGAAGTTGGGAAAAAGGATCAACCGCTTTGAAAACCCAAGGGAGTAGCTCTAGTCTGTGCTATAGGGTCGCTATGAGTCAGAACTCGACAGCCATGGGGTTTTGGGTTTTGGTAACCATTGCAAGAGGATATATTATTTTTTACAGTCACTTGCTTAGAAGATGGATAGGGCGAGGAAGATTTACATAAAAATGTAGGCCGCTTCATCTCAAAATAACCTAAAATTTAACATTATAACATCAGTGTCATAAGCAAGGTGAGACAACTTCCTAACTGCAATTGATTTACAAATAAATAAACATACTGGTACTTTTGTAGTATGTATACACGTATGTACATATGAATGTATTTTTAGCAGGCATTCCTTACTATAAATTAATCAGTACAAATGTTTTTTTTTTCCTTTTTGGTTAAAGCATTTTTACTGACTTCTTCTTCAGATATTTCAATGCTGTTGTTGTTAAGTGCTGTCGAGTCAATTCTGAACCCTAGCGACCCTGTATAGGCTTTTCAAGGAGCAGCTGGTAAGCTTGAACCACTGACCTTGCAGTCTGACACGTTAGCCCACAGCGCCAATAATACTCTTCAGTCTCTGGTTAGTACAGAATGAGCACTACAGCTGCTAATGAAAAGGTACTGGCGGGTCAGGTCTACTTAGAGGTACCTTGAAAGAAAGGTCTGGCAACCTGCTTCTGAAAAATCAGCCATTGAAAACTCTGTGAAACAAAGTTCTCCCCGGACACACCCGAAGGTCACCATGAGTTGTAGTTGACTCTTTCTTCAAATGCAAACTTAATTTTGAGTAAGGTTAGCTAAAGAGCCCGAGGTTCCTTGTGAAAAACAGCTCTCCAAACCTGAGTCTTTACCTGGTAGAACCGGACTGACTTCAGTCTCTGGTCCCTGGAAAGTGGAATGATTCCTCTTCTCTGTGGTTGATAACACAGGAGGCTGATTTGGGGCTGTAGCTTTCTGGTCTAGTTCCAACAAGGAATGTCCCTTTGCATCTTGACTCAGTCCCATGGTTCTTGCCCGGGCAGGATTAGCTTCTGTGTGAGTCACCATCCCGCGGCCAAGGTTTACTGAAAAGCAGAAGAGCTGCCATTAGTTCTTGGAGTTCTTTTCTGAACTTTAACTGGAAACTCGCAAAATTAGCGATGAACTTATTGTGACAGATATTTGGGAATAATAGCCTATCTATCTAAGACATACTTGTTGTTCAGTGCCGTTGAGTTAGTTCTGACTCATAGTGACCCTGTATAAGGCTTCTGAGAAGCGGTTGGTTGTTAGTCTGAACCACTGACTCTGAGGTTAGTAATCCAGTACTTAACCAGGATGTCCAAGACATACTAGAACCCCATAAAACACGATTCTCTAATTTTCAAACGCCAAGATACATGGAGATCTCCAAAGAATGCTGGGCTCACAATTATTGAAAGGAGACAAGAGAGAAGGAAAGCCTTCCCTAGAGTTGGTGCCCTGAATTTGGACTTCTGCCTTCTTGGTACATCACTGTAGGATCAGCACTGGACTGTGAACCACAAGGTCAGCAGTTCAAACCCACCAGCTGCTCCAGGGAAACCTTACACAGAGTCACTATGAGTCAGAACTGACTAGATGGCACTTAACAGTCTCCTAAACTGTGAGAAAATCCGTATCTGTTAGTCAGAGCCAGCCACCTGTGGCACTGCTGTTATGGTGCTGGTGTGCCGTGGAGTTGGTGCCGACTCATAGTGACCCTGTATAGGGTATCCAAGGCTGTAAATCTTTATGGAAGCAGAAAGCCTCATCTTTCTCCCATGGAACAAACATCTGGTAGTTTCAAACTGCTGATCTTGAGGTTAGCACTTCAACTCATAATGACTATCTACCAGACAGAATTTAGTACCAAGAGTGGTGTGTTGCTCTAACAGATACCTAAAATGTGAAAGCAGTTTTGGAATTAGGTAATGGGTAGAGGATGAAAGAGTTTTAAGAGGCCTGGAGTCCTAGTGTGGCACTGTAGGATAGCACTGGAATGCTAACTGCGTGGTTGGTGGTTCAAATGTACTATATGCTCATTGGAAACCCTAACCAGGGTTGCTACAAGCCAGAACTGATTGAACAATAACAGTAAAAACCTAGGTTCTCTTGCAGATGCCATGGAAAAGGTACGCATCAGGGTTGTATTCTTTTACTATTATCTATAAAATCTGTATACTGAGCAAATAATCTAAGAAGCTGGGCTATATGAAGAGGAACACAGCATACGGATACGAGGAAGACTCATTAACAACCTGCAATATGTAGAAGGCACAATTTTGCTTGCTGAAAGTGAAGAGGATTTTAAGCACTTACTGATGAAGATCAAAGACTTCAATATGGGTTACAGTTCAACATAAAGAAAACAAAAATTTTCACCACTGGACCAATAAGCAACATCATGATAAATACAGAAAAGATTGAAATTGTTAAGGATTTCTTTTTATTTGGATCCACAATCAATGCCCCTGGAGGCAATAGTCAAGAAATCCAACAATGTACTGCACTGGGCAAATCTGCTACAAAAAAACCTCTTTAAAGCATTAAATGGCAAAGATGTTACTTTGAGGACTAAGGTGTGACTGACGCAACCCATAGTATTTAAATCACCTCATATGCATGTGAAAGACAATGAATAAGGAAGACCGTAGGAAAATCAGTGCAGTTAAATTATAGTGTTGGCAAAGAACAGGGACTACACATGGGCTATCAGAAAAATAGACAAGTCTGTCTTAGAAGAAATATGGCCAGAGTGCTCCTCTAAAGCAGGGATGATGAAATGTACTTTGAACATGTTATCAGTAGAGTCCAGTCCCTGGAGAAAGAGATTGTGTTTGAAGAGCATTAGCAATAAAGATGAAGACCCTCAACAAGATGGACTGACACAGTAGGAGTAACAATGGGTTCATATACAGCAATGCTTTTGAGGATGGCACAGGAATAGACCTGAAGGCATCTAACAACAACAATTTTCAAATGGATCATCTGTTCTCTCTTATTCCAGTATACACTAGTGCTATCTGGCAGTGTTCCACTGCTATTCAGAAGTTTTCGGGGTTTAAGTGTTCAGAAGTAGCCCACCTCTCATCTCTAGTATGCCTTACTCTGGAAGCTCAGCTGAAAGCTGTCCACAATGGGTGTAACAATGTGGACATTTAAAATGTTGGAGGCATAGTTTCCAGCACCACAGCAACATGCGAGCCACCACAGTACAACAAATTGACAGATGAGTGGGTGCCAGAAGATGAGCCACTCAGATTGGGAAGCACTCAATATACAACTGGGGAGAAGCTGCCTCCTCAAAGTACAGTTGACCATGATGATGCAAATGGAGTAAAGCTTTCAGGACCTTCATTTGCTGCTGGGGCACAACTCGAAATAAGGAGAAACAGCTGTAAGCATGCATTTGCATTAATAATTGGAACATGGAATGCACGAAGTATGAATCTAGGAAAATTGGAAGTTGTCAAGAATGAAATGGCCCCACAGGACAGAGTAGAACTGCCTCACAGGTCTTCCAGAAGCTGACTGACAGGCCTTTTCTCATGTGGAACAGCTAGTGTGTTTGAACCGCCAACCATTAGTTAGCAGCTGACTGCTTAACCGTTGTGCCACCAGGGTTTGTAGAGGCTTACAGTGAATTTTTACTTAAATCATACCTTTTTCACATCATGTTAAACCTAAAACCAGGTAGAAGAAAGACAGTAGAGACAATAAGGCGTTCCCACTTTGTGGTACCATCACAGCCATCCCGATTTCCTCCCGTTGGTCCCTTTTGTCTGAAAACATCAGGTGGCCCACTCACACTTTTGACAGAAGGTCTCATCAGACCCATCAGGACACTGCTCCATTCCATCGCAGGCCAGAGTGATGTCAATGCAACAGCCATCGTCACAGAAGAAGTGGTAGCGTGAGCAAACCTTCAGGCATCCTGTTTATAAACAAATCTCATATCACAGGAGGAAAGGACAATGAAGACTTCCAGAGACCATGTGTATGATGGAGTCTCTGCTTGGCTAAGTTTTACTGAAAGGACCACAGGAGTCAGAATCGACTAGATGGCAACGACACAACACATTTATAAAGAGGAGCTGGAGTAAGGTTCTGGGCAGGTTAGAGGCTCTCTTCTTGATCCTCCTGGGTTCATTGGAATCTTCACCTCAGGGCCATTCTCTAAGCTTTCACTGTCTACAAGGTAGAGCAGAGGGGCAGCAGTTCTGGTCTCCACCTGAGTTTCATCCCTGTGGTCTCACTCGACCCCCATCCATTCATCTCATCCTTTAACTACTGTTGTTACTTTAAAGTACTGTCTAGTCAATTTGACTCATTGTTTTTAGGTGCCATCATCTTGGTACCGACTCATAGTGACCTTATGCACAACAGAACGAAACACTGCCCGGTCCTGGGCCAACCTCACTATTGTTGCCACATTTGAGCCCATTGATGCTGCCACTTTGCCAATCCATCTCGCTGGGGGGGTCTTCCTCTTTTTCTCTGACCCTCCAGCTCACCAAACATGATCTCCTTCTCCAGCGACTGGTCCCTCCTGACAATATGTCTGAAGTACGAGAGATGAAGTTTGGGTTTGACTCATAGTGACCCTGTTTCTGAGGCAGAAAGCCTCATCTTTGAGCTATTTTGTTGTTGTTAAGTGCTGTCGAGTTGGTTTTGACTCATAGCAACCCTGTAAAGAGTTTCTGACGAGCAGTTGGTGAGCTTGAACTGCCAACTTTACAGTTCAAATCAGTGTTGCAGTCCAGAGCATTAACCCACAGTACCACACCAGGACTGTGGGTTAATGCTCTGGGCAGCGCAATTTGTTGGAGCTGCATGCATTCTCTTGAAAGACATCTCTCCCTCCTTCAGATTAAGTCAGTTTTCCTAGACTTCGCCTCACAAGGATTGGGTGGCTGGTGCTGGCAATGCAGACTAAAGGGACCAGGCTAGGATTAGACTGTAGGGAGTTTCATAATTTTCTAGGGACAGAATGGACTAAATAATTCTCCTAGAGACATGAGAGAGTAGCAAATAAATGTTACATTCCACAGGGAGCAAGAGAAACAATGGGTGATTATGGAATATACACCCGAGAAAATGCTTGGATACATATTCTATTGAAAAGCAGTTAAGTCAAAGAGGTTGGCAAAGGTGACAGATCTGCATGCCAGGCAAACTGAAGGTATCTGGAGCCAGGAGGAAAAAGAGGGTAAAGCCAAGAAGTGGTACTGGGTACATGCCCAAAAGACTGAAAAGGAGGGACTCAAACAGATAATTGTACACCAATGTTCACTGCAGAATTCTTCACAACAGCTGAAACATGGAAACAACTCAAGGCGTCTGTCAGCAGATGAAAGGGGAAATAAAATGTGGTCTATCTACAAATGGGATACTATTCAACTTTATAGAGAATTGATGTTCTGATGGAAACTATCACATGGATGGCCTTGAAGACAGTAGACTGAGTAAATAAGACAGAGACGAAAGGATAAATACCGTACAGTCTCACTTATAGGAAAAATTTACAACAGGCAACTGCACTGAGGGTAAAGTTTATTGGTTACCAGGGGCAGGCAGAAGCGGGAAGTAGGGAGTTGTCACTTAAGGGATACTGCGTTTCCGTAAGGGTGATGAAAAAGTTTACCAATGGATAGTGGTAATGATGGTACACATGGTGGATGTAATATCACTGATTTGCACACATTAAAATGGTTAAAATGGCAAATGCTTTGTTATATATATTGTTGTTAGGTGCTGTCGAGTCGGTACTGACTCATAGCAACCTTATGCGCAACAGAATGTAATACTGCCCGGTCCTATTCAATATTTTCGTGCTAACAGTGTTCCACAGCTATTTATAAGGTTTTCAGTGTCTAAGTATTTGGAAGTAGTCTGTCTCTCCTTCTTCCTAGTCTGTCTTAGTCTGGAAGCTCAGCTGAAACCTTTCCACCATGGGTGACCCTGCTGGTATTGAAAGTACCTGTGGCTGAGCTTCTGGAATCACGGCAACACGCAAGCCACCAGAGTACGACAGACTGACAGACGAGTGGTGAGATGTATATGTATGTATTTCATCACAAGAAAACTTAAAGAGAAGTGGTAGTGGAAACTCTCGGAGGAGAAAGAAGCAGCAAAGAGCCTGAGGTTTTGACAGTGAACTTGGACCGAGAAAGAAGAGTCAGCATTAGCCCCAGAGTAGGAGATGGGAGAAAAGATCAAGGGAGTTGTGTGAATGAATGTAGGGTACAGTGACTGGTCACATATGTTCATTGTATGACATGAATATCTAAGCGCTCAAGGTTTTCTTTACTTCTTGGTAGTTTTAGGAGCTAGAACCCCAGATTGGTTATTTCTTCATCTATTTCTAGATTTCTGTTGCTGTTAGGTGCTGTTGAGTCGATTATGACTCACAGTGATCCCACGTGACAGAGAACCACCCTACAGGGTTTTCTGTGGCACTGGAGGGTCAGCACAGGGTCACGATGAGTAGGAGCCAGCAACATAGCAACTTGTTAAAGGGTTTCCTAGGCTGTAAATCTTTGCGGGGGCAGAAAGTCTCATCTCATGTTTCTCCTGAGGAGTGGGTGGTGGGCTCAAACTGCCAATCCTGGGACTAGTAGTTCAGTGCTTATCCTATAGCACCATCGTGCATAGAGGGGAGGGGTGTTCCAAAAAGCTTGTGGGAAAATTCCATTATCATTTTATTTTATAACTTTTTTTTATTGTGAATTGAGTGAATGTTTACAGAGCAGATTATCAGTTTTATATTCAACAAATCATTTACTTTGTTTCATTTCAATGATTACAACCCCCCTCAGGTATTATCAGGTAGTAGTATTTACCTCTATCCCCTTTAATTATCGCACTCCTCCTTGTAGAATTAAAATAGAATTAAGAGAAAATTCCATTATCTTTTAGTTCCATCTTTCCACACTCTGTTTTTGAAGTCCCCCTTGTACACACATTTCACTGGTTGTATTTCTCTAGAGAGCCCAAGTTAAGACACCTGGCACATCGCTTCTAAGATTACAGGGACGCAACCTTATGGGCCAGTTCAAACCTGTGTGATGAGTTGGAATCCACTAGACAGCATCTACACAACAGCAACATTAGCATTTAAGTAGGGGTGCCTGCTTGTCTATTTACCCTAGAAGGTGTCCCCCTTGGCTATCAACATCTATAATAACAGAGGAGAGGAGTGACTCTCTTCCTACCTCTGCTTCTCGGTGTCACCCTGTGGTGTTCTATTAATTTTACTTCACAGCATGAGATTTTAATCTAATCCATGCAGCATATGACTCGGCTCTTTTATTGTCTATATGAGGTACACACACAAGAGGCCTCTTAGGAACCCAAAGTGATTCACATCACTCTGCTACTTCAGATACATTTTACTGTCACCTTAGAGAAAGGCTACAAGTTTATAACTGGCAATAGACCTTTGGAACCTGGAAAATCGGCCTGGGTAAATAAGCTAGGCAAACAACAGCTGTGAGGTGTTAGCCACCTGCTTCTTTCGGTGCTGGCGGAGACTGCCGAGATTTGTAGAGAAGACAGGACCTATCTGTTTCTTCTTCTCAGGAGGGCTATAGTTAGTTTTCCTACTAGAAAACATGTGAGGCAATCCCTGCAGAGGCTAGAACGAACCCGGGAGATGGGGGCGAGCAGATACGTGGGTGAGTGGTGTGGGCTGAAGCCACAATGCGCTTCCAGTGGCCAGTGCGCATGCCCACCACGCCAAGGTGCTCAACAGTGTGGCTACTGCTGTTGTTTGTGGAAAATATATATGTAACAAAACATTTGTCATTTCAACATTCTGTTGCTGTTGTTAGATGCCATCCTAACAATGAGTGAGGTACCAGACCTGAGTCAGTTCTGACTCACAGTGACCCGATGTATAACAGAACGGAATACTGCCTGGTCTTGCGCCATCCTCACAACTGTCATGTTTGAGCCCATTACTGATGCAACTGAACCAATCCATTTCATTGAGGGTGTTCCTCCACCTTGAAACAAAATCCACTCCTGGTGAAAATGAGTCATGAAAAGAAGGAATGGATTTAGGGCCCAACCTGCTAATATAGGGCCTAACCTCTCACACCAGAGGTGTCATTATCCCCAATACAGTGGGGTCTGCTTCTGTTTTTACATTTTCAGTAGATTCTCTCATTCCACAGCGACAAACAGGAAAATGGAAGAGCCTGTGGGGGGCACAGTCAGGACATACATCCCAGCCCCCACACCATCCTTCCACACCCAGCTCGGAGGGGACTCTGTCCTCACCTCCTGCGGAGTAGGCCGACGGGAGCACAGTCACTGAGATGTTGTCAAAGCCTCTTTGACCCGCAGTGTCGGTCACGGTCAGCTGGAAGGTGTATGTTCCTTCTTGTAGGTAGGACAGCTTCAGCATTCCTGAGCGAGGTACCTGATGCCCAAACAGGAAACAACATAGGTCATGAGGAGACCTGAGGCACATTGTTTAACATGCTCCCAAACTGGATATCAGTGCCATGCTAGCAGTGGTCCCATGACCTGCCTTTCCAGACCTGGTCCACTTACCATTTTAGCTGGCTGGTCGCACCTTGAATTCATGCTTTCCAGCTTTATCTGGGATGACAACACCCTCAGCTGACAATCCCTTTACTTATCCATGGCAGCTGCTGTTCCAAACCTGTAAGTCCTCTCCTAGCTCCCCACCCAACATGGAGTCCATCCCTTCTCTATCACAAGGAAAGATGAGAAGCCGGTTACCAGTGATTAGCTTCATCACCACTGGCACCTTCTTCCCTCCAGTCTCCAGGGACCAGCTGTTTTGCCTGTGCTCCAGGCCAAAACCTTTGTCTGGTCCTCGACTGCTTTTCTCTTGAGATTTTCAAAACACTGACTCATTTCTATTTCAGATGACTCCCCTATTACTATGCTCAAGTTTCTCTTGACTGAAAAAACCGGAAAGTGACAAATAACCTACTCTTTGAACTCTACTACAGTGTGACTTCCTTTTCAGCACAGCGCCGCCTCCTGGAGTTGTCTGGATGGCACATGCTGTTGCTGTTTCTCATTTTTTCATTTCTTCTTTTTAAAAATTGTGGTAAACGTTCATGTATAAAAAAATGGGCCTTCTAACAATTTTCACATGTACAGTTTAGTGACATTAACTATGTTCACCATGTTGTTCCATCCTCACTGTGATCCGTTTTCCCAATGACTTTTTTTTTTAATGTTTTATTGTGAATTATGTGATAGTTTACATGGGAGAACATTAACTTTACATTCATCCTATGATATATCATTTCATTGCCATGGTTACAATCCCTTCCATGCATCATCAACCAACCACAGGGTATACCCTGCAAGTCTGCCCACCAGTCGTCAGCACATAGCCCCTCTCCCTCTCGGGGCTAGAGTTCCCAGCCGCTCCATCTCTCCATGTCATCATTTCTGCCTCCATCTCTGGTGTTACTGCTTCTCTAGGTAGCGTCCTGCTCTCCACTCTTCTCCCTTGATGGTCCCAGGGCCCTCTGCTCCTAGATTGCAAAGCCAACCACTTGCCTCCTTTTGCTACAAAATATCTACCTTTACATTTCCAACCCTCACAGTCAGTCGTATTAGCAGTTATTCACTATTGTATCACATGACTCTTCACTTATTTGACTCCTTTCCCCATGATTCCATGAAACGACTGACGAAACTCACTAACTGAGCCAGCAAAGGTCATCTTGTTTTCAAATTCACTAGGTGTTTGGTTTTTCTCATTATTAACTTCCCTAACGGGCCCTCTTTCTGCATCTAACAATGCTGGTCACTCTGTTCTCAGGGCATTCTTCCTTCCTTGGCTTCTGTTCCCTGCCTAGACCCCTGACCAGTCTTTGCCAACAGCGCTCATGGGCTTCTCTTCTGCTCACTCTTAAACCAAACCCCCACCTTCATCCTCGGCTCTTCTCATAGAGTTCTGTCGGCAACTTCCTGACCATGACAACCGCAGTCGCTTCCTAGTCCTGTTGTGTGGGGCGATTTGGGGGATCACTCTTGGAAACTCAGTCTGAAGATGGTTTCTTCAGGCCTCCTGTGATTCTATTAACTGTTTAACAGTCTGTTGTAAGATAATGGCTTTCTGCTTGAATATCCCACCTGGATATTGTTTTCTGCGAATGAATACTGACTATTAGACATCCTTAATACACTGATGCATTAATGATGTTTCAAAGTGCAGAGGGCTGCCCTTTGACAACAACCATCTGTTTGTTTTTATTAATGAAATCCTAGAATCTAGACTCTCACATGGAACCTTGACTTAGAGGATGTGCCAGCACTTCACACTCACTTGGAGAATATTTACAATCAGGTAGGTAGAGGCAACAGAATGAGACATAGTCACACTTTGTTGTTTTTGTTAAGTGCCGTTGAGTTGTTTCACACTCATAGCGACCCTGTATTGGGTTTCTGAGGAGTGACTGGTGAGCTTGAACCGCCAACTTGTGATTCCAGCCGACCATGCAGTATTGTGCATTAACCCACAACGCCACACCAGGACTCCTAGTCTACTTTAGGCTACGAGCCTCTTGGGAAGATACAGGCTTCTGGACTCCAGCTTCCGAAAGCCAGAGACCTGGACATCTGCACTTGATAAGCTCAGCCAGGCGATGCTTATGCAGGTGAGGTAGCAACCACACTTAAAGAAACATAGGTGAAGTTGTAGGTCCAACAGACCTACCGTGTACCAGCTGTGTGACCTTGTATAAGTCACTTAACTTCTCTGAGGCTCAGTTTCTTTGTCTGTAAAATGTAAGTAATAACAGCATGTATCTTATGAGGATCTAATGAGATCTAGCCCACGTGAAAGAGCTAATACAGGGCCTGGCGTGTTGTCAGTGCCAAATATTCCCAGCGCCTCCATTGGTGGATTTCCTTCTCGAGTCGAATGATGTTTCCCAGCGTCTACAGATAAGGAAGCAGAACCTCGGAATGTGACTGAGACTGTGGCAGGGTTGAGACCTCCTGTTGCCTAACAGTGGACACTGGCTGCAAGCTGCCTGTCCCTTTCCTTACAAAAGCGTTAAGCACCGTCCTGTGTTGTTTGTTTCAAAGACACACAGGTTGTGTTCACTGCTGTTCCTTGCCTCAGGCCTCCGACCCTGGGAGCATGCCTGACAGGGGTCACTGATGTGAGCGCTAAAAGATGAAAGAAAGCTAACGATGACACAAGACAACTTTAAAGCTTCTGAGTGGGCAATTGAACCTAGAAGTCAGTGCATCCTGTGCTACCAGGGTCAGTCCGAGAGCAATCTAGAGTGATAGGGAGTCAGACGAGCAGGATGTGAACCCAGGCAGCACTGTGGTTTGAAACCACTGTGTCCTATTCCGTCCCTCTACTCTTTCCCAGCTACAACCAATCCCTCAGGAAATTCTGTCAGCTTGACCCTAAAAATTACAGCTTGAATTTGACCACTCCTCCTTACACCCACAGTTACTAGCCTGGTCTGAACACACCCTGTCTCTCTCTAATTTTACTGTGATCAAATATAGACACCTGATTTACTCCTCTGTGACCATTCAATGGTATTCACTACTTTCACAGAGTCCTGGTATGGTGCTGCAGGATAATATACTGGACTGTAAGGTCAGCCACTCCTTGGACACCCTATACAGGGTCAATATGGGTCAGCACTGACTCGATGGCACTTTACAACAACTATTACTTTTACAGTGTTGTGCAACCATTGCCAGTATCTATTTCAGAACTTTTCATTACTTCAAACAGAAACTCCATACACATCAAGCAGAACTGTCCGCCTCCCCACCCCAGCCCATGCTAACCACTAGCCTACTTTCTGTCTCTATGAATTTTCTTATTCTAATTATGTTCAGTGGATTATGAGCTGGGCTGCTAAATGCAAAGTCAGCAGATTGAAAGGATGAGGCTTTCTGCTCTTGTAAAGACTGACAGCCTCGGAAACTCTATGCAGGGTCGCTGTGAGTCGGAACTGACTCCACGGCACATAACCCCCACCACCAATTATGTGCAGTAGGTAAGCCGGTGTGTAATTGGTTCTGATTTACATAACGAAGTAACTGATGTGCACAATATCCATCTTTCAGTAAGTTTTTGTTACTAAAATAATTTTGTTAAATCATTTTAAGCATCTGCAGTGAATTCATTGCTGATTTATGAATTCCAAATATCCCTGAACATCTTTATACACGTGTCCTTCTCCTACATGTCATATTTTGCAATCTGACGTCAGATTGAAATGAATTATGTTTCATGCTCATGAAATGCATTATCATCTAGTGAGGACCCTGAAAGATCTTCCTGCATTAAGATACATTACAGATGAATACCCAGTTAACAGTGGATTTCTGCTTAAAACAGCTTAAAACAGGGTGCAGATCCTGTTTAAAAGCAGCAGATATGGAACTTTTAAATCAGGAGGGCAGCCACTTGGTTCTGACTAATCACTCCTCCTATTCTTCATGAAGGAAGATGACAAATTGGGACAAAGAAGCTTTTCTACCCAGCATAATCCATGCACTGTGTACATGGGACATGGAGTTCTGGTGTGGTGCTGTGGGTTAATGTGCTGGACTGCAAGGTCGGTTTGAACAGCAAGGTTGGTGGTTCAAGCTCACCAGCCACTCCTTAGAAACTCTATACAGGGTCACTATGGGTCAGAACTGACTTGACGGCACTGGACAACAACAACAATGCGCACAGAATAGGAGAGGACACACAATCGATGCTACAAAGCTAGTGATTGTTGTATCATAATGAAACTGGCAGCAAGAATCCTCCTAGGGTAATAACTTCATTGAATTTTGTTGTTTTAAAAATACCTCAACGGGCCATTTTGCTGTGGAGCCTGGGCTTAAAGCACAACAAAACAGAGGGTGATGCGGCTATTCTACCAGGAACAGGAGAGAAGTGATGCTGGGTCCATGGGGATGGTGCTGAGCAAGGGAAAGGAGAGGAGAGAGCAGGGCTTAAGAAGGGCCCATCGTGAGAAGTGCTGGATGGTAGAAAAGGTCCAGGGACTTCAGAACAAAGGTTTCCAATGTTAACTACTTTGCTAACTGCCCTTCCTCCACTCCTAACCACCTTCAAAGTCAGCCACACATATCAGCTATGGGGGGGAACCTGAGGATAAGGTGACCTTATTTCTTTTTGGGTTGGTACTGAGTAGGAAGAATATAAGTCACAGGAGGTAAGATACAACAAACAGAGACTCAGGGGAATTAGAACATTTGAGGGGGCCTAAAAAAGGAGCTCTGATAGCGTAGTGGTTACGAATCGGGCTGCTAACCTCAGGGTCAGCAGTTCGAAACTACCAGCGGTTCCACAGGAGAAAGATGAGGCTTTCTGCTCCCGTAAAGATTCACAGCCTTGGAAACCCTGTACAGGGTTGCTATGAGTTGGAAACCGACTCCATGGCACATAACAACAACTACAACAAAAAAGTCTGAGGAAAAATGAAATGAAAAGACAAATGAATTTTTTCCACAAACATTTTGAAGTTCCTTCATAGGAGTCAGAGGTGAATGGGGAGATGTGGGCCTACCTCAGATCCAGAAATAGCAGGTGGTCACAAGTACTTACATTAAACATTAAGAGAACCCTTGGGTACTTGCTCAGGAGGTATATGATTTTTGTTATTGTTTTTCCTCTGTTGTTCATATAATTTTTGTCTTTCCCAATAAACTGTCATGGAAAGAAACTACGATGATACTTCTTCTAGCTGCCTCACAATCCCTAGCTTAGTTCTGGATACGTTATAGGTTTTCAGTAAACACCTACAGGTTGGTTAGCAGCCTTTAATGTGACTGGTTCGCTGGTGAAGGGCTCGGTGAAGGCCAGGCTGCTTGTCTAGGTTTCCAGTATCAAAACCTGATCTTGTTGGGTTGCAGTGGTTGTTACTGTGTGCCAGGGAATCAGTTCTGACTCACAGTGACCCTGTAGACGGTTTCTGAAAGCAGCTGGTGGTTTGAGCTGCTGATCTTGTGGTTAGCAGTCCAGTGCTTATCCTGCAATAAAATTCTCCTGCAGTACTGAAAGACCACCCTGAGTGTTGTCTTGAAAGCACAAGACTAACCCCTTTTCCTTATCAGCAGGAATACTGTTCCATGCAAACTATAATCTGGATTAATTTCCAGTATACCAGAGAAAAATCCCAGTGACAAGGGGTCACAGGCACAAAGGAAAAATGGGGGCTGCAGTTTATTCCTTTGGCATACAGAATCAACCCCAAACCAAACCCTCTGCCACAGAGTCAATTCTGATTCATAACAACCCTATCAGACAAACCTTTTTCCTGCCAAAATTTATAACGTCTTTCACGGGCTGTACAAAATTATTAACTTAAAAATTAGCTTGCTATATTTGGTCAAACATTTAATTAACTCACCCTTAATGTGATGGCTAGAGTTCTGGTATGGTGCTGCAGACTACAAGGTCAGTTTGAACTGCAAGGTTGATGGTTCAAATTTAGCAGCTGCTCCTTGGAAAGAAACCCTATACAGGGTCGCTATGAGTCTGAACTGACTCGATGGCGCTTAACAACAACAACAACAAATGTGATGGCTGGCACTGCAGTTATCTTGGCAGGGCCAGACCCACCCCTGCTATAAGACACAGTGGAATTGCTCCCTAGTGTTTTAAGACGAAATCTTCATAGGAACAAAGAGCTTCGGTTTTCTCCATGGAGCAGCTGGTGGGTTTGAACTGCTGATCTTGCAGTTAGGAGCCTAACTCAAACCCAAACCTTGTTGGTATTGTTGCTAAATGCCCTCACTGGGGGCAAAAGAGATGAAGTGGATGAACAACCATGTTGGGGGCAGGGGAGGAGTTTCAGGCCTAACAGGAAGAAGGAACTTAAACAAAGCTGGGTTTTCACTGTTTGACAGTTAACAGCTTGAAGGAAGAGCACACTAACACTTGAGCCAGCTGGATGACACACTCAGGAAAAAAATGATTTGGGAATCCCCACTCTCCTGCTGGAAATACTGGACTGTAAAACCAGGCTGCCCACCTTAAAAAGAGCAGATACATGGTCCCTTAAAGGTGGTTAATTATTGTTAAAATGAAGTCTAAAATGGTAAAAACCATGGCTCCCACACAAACACAGTATGGACATGTATTAAATCTTTAACTCACTGATTACAGAGAGACTTAGCAAAAGGGTCAAAAGAGAATCTGCAGAGCAGACACACACAAGCAACTGAAAGTGCTGAAAAAAAAGTTGCTGTCAGATGCAAAAAAGGAAACAAAGTTCCTAGAGAGGAACTGACTAATAAGTTACTATGTAGGCCCCAAACCAAACACATAACTGTAAGTCGATTCTAACTCACAGTGACTCAGTGGGACAGAGTAGAGCTGCTCCATTGGGCTCCCCAGGCTGTAATCTTATGGAAGCAGACTGCCACATCTTTCTCCCGAAGAATGGCTGGTGGATTTGAAACGGCTGCTTTAACAACTGTGCCACTAGGGCTCCTCCCATGAAAAGACAGCATGAGCCTTTTTTCTTTAAAATGTCTGAGAATTCTTGAGCAGTCAACTAAAACCTGCAAAACTGAGGGTAAACTTCAAACCCAGGGACCCAGACCCCTATTTACTTAGTAGAAAAACACATTTATAGAGTAAACCAATTTTTTATTTTGACAAGTCATTTTATACTTTTTCCATTTTATATCTCTCTGCTAGTCAACTGACACAGAGTGTTAAGTGCTTGGCTACTAAACAAAAGGTTGGTGGTTCGAACCTCCCGGCTGCTCCTCTGGAAAAAGATGTGGAAGTCTGCTGCAATTAAGATTGGTTGTGCTGTTAAGTGCCATTGAGTAGGTTTCAACTCATTTCGACCCTGTATAGGGTTTCCAAGGAGTGGCCGGCAGGTTTGAACTGCTAAACGCTGTAGTTCACACCGATCTTGTGGTGAAGTGATTATCCTACAGCACCACACCAGGACTCATCACAAATCCTACGGGGCAGCTCTACTTGTTTATGTAGGGTGGTTATGAGTCGATATTGACTTGATGACAGTGGGTTTGGTTTGAGGCATTTTGGGAATACAAGTGGAAGGTCATTACTAAAGAATGCTTTACTGAAATGTCGGTTTCCACGCACAATGGCAAGGGGATTTACCTTCATGTCCACTGAAGGGTCACCTTGCAGCAGCGTCCACTCATACTGGATGATGGCGTGGTCATCTGTGCTCTCGCGGCCGTCCAAAGTCACCCCATCCGTGGGCAGATGCACGACCACATCCTGTCCGGCCTTGCTAATCGGAGGCTTATCATCGTCTATGAATGGAAATACGTTATTCATGGAGAGGTGATGTTCTATTTTTCTGTAACTTATTAAGAGAGAGATCTTAAAATCAAAGACAACAGACAAACTAGGGAAATATATTTGCATATGAAAAATACTTATAAAAGGGGGCCCTATAAATGAATGAAGATCAACAATTCAATAAGAAAATGGATTGGATACAGTATGAGACAGTCTAATGCATTATAATGGCACAATCTAAAGCAAGATATTGAACAATATGTTTATTATGAGACTATGTGTGTAAACACATATGTATGCTGTTGCTGTTAAATGCTGTCAAATCAGTCTGACTCACAGCACTCCTGTATAAGGTTTTCGAGGAGCAGCTGGGGGCTGACCTTGCAGTCCAGTGCATTCGCCTGTAGTGCCACATTAGGACTCCAAACAGGTGTGTATATGCATATATAATTCATTAAGTACCATAGTTCTGGTGTGGCACTGCAGGGAAATGCGCTGGACCACAAGGTCAATTTGAACCACAAGGTCGGAAATTCAAACCCACCAGACACTCCTTGGAAACCCTAGACAAGGTCATTGTACAGATACCCAAATATGCAACCAACTCAACAACACTTAACAACAACAACAACAACAACAACAACAAACAAGTACTATATTAGTGGTGTCTTCTAGGGAGATAGAGGGCATGAAGAGAAGGGAGACATACTTTCTACTCTAAATCATTTGCCCACATTTAAAAATAATGGATTCGTCTAAACTTCCAAACAAATAAATGTATGCACAAGAAGTATGGTAAAGAATAAATATCTATGAACCAACAGCAACAACAAAAAGAGAGGAATCTTATTTGCTAAAACAGATGTGGTCCAACAGAGAAATGTTAACAGAATATAGATTAACTGAAAGTAACTTCTTATTGATCTTCATTGTGTTCTGTTTACCTAATAAAACGAAATAGAACCACCCATTTGACCTAGCTTTGATGGCTTGAAGATCACAATGCCTCTAAAAGAAGATAAAAAAAAATCTGATAAAGGAAACAAGTGTAAATTGCTACAATTTGATGAACTTGACCTATGTTTATGAATGTAGTAGCTCAAAATACCAACTGAGAGGGAAGAAATCTTCATCCTACTTCCTCTGTATGCAGGGGTGATAGTAATGGGCAATGTAAGCATTGGCTACCTAAAATGGGGGGCAATAAAGGCACAAAGTGACTGGCTTACAAGTTTTCAAGAGAAGTTTAGTTTCAGAGTATGTGGGGTGGGGTGGGGGTAGGGGGGAAAGCAGAATCTCCACTGAATGGTTTTCATCTTGTCTAGACAAGTCTGGTGAAAGGAGATGGGGGATAAGATTCTTATAATTCAATAGTGAGTGACTGTTATCCTGACTAATTGTGACTGTCACAACTGTAAAGGTAGAAGTTTTGTAACAAAAACAGAGAAGCAGTTAATCTTACAGTCCAGGCACAGAGGACCTTAGGGCCATCAAGGGGGAAGAACATGAGTGGAATGTTGGACTCTATTCAGAGAAGCAGTGAGATCAGAGATGCAGGCAGAGATGACCTGGAGAGATACAGCAGCTGAGCACTATAGACTCATGGAAAGAGAAAGGCTGTGTGCTGGCAGCCAAGAGGCAGGCTTGCAGAATGTACCCGTTGGTTGTTTAAATGATTATATATTCCTGAGTGTTTTGGTGTACACCCCACCAACCAACCAACCAACCAACCAACAAAACCCAGAGGGAATAGAAGCAAATACTGTTGAATGATGATACACGGAGGGTATTGAAATCATTGCAATGAAACAATGAGTATAAAGCTGAAGTTCTCCCATGTAAACGATCACTTAATTCACAATAAAAACTAAAAACAAACAAACAATCAAAAAAACAACTTAACCTAGGGAGCAGATCTACCATGGTACTTATTAGCACAAAGTAGGCATAAAATTTTTTTTTAAAAGAAAGAAATAGCACCATATTATGAATATGGAATTTAGCCATCATACATGCAGATGGGAGGCCTGGTGATACAGTGGGATAGGCATTTGACTGTTAACCACAAGGTCAGCAGTTCAAGCCTATTGACTGCTCTGTGGGAGAAAGATGAGGCTTTCTGCTCCCATAAAGGTATAGAAACCATACATAGGTCGCTATGACTCAGAACCGACTTGAGGGCACACAACAACAACAACAACATGTAGAGGCGGAAGTGTGGAGTGTTGGCTATTGGAGGCAGCTAGGACGAAGTTGTGGGTATACTGGGGCCCTCTACTATATAAGTCTGGAGAAGTTTTATTCTTTAGAGTGAATTTTAAACTTAATTTATAAATGACTTAAGTTCAAAGTTCTATTAAGTGAATTCATATATTTATTAAAATGTTTTAAAATTTTTTAAAAAAATCACCTCTAATACATTTTCTTTTTCCTTGTCCTCAAATTGTTTTAGTAGAAGTGATACAATCCTTGCTGTTAAGTGCTGTCCAGTCGATTCTGACTCATAGAGACACTGTATAAGGGTTTCCGAGGAGTGGCTGGTGGATTTGAACTGCTGACCTTGTGGTCCAGTACATTATTCTGCAGTGCTACACCAGGACTCCATAAAGTATCCTAAGAGGGTAGGGAGGAATAGGAGTCCTGGGGTGGCACCGTGGGATAATGCGTAGAACCACAAGGTCACTTTGAGTCACAAAGCCAGCATTTCAAACATACTAGCTGCTCCTCAGAAACCCTACACAGGGTCACTATGAGTTGAAACTGACTTGACAGCACTTAACAACAACAAGGAAAATATATTCAGTTTGGAAAGTTAAGTCTTTGGATCCATATAAAATCAAGGTTACATGGAAATTCTCTGGACTACAAATTTTCCTCTAGGAAAATGGAAGAGATTCACAGATTCTAAATCAATTTTTCTATTAGCAGTTGCTATTCTGAGTTTCTGTTGAGATGACCTGCAGTAGCAAAATGTAGTTACACCTTTCATCCATACTGGTACTAAATAATTTAAGACTAATGATGTTCACTTAAATATGAATACTTGGCTGACAGCTGCAGAGAAGATGGAAGGCACAAACTGTCTTAGAAACCATGTCAAAAATATCACAGTTGTGAGTAGTTTTATTGATTTAAGCTTATTAGTAAATATATCCAGATGTACACGTTTTAAAGAAAAGTAGCAATAAAACTGGAAAAAATTCTACAGGTCCTTATAACCCACCCACTACACCCACACCTACTTCTATAACCCACCCACTACGCCCTCACCCACTACTTCTATAACCCACTCACTACACCCTCACCCACTACTTCTATAACCCACCCACTACGCCCTCACCCACTACTTCTATAACCCACTCACTACGCCCTCACCCACTACTTCTATAACCCACCCACTACGCCCACACCCACTACTTCTATAACCCACCCACTATGCCCACACCTACTTCTATAACCCACCCACTACTTCCTCCAGTGCCAGAGTGCTGGTCTGAAAGGTGGTCTCGGCTTGTTCCTCCCTGACACCGCTGCGGCTGCCCTCTTCTGACTCTGGGAGCCTATCACTTTCCTCCACAGCTGAATCTGTTGCTAAGCAATCCCCTAAGGGATGTCAGTCAGTGCCTGAGCTTTGGGGCTAGCTGTACTCCTACAGTTTCTCATTAGCAACAGAGGTTGTTGTTGTTAAGTGCTGTCAAGTCGGTTCTGACTCACAGCAACCCTGTGTATAGAGTTTCTAAGGAGTGGCTAGTGAGCTTGAACCACTAACCATGTGGTTCCAATCGACCTTGTAGTTCAGTGCATTAACCTGCAGTGTAGTCACTCTCAATACTTTGGCAGCTAGCATGATTCTTCTGGAATGCCAATCTGATTGGGTCGCTTCCCTACTTAAGAAAAACCCTTCAGCAAGTCACCATTACCTTTGGATGTCCCAGGGAGGGCCCAGCCCTCCAGCTTCATCTTCTTATCTAGAGATCCTTTCAATGCTGAGCACCACACAATGGATGAGAGGCACATGGGTCTTAGAGCGATGGCTTTTTGGGATAGGAGCTCTTGTAGGGCTGCTAACCTCAAGGTCAGCAGTTCGAAACTACCGGCTGTTCTGTGGGAGAAAGATGAGGTTTTCTGCTCCCATAAAGATTTACAGCCTCAGAAACCCATGCAGGGTCACTATGAGTCAGAACTGACTCCACAGCACATAACCACCACCACCAGGCTGCTTCCTTCATAGAACACATACATTATGACCCTTTCAGGGAACTAGGCTATTGCCAAGGAGGATGTGGGTCTGTTGAGAAGATAGGTCCTATTTACAGTCATTTGAAACACTGAGGAATAATAACTCTGATTTAAAATAAGCCAGGTAAGCAACTTCCTGTTTAAGAAGAAACTTGTTCGTTTTAGGCCTCGGAGCAGAGATTCAGTGCCTGGTGTCTTTATTCTGCTTTGACCCTGGGTTCCTGATCCTCTTCACAGTGTCTTGATTTTCCTTAGGAGCTCTGGTGATATAGTAGGATAAGCACTGGACCTTTCCTTTGGTTCTGAAAGGCTCATTGCTTTTCACACAAGTTCCCATTGAAGTGAATTTCAATTACATATGCTATTGTTGTTGAGTGCCATGAAGTCAGTTCCGATTCACAGAGACTCTGTCTAGGGTTTCCAAGGAGTGGCTGGTGGGTTTGAACCACCGACCTTATGATAAGCCATCCAGTGCTTATGCTACAGTACCACATCAGGCCTTCTCAATTACATATAGTACTTTATAGTTCTGGAATGCAACTCATTGGTTATACATTACCAAGCTAACCCACAACCATCAAGTTGATTCTGTTAATAGGGTTTCCAACTCGTAACCACTATGCCACCATACCTCCTTAAGTGGCATATGTCGTTGTTGTTGTTGTTAAGTGCCGTGGAGTCAGTTCTGACCCATAGTGAGCCTGCACAGGGTTTCCGAGGCTGCAAATCTTTACAGCAGCAGAAAGCCTCATCTTTCTTCCGCAGAACAGCTGGTAGTTTTGAACTGCCGACCTTGAGGTTAGCAGCCCGATTCGTAACCACTATGCTACCAGTGGCATATAGCATTAGGCAAATCTGCTGCACAAGACTTCTTTAAAGTGTTGAAGAGCAAAGATTTCAGTTTGAGGACTAAAGCACTTCTGATTCAAGCCACAGTATTTTCAACAGCCTCATGTGCATGTGAAGGTTGGACAATGAATAAAAATCATACAAGAATGGATGCATTTGTGTTATGGTGTTGGAGAAGAATATCAAAAGTACCATGGACTGCCAGAAGAACAAATAAACAAATCTGTATTGGAAGAAGTACAACCAGAATGTTCCTTAGAAACCAGAATGGCCAGACTTCATCTGTCATATTTCAGACATCTTATGAGGAGGGATCAGTGTCTGGAGAAGGACATCATGCTTGGTAAAGTGGAGAGTCAGTGAAAAAGAGGAAGACCTCCAACGAGATAGATTGGCACAGTGGCAGCAGCAATGCGCTCAACTGTAACAACAATTGTGAGGATGGTGCAGAATGGGGCACTATTTCTTTGTATTGTGCATAAGGTTGCTATGAGATGGAACTGACCTGACAGCACCTAACAACAACAACAAGATGCTATTTTATACACAGAAGAATAATATGATTGACTAACCTGCTTTACAACACATGGCTGTGAACAGAAACTTAACGACAAGGAAGAGATTCTAGAATATGGATCTGTGCTACTTGGGCACAAATAAAATAGCCATGGCTGAGAAATTAGAAGGGAACCATGAAGTCAGTCCCATGACCCAGCCAGGGTGCTACAGTGATATCATGTACACATGTGCTGCCTCTATAACTCACTATGTCCACTTTGATCCTCACCACAACCTGAGAAGGATGGCAGGCAGGCACTGCAGTTGCAAGAGGATTCGCAGGGACTTGTATGTAGAAGTGCTGAGTCTCAGGACCAGAATTCAAGACACCTTTCTCAGCATCCTCCACTCATACCTGCATTCTCTTAAAACCCTCAACATCCACCTTGTCAGTCCTCCCATGGGAAATCCAAGGTCCTCACCTCTGCCTTCACCTCCAGATTGCCAAGCACTGTTGGAGAAAGCACACAGAGATGAAGCTGTGTGGCTGAACAGAGCTGCCCCATAACCTGGTCCACAACTCACTGTGTCTGCTAAATCTTCGTGCATGTGGAGATTACAGTCTGTAGTCAAGCCAACATCTCTGGACTGTTAAGAGGCTAGAGTGAGTTCACATACTTAAAGATCTTAGAAGAGGACTTAGCACCAAACTCAATAAAGGTCAGCAACCAACCAGGCTGATCTGATGGGTTCCTTTACAAATTTGTGCGTTCCCAACTGGCCCCTCACCATAGCTTCATGATCTTTTTATTTGCTTCAAATAATCCTATAACAGTTTCTCTGCAAGAATTTTTCAAAATCATCACATGGTCCTTTAGCCTCCAACTCCACATGCTCACAAGATTCAGAAAAAGAAAGAATGCAAGAAGGAAAAATTCAGCAGTCCCAGGAGCACACAAAACGCCAACAGGTTAAGTACCCAGGCAGGGACAAATAGATCAATGGTGATTTGCCCTTTGCCCCACCTCCAAAGATAAGTTAGGATGCCCTTGAGCCTGACTGTATCTTTCCACATTTCCATATTGCTGGGGACACAAAGAAGCTAGAATAGCAAGATCTCCCAGAAACTAGTACCAATCCCAGTGGGCATCTATTGTCATCCCCGAACGTGGACTAACTAGAATTCCTAGAAACTCCTCTTAGGAGAGAGGAGAGCAAGGAATTCAGTAGAAGGGAAAACAATGCAGAAACTACTACTAGTAATTTCTACCGAGCTAATTTTTTTTTTTTTAAATGAAAGGTCTTATTTTCCTTTTGTTTTCCCCTGGTTTATAAGCATGCTCCCTTTGGCAATGTCAGTTTCTTACAGACATGCTAGTGAAAACAAGGGAAGGGAATTTTGTTTCTTTGTTGTTGGGATCCTTTTGTTTTTATTTGGGCACAGAAGGGTGTGTGTAACAGGCATGGGGCAGGGCTCAAAGATGCTGATGTGGATCCAAGTGAAAGTGTCACCTCCCCCACTACCCCATTTTAGAGAAAATTTCAGTGACTATGTGGCCAGCTGGTCTTCCCCAGTGTCTGCCTCAAGGTTGGGCATTTACAGGGTGACCCTGTGATGTCTGCTCTCCTGACAAGGGTTCTGAGCCTCCTCTTCCAGGAGGTGGGAAGGCAGACAAGGAATGATGAAAAAAGATTTTCAGCCTCTTCCGTTTACACCCACAGGATACTGGAGAATCTCCTCCAATTTCCAAAGTGGTGCAGACTCCTTCCACCCTCCTCTCTAACCTAGCTAATGATCTAATGATGTCATTCTTGTGTGATCACAAATCAGCCGACGTCAGAGTATGATTCAAAGGCCAGCTGGACCCCAAGCAGGCCCAATCAAGAGTTTATACTCTTAGTGACTCCCATCTCTTGCTACAATTTTTTTTTCACCTCCTATATGTGTATTGACTCTCCTCATTCAGAGCACTTGAAGAAAACAAAACCACCAACTAAAAAAGATCATTTTTAGCTCTTAAAAAAAAAAAAAAGAACCAGGCCGTATTTAAACTGTCTTCTTTTTAACTATAACCAAGTACCATTTTTTCACTTCATAAAGTTCCTGAGGATCTGTTGGGCCCCATATCACATTACCTGGCACATTTTCCTTCCTATTTTTGATGGATGAAAGCAACTACGGGTTGAACGATAAGAATCTGCGAGAGTCACGCTAACAAATGGGGGTGAATGTGATGAGCATCTAATTAGATTTTGCTCTTGCAATTATTTGATACAAATCACACCTTATAAAAACCCCTGAGACTATAATAAACGTTTACTTTTTTTTTTTTTTTTGCTATGAGCGTCTCACCTTCTTTAACTCGAATTTCCTGAATCTTCCCAGATCAACCTCTCTCTTCAAGCCTTGAAAATTTCCAGAAGGAGTCCACTGTGCCTACCTCTACCAATCTACCTGTACTTTTGAGAAAGCACCTTTAAGACTGCGAAATCAGACTCTCCCCTGGAAAACAACTTGGAATGAGGGTGTCTCATCTATGGACAGCAGATCCCGCCGGCCCAGCTTACCGAGCAGAGGGGAGGTGGCTGGGCCGCGGGCCGCAGGGCCTCCTGGCTCGGTCTCCGGCGCGCGGCTGAGGCTGTAGCTGCTGTAGCCGCGGTGGGGCGAGAACCTGCAGACGCTGCGGCCGCGCGCGGTACAGTTGAAGAGGTAGCAGCCGAGCGCGGCGGCCGCGGGCCTCCGGGGCCGCTCCACCACCGCCACCGAGCAGCGCGGCTCCGCACAGCAGGCCGCCACACACTGGCGCCAGCCCCGCACAGCCGCGGGCGCCCGCAGGAAGCTGGCACCCGCCGCCAGCGAGTCCTTGGTGCGGATGATGGCATCCGGCATGGCGCTGTAGCTGCCGCTGCCCGTACCCGGGCAGCTCTCACGGGAGCCGCCGCCGGCGTGCAGCTCCAACTCCAGCTCCTCCTGCGGCGGCTCCTGACGCAGCGGCCGGCGGAACTCCTGCAGCAGCTGTCCGACGCCCGGGAGGGGCACCGCCCGCGGCTGCTCTGCGCCGCCGCTCCGCAGCCACAGGCAGAGCAGCAGCAGTCCGCGAAGCGCTCGGGGTCGCGGGGTCCGTTGGCGGCCCGAACCCGAGCTCCTCTGGGCCACGGAGGCCATGGCAGCTACGGGCGCGGTGTGGGTGGCAGCCCCGAGAGCCGGAGGAAAGCTCAGGGTGCGGTGCACCTGGGACCCGGATGCTCCCCCGAGACGGTGGGCGCGCGGGCGCCGGTGGGAACCACAGCCGCGGAACGCATAGCCACCTCCTTGTCCTTTCCCGGGGGTCCGCGCCTCTCCGCCCGGACCTTGGGTGCGCTGGCAGTGGCCTTGACGTGGATAAGCACTGGGAGCGTGAACAGTGGCCACGCCGGGCGGGGCGGGGCGGGGCAGGGCGTGCGGAGCGTGTGGGCGGGGCAAACTGGCGACGACCTCAGTGTGGATCAGCACCCAGAGTGAGAATAGGGACCGCGCGGGGCGGGGCGCGGAGTGCGGGGCAGGGCCTGTGCAATGGGGTGGTGCGAGGCGTGGCGCGTTGGCGACCGCCCCCAGGTGAAGGAGCACGCAGATGCGAATTGGAACCGCGCGTGGCGTGGCGTGCCGAGCAGGGGCGTGGCGTGCCGAGCAGGGGCGTGGCGTGCCGAGCCGGGGTACTAGCGGTCTGGTGGACGAATAAGCTTGGGTTTGTGTTGGGAGCGTGAACAGTGGCTTCCCTGCGCGCGCCCTAGCGGCCAGAACTTCTCAGGTGATAGAAAAGCCTGGGGCAGGCGGAGAGGAGGAGCTGCTCTGGGAGCTCCCGGGGCGCCCCGCCCCCCAGGACAACTGCACCCTGCGGCCCAATACAGCTGGGCACTGTGCCCGCGCAGGGCAGAATTTATGTCGGCTTTATTATCAGCTCAGTGCGTCTGCTTACAGGGACCCAGGCACTCTGCTGGAGCTCCTAAAATCTTGTGACCTTGAGAAGGGAGGTGCTCACCAGGGGAACTGCGAGGCACCGTCACCAGCCTGTACCTCCAACATCTCCGACAGTTCTCACGTGTGTCTCAAGGTGGACTTCAGCTGCACACAGGGAGAGGAGCGTGACTCTGTGTTTACATTTACTCAGATGTCCACAGACTTAACAAGAAAAAGGAACTCAGCTAATTATGGGTTCCTACCATATCTCTACAGTCTTGTTTATCGAACGGACCTTCAGATTATTCTCACATGTAAGAATTCCGGGAGTTGTTGAGTTTTAAATGAGACCGGTGGAGTCCTAGTGTGGCGTCATAAGATAAGCACTCGACCTCAGGGGCGGTTTGAACCGCAAGGTTGGGAATTCAAATTCATCAGCCATTCCTCCGAAACTCTATACGGTTCGCTATGAATCAGAACCCGCTTGATGGCACTTAACAACAACATTAAGAAATAGCCAACCTAGTGCAGGCTAGTACCAAAGAAGCGAAGAATACAAATTGGGTAAGAAAACAGCAGTTTCTGTTGCAGCTGACATTTAGGAGCTTATTACTTCTAAGCCAAGAACAGAGAGTTGCTGTTGTTAAGTGCTGTCAAGTCGATTCTGACTCATAGCGACCCCTGTATAGGGTTTTTGAGAAGCTTGTGAGTTTAAACTGTTGACCTTGCATTGCAGTTCAAAACGACCTTGCAGTCCAGCACATTAACCCACAGTGCTACATCAGGATTCCAAGAACAGAAGTAAAAAGAGTAAAAAGTGAACAAAGAAAGAAAAAAATCAGTCCAATATTTCATGCCATTCCACAGAAGGAGACATTCATAACTTGTTGAGGGTGTGTATTTTAGTAACTTTGAGGCCAAAGGAAATGGCCTCTAACCCCTGAAGATTGTGTCTGGATTGTACCACTTGGGGTTGGAACTTCCTCCAGTTTTATGAACTATTTAGCGGAATGTACCTGCCACAGCTTTTAAGATGCTCTTGAAGCACTATTGTTGTTGTTTAGTGCCGTTGAGTCTGTTCTGACCCATAGCAACCCTGCATAGGGTTTCCAAGAAGCGACTGATGAGCTTGAACCATCAATCTTGAGATTCTAACTGACTCTGCAATGCAGCGCATTAACCCACAGCTCCACACCAGGGCTTCTTGGGCAACCCCTCTAATCATGAGAATGGAGGTACGCAGACAGCGAGAGGCCGATAAACAGATACAAAAAAAAAAAAATTTCCACACCTTTATCTCTGCAGTTCTGTCAGGCGTCTGTGGCTACTCTGATCCTTCCTCCATTCAGTCTCACCCAAGATGGTGGCTCCGGGAGCAGTTAAGCACCTTGGATTAGAAAGCACTGGATTTCTTGCTTCTGCTACAAATTCCACAGGCTGTGAGCCTTCCAACTTTCTAAATACTCCTGTATATGTGGCTCAGAGTTCTGGGACCATCCCCTGAGCCTGCTTGGTCTGATATTCTGTGTTGTTGCTGACCGAGCTCCTCACTGCACTTCCACCCAATCCGCCATCTTGTTTGTTCTCTGTAATTTTGTTTTAATCTGACAAAATTTTCAGGATGATCATTTAAACCAAATCCTGATTGGCAATAGGGGAAAAGTTGATAAAAAGATTCCATGCTTCATTTGCTTTAGAAAGGTGTTCAGCATGTTTGTTTGAAAATAAAACCTAACCCGTTGCTGTCAAGTCAACTCTGACTGGTGGTGAATCCAAGTCAATCAGACTAGATCTGTGCCCTGGAGGGTTTTCAATGGCTGGTTTGGGAGAAGTAGATCTGCAGGCCTTTCTTCTGAGAAACCTTTGGGTGGACTTGAGTCTCCAACCTTTCAGTTAACAGCTGGGTTTGCTAACCATTTGTGCACTACCCAGGATCTCCTAAGTAAAACTTAGTGACATTAAAAACAAACAAACAAAGAACATGCTAAGTTTTTATTGCATTCAATGTTTTAAGTGTGATTTACAATGTTTTAATAGTAGAAAAGAAACTATTTGCATTGCACATACATGATTTATATAGTCAGTTCTGTACCTCCTGTTTTTAAAATTCTACTTTGTTCCAACATTTGAGTACATTGTGAATTTCAAGCTTGTTTACAAGAAATTTCCTGTGAGAGATGCTAGGTAAATGCAGAAAATAGCACCCAGGTGAACCAAACCTTTAGGAATAAACAAAACATTCTCTCTCTCTGTCTTTCACACACTCCTGAATCATCTTCCAGCTATCTGAGCTCACCTCATGTATTAGAATCCACACCAGTCCATATCTGATGTGAGGAATTTTCATCTGATCCCAGATAATCCTCTTTTTACCACCACACAATGACGCAACCTGCAACCTTTCCAACTGCTCAGCCCCATAGCCTCTTCTCTTTACTTCCTTCCCTTTTAGTTTCTTATAGATATTGCCCCTCTTTGCTCTTTTCTCACTCTCTTCCCCTTAGCCTTTTGTTCTCTTCCTCTCACACATCAGTGGTGAGATGGCAGATGGAAGTCCCCAAGCAATTCCAGGTCTTTTTTAGGTAAAGTGTCCCATTTATTGTGGTATATAATTTCTTATTCATTTAGCAGGTATAAAACTGTGCCATCGCTTTAATCTAATTTTTATCTCTTTTTTGTTTGTCACTGACAAAGTTTTTGGGTTTTGCACCCCTAACCTGAAATTTAAAATACCAGTGGCATAGCTTTCAGAATCACAGCAACTCACAAGCCACCACAGTACGACAAACTGACATCGAGTGGTGGAATGTTACTCATGGAAGCAGCAGTCAAGAAATCAAACAATGTATTGCATTAGGTAAATCTGCTGCACAAGACCTTTTTAAAATGTTGAAGAGCAAAGATGTCAGCTTGAAGACTAAGGTGCGCCTGACCCAAGCCATGGTATTATCAATAACCTCATATGCTTGTGAAAGCTGGACAATGAATAGGGAGGACCGTAGAAGAATTGATGCTTATGGTGTTGGAGGAGAATATTGAAAGTGCCGTGGGCTTCCAAAAGAACCAACAGATCAATTTTGGAATAAGTGCAGCCAGAGTGCTCCTTGGAGGCCAAGATGGCCAAACTTCGTCTCTCATACTTCGAACATATTGTCAGGAGGGACCAGTCACTGGAGATATCATGTTTGGTAAGGTGGAGGGTCAGAGAAAAAGAGGAAGACCCCAATGAGATGGATTGGCCAAGTGGCAGCATCAATGGACTCAAGCATGGCAATAGTAGTGAGGTCGGCCCAGGATCGGGCAGTGTTTCATTCTGCTGTGCGTAAGGTCGCTATGAGTCGGCACCGACTCGATGGCACCTAACAACAACAACAAACCCCTAACTTAATTTCCTCACGTTCTGTTTTTTATGGCTCATTCTGTATAGTACAGGAATCTGGCGTGGGGGGAACAGATGAGAGAGCTTTAAAAAAGCTTGTAGAAAACTTCCATTATCTTTTTTTCTTAAAAAAAAATGTATTTTTAAATAAGTAAAAGCTTATAGAGCAGACCAGTTTTCACTCAACAATTTATAGACATTTTGTTTCATCTCATTCACTGCAGGCCCCACAATGAAACATCTCTTACCCCACTTCCGGTATTACCTGTTCCCATTCCTCTTGCTTGACTAATCTTTCCGAACTCTGTCTTTGGGCAGCTGCTGCCCTTTTAAGATGGTTGATTATTCTAGGGTGTGCATCCTTCCCTGGTGTTACTGTTAGCCTATAGACTTTTGAGCCATGGGGGTGAGTTTATTTCTAGACCTGAAGGGGGGCGGTGGACCATACTCTCAGGGGTTCCAACAGTATCTGACCAGTAAACATGGTCTTTTTTTGTGTGTGTGATTTTCAATTTTGTTCCACATTTCCCTCCAGTGTACTCAGGGCCTTCTAGCATGATCCCTTAGTAGTAGTAGTGTTACCGAATGCCCCATGGGAATTCTCTTGGACTTCTAGCAAGGCGTCGCAGATTCGGGTGAGGTGTTGGAGACACAAGACATGAGCAAGACCACAGGAGTATGAGCAAGCAGATTTAATAGAAAGCGAAAATACACTCCATAAGCGAGTGGGTCTGTCTCTGAAAGCCAGTGAGACAGATGTGGATCATGGCTGTCTAGGGATATTTATGCTTTACCACCTCTGACATTCTTGTAGCTCATTGGCTCTTCTTCCTTTTGTCTCCTTATTTAGTTCTCTGCTTCTACCTCTGGCTGTTGGTGGTTACCAGGGGGTGGGGGTGAGGGGTGTCAGGCCTGCTCCTCCTTCCTTCCCTGCATCCCTGTTCTATCAGGAGCTGGGCACCATGTAGTTCTAGTCTCAGGGTTGTGGAGGCTGATGTTTGCATGGCCCTGTTTCCATGAGTCTTCAGTTGTCATCACTTCTCTGTCCTCTGCATGGGAAGAGACCCATAGCTACACCTAATTTAGACGGTTGCTCATGAGCAGTTCAGACCGCAGTCACTAGGCACCAAAGCAGGGTTTAGAGCACTGCCTTTGTGGACTATGTTGTGCCAGTTGACCATGGTGTCCCCTGAGACTAAATTCATGATCTTTTCTTTCCATTTACCTTGTACTTTTCAAAGCCTCCTTATGTGTGTCACATTATAGCAGAACCAATTGTACTGAGATCAGATATTAATGGCGGACAGTACCTTCTGAGAGTTTATGAAGATTCTCAGGAAAAGGATTAAGTCCCACCTTTTACTCCCCAAGTCCATTAAGGGATAACTGTTCATGGTCCTTTGTGATGGTTAAGGATTTCTGCCAACTTACCTGGGCCAGGATTCTCAGTGGTTCAGCTGCTATGATGTGGTAACCCCTCATTATGAGTTCTGCTTTAAAAGGAAGTGTCTTCAGAGGTGTGAATGCTGTGAAAAACCTGGCTGACTTTTCCCTGGGTCTGGGTCCTGCATCTGCCTCTTCATCTGACCTCTGGTTCTCCAGACTTGAACTAATGGCCTGGCTTTTTACCTGCTGACTTTGGATTTATTTGCTTCTGTAGCCCAAAGCCTGTCATCTGACCTGCCAGTTTTGGGTTCATTAGTCTCTGTAGCCAACTAAGCGAGAAGACATTTCAGTCTAATCGTTGACCCACAGACTTGGAACTTGCTGACCTCTACAACTGTGTGTACCATTTCCTTGATATAAATTTTTCTCTCTCTGTCTCTATCTATGTATAAACAAGGGAGTCTGGTGGCTCTGTAGGATAAGCACTGGACTTCAAATCACAAGGGTTGGTGGTTCAAGCCACCAGCCACTCCATAAAAGAAAGATGAGGCTTTCTGTTCCCACAAAAACATACAGCCTTGGATACCCTATACAAGGTTGCTATGAATCAGAACTGACTCAAAGGCACTTAACAACAACCTATACACACATATACATATATATATATAGGAGTCCTGGTGTGGCACTGTGGGTTATGCCCTAGAATGCAAAGTAGATTTGAGCATGAGATTGGTGGTTCAATTTCACCAGTCGCTCCTTGGAAACCCTATACAGGATCACTATTGGTCAGAACGACTCAACTGCACTTAACAACAGCAATATATATATGTAAATGCATCACTGATTTTGCTTTTCTAGAGAACCCAGTTTAAGACAAGCATCTTTTGGTTCCTGCTGCTGCTACTGTGTGTTGTCAAGTCAGTTCCAACTCATAGCAACCCTGTATAGGGTTTCTGAAGCTGTAAATCTTTACGGGAGCAGAAAGTCTCATCTTTCTCCCATGGAGTACCTGGCGGACTGCTGACCTTGGATACAGTGTAGTGTGTAACCCATTCCGCTGCCAGGGCACTTTATAACTGTGATCTCACTTCATCTTTATAATCTCGTAGTGAGGATGGTCCTGTGCTCTCCAAGTCACTGGTGAGGTAATAGGTGAAGACAGGGTATAATTTTAAAAGATCACAAATTTGTCACAACTGTAAAGATAGAAGTTCTGTAACAAAAGGGGGGAGTAGGTAATCTTACAGTCCAGGAACAGAGGACCCGAGGACCATTAGGGGAGAAGGGCACAAGTGGAATGTGGGATCCTATCTAGAGAAGCAGCGAGATCAGAGATGGAGGCAGAAATGAGGACATGGAAAGAAAGAGCAGCTGAGGACTCTAAATTCATGGAAAGAGAAAGGCTGTGTGCTGGTGGCCAAGAGACAGGCTTGCAGAATATGCCCTTTGGCTGTTTAAATGATTATATATTCCTGAGTGTTTTTGTGTACATTAAAAAAAGAAAACAAAACAAACCAGAGAGAATAGAAGCATATGTTGTTGAATGATGATGCATGGAGGGGATAGTCATCATTGCAATGAAATGAAGTAGGATAAGTGTAAAACCGATGTTCTCCATGTAAACTCTCGCTTCATTCACAAAAAAAACTTCAAAAAAAAAAGCTTGTTGATAGATGAACAAAGTGTATTAAAAAGCAATGAGACTTGGTTGAAAATGATGTATTTGTCTTTGCCAAAAGTTTATTAAAATAAATTCAACAGTCACACACACACAAAATCACAAATAAATATTTTCAGTGAAGAAGTTGCTGTGATTGGAAAGGGGTTTCATCTCATTTGGTTCAGAGATGATCCAGTAGTGGGAACCAAGGTTGTTGGTAGCATTTAGTACATTATGGTAGGATTTGCCACCTTCAGGAAGGAAACAAAGTTGGAGAACCCTGAGTCACATTGCTTCAGGAATTGCCCCCTCCCTATCTCCCCAGATCTCAGATCCCACTTCTCCCTTAAGGAGACACTCCCTCCCCCTTTATTAAAAATGAATTATGTGATAGTGTACATAAGAGAACATTAGCTTTACATTCACCCTATTTTATATCATTACATTGCCATGGTTACAATCAATCCCCTCCATGCATCATCAACTAACCAAAGGGTACACTCCGCAAGCCTGCCCCGTGGTCATCAGCACACAGGCCCTCTCTGTCTCTTGGTCTAGAGTTCCCAGTCACTGTCTCTGCCTCCATATCTGGCATCACTGTTTCTCTGGGTAGGGCCCGCACTCCGCTCTTCTCCCATGACGGTCCCAGGGGTCTCTGCTCCTGGCCTGCAAAGTCAACTACTTCCTTTTGCTACAAAACGTCTACCTTTACATTTCCAACCCTCACAGTCAGTCCTGATATTAATTATTCATTATTGTATGGCATGAAGACTCCTGGTGTGGTGCTGTGGGTAAGTGCGCCAGACTGCAAAGCCATTTGAACTTCAAGGTCGGAAGTTCAAGCTCACCAGTTGCTCCTCGGAAACCCTATGCATGGTCACTATGGGTCAGAACTGACTCAATGGCACTTCACAACAACAACAATTGTACAACATGAGTGCTAGAGTGCTATCCCCATCTCCTTTCATCAGCCCTGCCTAGACAGATTGGATACTACTCAGTGGAGATTCTACCTTCCTCCACGCCCTCTGAATCTAGGTTCCCTCTTGAAAGCTTGTAAGTCAGTCACTTCTTGCCTTTGTAGCCCCCCCCTCCCCCACCTTTGGGTAGCCAATGTCCAAGATGCCCATCTCTGTGTACCCTGTGTGTTGTGGGGGGTGGGAATGATCTTCACTGTAAAGATTTGTTCCCTCTTTTGAGCTACCGTGTCCATAGGTGTAGGTCAAGTTCATCAAATTGTATCAGATTACTCTTTTTTTCCTCTTCTTTCTTCTTCTAGTTAAGCTCTGATCATCTGGTCATTGAAGCCAGGTCAAGTGGGTATTTTCTGCAGGTGTAGATGTTCTTATTCATATGCCCTCTCTTCTTATCAGCTGGATGCTTCACTTTCTACTCTAGTTCTCTGTAGCTATGTCACTGGCTCTGGGTCCAAGAGTCCCTAGGTCTTGCCACACTGCTGGCCAGGCAGGTCTCCACCCAGGTTCACAGGAGTCTATTGTAGGGCTTAGCTCACAACTTCATTGCTGTTTTTTCCTCATTTCCCATTATCAGTGATGAACGTGGTCACCAATCAGAGCGCATGTCTGCTCGTGTATTCCCATTGAGTCTTAGTCTTGGAAAGGGGTTTGCCCTGAGGGGACCCAACCACTTGCTTTGATGTCTCCTGGGTGAGCAACTTGCTTGTTCTTGTAGTAATGAGTTGGACTGCCATTATTGTTTTGTATTTTTTCCTGTAGGTCTTTCTTTCAAGAAGTATCTTCTATTCTTCTAGACGCTCCAAGCTGGTCTGCTTTCCCTTTCCAGTGGAAATTTCCCACCTCAGAAAATTCTGGATGGGGTTCAGGATTCTACCTATGGTCTTATGTAATGCAGAGGCTCTGCAGGAAACTTCCTTCACTGGGTCCGTTTTAGCCCCATTTTAGGAATTCCAATCAGTTATAGGCAGAAGACGGATTTACAAGCTTTCTATGGTTATATTTCTGTCTATTCCTTTCTCTCCCCCTCAAGTGTCTATTTTATAATGGTATGCCAGGGAAACCAATATTCAAAAGACAGCCAAGCATCTTAACATTATGTCCCCTCCCTTTTCCCATTCCAACCATGTCTCAATCCCTGTATCCCAGAGCCCTGTTGTTCCAAGCTTGTGCATACACCATTATTTACCTCTGTCCCACTTAGCCCATGCAAACCTGCCTAATTGTTTTCCCATCAGCTTTGTTCTTTCATTCCCTTCTCCTTCCTTGTGTATTGCCACTTTCCCCAGCACCCAGACTATCCTGTGTCTATTCCCTGTGCTCCACCTTCCCCTCCCTCCCCTCACCCCATCCCCACATCCTGGTAATCAGCAAAAAAATCTCCTAATTTCCCTTTAGTATGGGTTCTTTTTCTAAGTCTTTTACAGTAGACACTCCCCTCTTTTGTTCCTCTCATCCCTCTCTGTTCTCTAGTTTATAAAATTCTTCTCTCTCCACTGTATCAAAATCATTAGTCCCAGGCATGTCAAAGGGATTTTGGGGGTTCCAAATGAAGATGTGGCACAATGGGTTAATGCACCAGACTGCAAAGCTGTTTCAACTGCAAGGTCAGCGGTTCAAACTCACCAGCTTCTCCTCGGAAATCCTATACAGGGTCACTATGGGTCGGAACCAACTCGATAGCACTTCACAACAGCAACAACAAATGAAGGCAGATAAAGTGTCAGTGTGGCCACATATTCCCCCACTTTCTCAAACCCAGATGAAAACACCATCTAAGGGCACAGAGGAGGAGCCCAGACCAGAAGCATGGGTCTTCCAGCTTGTATAAGAGTTGTCCTTCAGCAGATTTAGAGCCCTGAATATGGATCTGGTATATTCCGGGTTGCCAGGATCTCTGCCAAAAATCCAGGTGTCCAGGGAGTTTCACCTTCTAACTTTCATTGCCCTAAACTAGTGTCTAGAGTTGGCCCTTGGCCTTCCTTTGCTGATGACCACTCCTATTTCCTGTGTAGCTCTGACTCCCGCTGCTTGGGTAGAGCCCACACAGCCGTCTTAACTGTTTTCTCCAAGGTATTAAAACCAGGGATCTCTCAGTCTTGGGTACGAGATAGTCTTTACCATTTTTTCCCAGCAACCAAGCTGCTGTCCCAATCCAAGACTTGGATTGTGTGTGTGTTGCACACCCCTGCATTTCTTCTGTTCCTACATGACCCACCATGTAGCACCTCCTAGAGATTGGCCCTCTTCTGAATCAAGCCTGGATTTATTGAGCTACTGTGGATGTATTAATTTGGAGAGGTCCCTGATGACCTCTCAGGGTCTAGCCCAAAGTAGGCAGTCCCCAAGCCCAGCACAGGCTGTGCTCCTTTCTGACTGGCCAGGGTCAGAAGGGAGTCCTGGTGTGGCACTGCAGGATAATGCACTAGACTGCAAAGTCAGTTTGAATCTCAAGGTCAGTGGTTCAGATCCACCAGCTGCCCCTTGGGAACCCTGTACAGGGTGGCTATGAGTCAGAATTGTCTGGACGGCACTTAACAACAACAGGGTCAGAGAGGGCTCATCCTGACTCAGAGCTAAGCCTCTACTCCCAAATACCAGGAGATTTAGTTTACCTTGTTCTGTTTCTATGGTGAAATGATTTGGTAGAGGGTCAGAGGAAGACTTCTTCCCATCCTCATATCAGTCTGTGATGATTTATTTGCTATGTCACTGAGGCTGTGGTCCTAGTAGATTGGCTGACCACTAGATTTGAAGCTGTTCCATAATGTAATATACCATAAGGTAATAATCACCTTCTATAATGTCAGATGGCGGATCAGGTAGACGTTCAGTGAGGAGCTTCATCACCAACAACACAGAATACTGGGCTGAGCAGGCTCAGGGGGGAGGTGCTAGAACTTCTATATATAAAGGAATATATAGAAGATTGGAAAGCTTACAGCTAGGGGAATTTGTAGGAGAATCAAGAAATCCACTGCTTTCTAATTCAAGATGCTCAGCTATTCCTGGAGCCACCATCTTGGGAGAGAACAAGGTGGGGGAAGGATTAGAACAGCCAGGAACGCCTGACAGAACTGAGGAGATACAGGTATGGACATTCTTTTTTTGGTATCTGTCCACTGTTCATTGGTCTCTTGCTGACTGCGCACCTCCATTCTAGTAACTAGAGAGGATACCTGAGCAAATGAATACACCACCCCCACCCTCGGAGGGTTCTACAATGCATGCACACAGATCTCAAAATTTAAAAAGACAGTTTCAACATAAAACCAAACGGCCACCACTTGTCTGTCTGTTGTACTGTGGTAGCTTGTGAGCTGCTATGATTCTGAGGGCTATGACTGCAGTATTTTAAATAATAGGCAGGGTCACCCATGGTGGACAGGTTTCAGATGAGCTTCCAGACGAAGATAGACTAGGAAGAAAGAATGATGAACTACTTCCGAATCGTTACTCACTGAAATTATGAATAGCAGAGATATCAGATACAGTGTTGGAAAATGAGTCCCTCAGGTTGGAAGGCACTCAAAATGTGATTGGGGAAAAGATGCCTCTTCAAAGTAGAGATGACCATTCAAAGTTAAGCTTGTGGGAGAAAAGCCCACAGAACCTTCATTTGCTGATGGGCCACAACTCAAAATAAAGAGAAACAGCTGTAAACATCCATTAAAAATCGGAACATGGAATGTACGAAGTATGAGTCTGGGAAAATTGGAAGTTGTCAAAAATGAAATGGAATGCATAAACATCAATATCTTAGGCATTAGTGAGCTGAAATAGACTGGTATTGGCCATTTTGAATCTGACAACCACATGGTTTATTATGTCGGGAATGACAAATTGAAAAGGAATGTTGTTGCATTCATCA